>NC_091821.1:204107845-204429095 GCF_038994185.2 Dermacentor albipictus | reverse complement strand
GCGCGGTTTAAAAGTTCTGTTTCGACTATAGGTGGTCTGTTTAAACACGTTACGTGCATGCTTACACGAAAAAAAAAGTCACTTGAGCTAACTTATTACACCGCTTGTTTTCCTGTGGTAAACGTTTCTTAATCGTTTGACATCGTCTTACATCTTGTGAAAGTGCTTCGCGCATGTGTGGGACAGGGAGTCTTCTCGGGTTATTTTTTTTTTTCGTTTAGCTCCTTGCTTTCGCAGGCGCTACTCGCTGTACGAAAGAAGTATTTTAAATTCAGTATTACGTGCCTTTAGACTGGTTATCGCAGCTAACTGTGTGGACTACTCTCCCGGTTTGACATCCAGCATGCCTAAGTGAGTGACTCTGTCAAAAGAATTTCCTTCGGATGCATAAAGGACAAAACTAAAGAAGCGTTTTGCATGCAGCCACCTTTCACAAATTTTCACGTACGTACGATGTGCTTGTAGCAAACGCGCGAGATATTACTTACTGAGATAGATTTTGCAAATCGAATTTCGCGTGTTCAACCCCGTCTTGACCTGCAGAATGTTGGACCGATATGTTTGGCATTACATTGGCGATTTACGAGACTTGTGACAGCTGAAGAATTGAAACGCAGGTCGAATTCATAAATGTCATAAATGTCATAAATCAGCGAAGTCAACTTACTTTGCGTAAGGCAAAGGCAATAGTTCTGACTTCCATCTAAAATGGTTAGTTTTCTTTTGCTCCCTGTGTCTTCGGCATAAGCCTGGGAAAGCGGTTAATGATACACAAGCATTTTCTTCTCTGTTTGTGAATACACTGTCCAGCACGTAAGCGAGGAAGAATTCGAAAATGCTCATCGGAGGTCAAGCAGCGGACGGACTTGGGGGGGGGGGGGGGTATTCTGTATGAGTCCACTTAGTGGACTGTCCATTTCCGTCGCTGCTGATTGGCTAGGGCCGCTCGTCTCCTCCTCGCTCGCACAGCTGCATCCAACCAGCAGGCTCTAACCAGTTTGGAGTAAGAGGCGCACTCCTCCGGCGCCAAGCTCTCCGCTTTTCCTTTCATCAATCTATCTATCTCTCTTTCTAAGGGAATCGTGAGGGCATGTTTTACAACTAGATGCAGCTGCGATGAGGCACTTAGACGCGCCACTGTACGCGTGCTTCGCAGTCGAGGGTCTGGCGTTGCTGCTACTGAAATGCTTAGAACGACAGAAAGCTGAGCTAGTTGGTAAGGATTCATTATGCAAAATAGAAGTGAGGCGTGCAGACAGGACACAAGAGTACAGAAGTAGACAACACGAACGCCAACTATCAACTGAAGGAAGCACTGAGGCGAAAAAAGGAAGACACAAAACTCATCTGCGCATGCTCAGGAATGGTAACACCACGTGTCAATCGGATACACGTGCCGGTCTACGTGAGATATAACTGTTAAGGCACTTAATCTCTCCCTTATGTAAAGTAATCGAAGGCTTACTCACGCACGCACTTCCACCATTATAGATATGCCATGCCTCTACCATAAGACGCGTATCTTCATTCTTGTGCCTGTACAATATCGCGCATTCATCTAACTTTGGCGCGCAGTTACAATCTCGGCAATGCAGCGAAAGATTAGAACGCGATCCACCGGTTAACGACCTTTTATGTTCCATTAGCCTCTGATTGATACACCGTCCCGTTTGCCCTACGTAGAACTGGCCACAGCTAAGGGGAATTTTATACACCACACCCATACGACATTCAGTAAAACTGTTGTTCTTATTGTGCTTCACTGGACAAATATCTGTTCGTTTTTTGCCTTTTACCCGCTCCTTTTTATTCTGTACGGCTGCGCATATCTTACATAGCTTATTGGGAGCAGTGAAAGCAACATTAAGATCATATCTACTAGCAACATTTTTAAGCCTGTGTGACACTGAATGAATATACGGAATAGCCACTACTCTTTTTTTGCTATTACTGCTTTCTGTAATCAAGCCCGTCCCTCTAGAAACCGACTTCTTTAGGCGCTCAGCCACAGTGGCCACCACTACACTAGGATAACCTGCTTCTAATAGGCGCCGGACCTGCGCATTAAAACTGGCGCTCATTTTGTGCATGCAGGATCGGGTGAGGGAAGACTTAAGGCACGACATGGCAATTCCGTTTTTTACTAATTTAGAATGCTTGGATTGAAAGTTTAGCAACGGCTTCGAAGATCTTGGGGAGTACTGCCAACAAACATGATTTTGTTCGAAGGTCAAGGAAATGTCAAGAAACTGAATTACGCGTCGCTGAGGAAATTCCTTGGTAAACTTTAATCCTCCCCCACAAAGTTTAATTTGCTCACTCACTGAGGTAGCAGCGGAATCGAATTCTTCCCTATTGCAGAAAATCAGGTAATCATCAACGTAACTTTCAATCCAAGCATTCTAAATTAGTAAAAAACGGAATTGCCATGTCGTGCCTTAAGTCTTCTCTCATAAGATCCTGCATGCACAAAATGAGCGCCAGTTTTAATGCGCAGGTCCGGCGCCTATTAGAAGCAGGTTATCCTAGTGTAGTGGTGGCCACTGTGGCTGAGCGCCTAAAGAAGTCGGTTTCTAGAGGGACGGGCTTGATTACAGAAAGCAGTAATAGCAAAAAAAGAGTAGTGGCTATTCCGTATATTCATTCAGTGTCACACAGGCTTAAAAATGTTGCTAGTGGATATGATCTTAATGTTGCTTTCACTGCTCCCAATAAGCTAGGTAAGATATGCGCAGCCGTACAGAATAAAAAGGAGCGGGTAAAAGGCAAAAAACGAACAGATATTTGTCCAGTGAAGCACAATAAGAACAACAGTTTTACTGAATGTCGTATGGGTGTGGTGTATAAAATTCCCCTTAGCTGTGGCCAGTTCTACGTAGGGCAAACGGGACGGTGTATCAATCAGAGGCTAATGGAACATAAAAGGTCGTTAACCGGTGGATCGCGTTCTAATCTTTCGCTGCATTGCCGAGATTGTAACTGCGCGCCAAAGTTAGATGAATGCGCGATATTGTACAGGCACAAGAATGAAGATACGCGTCTTATGGTAGAGGCATGGCATATCTATAATGGTGGAAGTGCGTGCGTGAGTAAGCCTTCGATTACTTTACATAAGGGAGAGATTAAGTGCCTTAACAGTTATATCTCACGTAGACCGGCACGTGTATCCGATTGACACGTGGTGTTACAATTCCTGAGCATGCGCAGATGAGTTTTGTGTCTTTCTTTTATCGCCTCAGTGCTCCCTTCAGTTGATAGTTGGCGTTCGTGTTGTCTACTTCTCTACTCTTGTCCTGTCTGCACGCCTCACTTCTATTTTGCTACTGAAATGCTATGCGTGATAGTGAAAAGGAAAATTTCTTCGGTGGCTCGAAGCATGTTTGAGGGGCTTACTATCTCTCTGCATTTTGTTCCTTACAGGCCAGTGGGGCCACGAAAGCAGCCCATGTAACAGGAATAAGAGAAAATAACGTGAAAACACTGGCAGCGGGCAGCGCCCACGCTGTCGTTCTTCCCAATTATTTCTGTTAGCTGCGCCGTTTCTTTGCGTCGGCACTAAAAAGCGTCTCCCGACCAAATGCATAGCTATATCTTCCTGTGCCCCCGGCTGATGTGAAGCACACACACAAAAAACGTTCTTCAGTTGTCGAGACTCGCGCAAACGGCGAGTGCGTCTTCCTCATGCAGTTGAACAGCCCGAGCCGGCGCCCCGCATCATGTACGTCAACGGCCGCGCGCACAACATCGTCGTCGAGACGAGCCAGAGGCCCACGCAGCGGCTGGTCACTCATATGTTCCATATTTTGGTTACCGAGCTTCTGGGCTACCGGGACGTAGTCATCCGGTCAACGAGCAGCATCGACCCAGAGTCTTCGCTGCAGCGGCTGACCGGATGCGCCGATCTCAAGTGAGCTTCCTGTGCGTTTGCGTTGCTCCATGCTGTGGCAGCGCTGTCGTGACGCGCCCAATTAGGGCGGTGCAAAATCCTTTCTTTCAATTTACTTCCTGGACGGGCAGAATTACATCTTGTTAGTCTTTTAATGAAACGTCGCGAAGAGAGTCAACTGGCGCTTTAATTTTTGGCGTACCCGCCGTGGTTGCTCAGTGGCTATGGTGTTAGGCTGCTGAGCACGAGGTCGCGGGATCGAATCCCGGCCACGGCGGCCGCATTTCGATGGGGGCGAAATGCGAAAACACCCGTGTACTTAGATTTAGGTGCACGTTAAAGAACCCCAGGTGGTCGAAATTTCCGGAGTCCTCCACTACGGCGTGCCTCATAATCAGAAAGTGGTTTTGGCACGTAAAACCCCACAATTTAATTTTTGGCAATATTTGACCTTCCGACAGCTCCAATTTGTTTATTCCGGGACCCATTTGTTCATCACGTACTGCAGTTCGCATACTTTCTGACTGCTTCGTTCACATGTGTCACATCCGGTCCTGATCGAGCTTAATAGCGCAGCATGCCATGTACTACGATGTGACGTGCTGCTTGTATTAGCCACTTGTTGGACTAGTTGGTGAAAGGCATCATCCCAATTACGATGATGTCTTGGGGGCGTGATATCAACCCATTATTGGAAAGGTCGCACAAAGAATAAGAAAGAAATGGGTCTTATTTTTACTTGAGCCAACACTTAGTTTTAATGCAATTGCCAGAAGGCGCAGTCTTATCGACAATTAACGCTGTATTGTGCAGAGAAAGTGAAGCTGGAAAATCAAATGTAGCTATGACACTAATGAATTGCATTTTGGCGCGCTGTCAATGCCGATCTTCTTGAACATGGAGATCTATCATTTTATTTTGCAATTAAATATACTCAATACCAACGGAAAGAAAGAAAAGTTTGCAAATGCTTTTCACGAGCTTATATGACTAGTTTCGCCGGTGCGCCTCCGGGGCCTAGTGGTTTTAAACGCTAGACTGCTCAGCAAGACAGCCACATCGTTTTTTTTTTGTGTGTGTGTGTGTGTGTGTGTGAAAGCATCAAGTGGTCCATTGAGCAAAGTCCATTGACCTACCGCAATGGTACATTACTCGCAGCGCAAAACTCGGAGGACCGCTTTGCGCAGTTCAATTGGACATTAATGCTTTCGCATTCACAACTGATAAGAACTGCTTAGGTGTCCTCGGGTTTTCAACATGTTTCCTAAGCGTTTCTTTTTTACACAGAATGTCTACATTGTTAATTTTGTTGATTAGGTGTTCGCGGTAGTTACGTTAGTTTTCCACAAATGCGCATATTGTAAATTCATGTGCAGAGATTTTTCATACACAGAATATAAAAAATAAATGTGAGAAACGGAAAAACTGTGTTTCTACTACTGCAAATTCCTTTCAGTAAAAAAAAAACATTATTTTACTTTAAAAAATATTTCTTTCTGTATTTGCTAAAAAACAGTTTCTCCTAATTTTAACAGAATTGATTCCTATATAATAAAGTGAATTCTTTTTATCAATATTGTGAGCGAAATGACACTTGTTCGTCTCTTTACTATCCTCAATTCACTTTTGTGTGCAGCTTTACCAGCCGCACACGTATGCATAGATCTCATATGCGCGAGCCAATGGGTCTTAATGTGTGAAAAAGATACAACTGCTTTCCCGGCAAATCATGCCACTGAGAGCATGGAAACACATACCGGTGGAGTAAATACTTGCATGTGTTGCGTAGTGCCATGTGTCTTGTCACCATCTTTGTTGTCACATGTCACGTTGTTCTGTGTAGCTTGCTTATCTGTACTTACGTGACCTGTTACAACCGCATCTCAGCATTTGACTCGTTCGTACTCCATGAGAGCTGCCGTCCTGAGGGGAGTAAATGTTACTCCCATAAGAGAGTAAAGTACGTAACATTTACTATGTGAAATGACGGAAAAGCCATGAACAGAAAATGTTAGTGAAACTACAGAAAAAGTGAGAAACAGGGAACAAGAAAACAGCAAAAATGTGCTGATAAACTTGTCATATGGCTTTCCCTGCTATTTCTTTTTTCACAAAAATATTTTACAGTGTAGATAACAACAAAGAAGACTCAGCTAAACAGCATAATCCATTCGATTGATTAAAACAAAGCTGAATATCCCTACAAATAGCTCTGCCTAAAGATATCTATCAGTCCACTTACATTATTATGAAGAACATGACGTTTCAGAAATAATTATTCAATATGCGCTCCATTTTTTTGTTTGAACACGACAAAAGGCAACGTTACAATAGACGGAAATCTTATACAGTTTTAGCAGCCGCTCTAACAGATCCAAACGTATATAGGCAGAAGGCTGTTGACGTTTTAAAAGAATGTGTTAAACGCCATATCCGTAACGTTATTAAAAATTAGAAAAATTGTTTTCGCTGTGGTTGTATACAGCTTGTTTACATTTAAAATATGTACAGGAAAAAAAATCTGTACTTACACGAAAGAAATCTCAGGTTAAAAGTTAAACAGTACGATGAAACGGCAGCATATGACTAGACTAAGCGTGGCATAATAAGTCTGCGCGATAATACACCGTATAAGAAGTCTCCTTGGTGGCTCCTATGCGTAATTTTTATAACTCCCTGTGCTGAATATTGATGACCCAGGCTCGAAGAGTCAGAACCCAAGGGGAAAAAGGGAAATTTTTCACCTAAGTGAAACAACCCACGTCAGCCATACAGCGCCACTAAATGTTTCTCGCTTATAATGACCCAGACAACGTCATTGGCATTGCATTATAATGGCTGATAACTACAAAGAAACTGGTAACTATGAAATGTCCGATCGACTTGTCTTAGCAGATGGAGCACTTCGCTTTCCGCCGCACGAAGTTCCGTGCGCCGCATCAGTTGTGGTTCGAGCCTGTCGACATAAGCAGCACTCGAGTGCCCAATTTTCTTCAAAGCGCGTTAGTTTGGACGCAAAGGCTTCGCAGAAATTACCTCCGTAACTTTGATGGTGCTGACCTGTTAGACTATCCCCGCACCCGGCGCAGGAGTTGACGCAGCTGAAAGAAGCTCGCGGTGGCTTCTAATTCGTCAGACTAAGTGCCATATTTCGCTCACGATTGTTTTGTATAAAACTGCACACGGCTGGGTAGGAAACGGTGTTTCAACGGACCCTTACCTTTTTATGAAGCGAGAGGTCAAGGAAATGTAAGTCGTGGCGTCGGCAGTATACCGTAAGTGAACTGCAAAAAATTGAAGCTTTTCGGGCACCGTCAGTGTACCCACGCCGTTTCCGTCCATGCGACAAGCAAAAGAGCTTTTTTTTTTCTCCGTGTGAAAGAAGCTTTCAATCAATAATCACATGCTTTACCGAACCTTATCACTTTCTTGCATTCGTCGCTCTATGCGGCCTTCCAGTGATTGCAATGTCTCCAGTGACCACGTTCCTGAGACGATGATAAACCTAGAACTCTGGATGGGACCTTCTTTTGACATCAAACCATGGCTGCGAACAGATCGCATCACGGACATTGGTCCTCTGGGTCCTCTCGGACGGTGAGTTCGATGTAGGGTTTTGCTGTGCTGGGGAAAGTGGCCTTGTGCATCCAAATAGGAGTCGCGTTTTTTAAACAGCTTGCCCAATCGCACGTCATCGTCATTCAACGTTTTTAGTATGGGAAATGAAGCTCGCATTTTAAGCTGTAATCACGTCCTCATCTCTTTCACACTGTCTTTCCTAATTCTGACAGTTATAGCAGTCATGAAGCCTTTACGCTAAGTCATTATCGCCGCCTAAATGTTAGCGACTATGCTGGGTTAATATGATCGAAAGTAACAGGTTGGCATGCCGTTGATGCATTGGAGAAATGCAGTGCTACATTATTCATCTCGGCTCTCGTGACAGTGTATGCGAGATTAACTACCTTCGTAAAATATTCTTACTGCACTGCAGGGCGTCTGATATGACCAATCAGCTGAGTCTGGGGGTAATTCAGCATCTGTACAGCGGGCTGTTTCCATTAGCGTGTGCCTATTGGTTGACACCACAATGAGCACCATGCCTCGCTGTTCGTTCTCAGGTACGGCTGGTATGTGTCGAAACAAACGGCCCAAGAATTCTGGAACAAGTATAATATGGTGCTTGACCATTGGCGCTCGTACCGCTCGGCCAACATGACGTCCCAGCTGGACCTGCTCCAAGACGAGAAGCTACAGGATCATCTGACCAGAGGCGGCTACCTCTGTAACTTTACTAGCTGCCGCAGCGGCGTCTATCGGTCTCCGTTGTGCGACCCGCTCAGGGATGGCCGGGGAGTGCCTTGTGCCACGCTCATCGCAGATTTCCCAGGTGGGTTCGCAAGGCTGCTTTTTGTGTGCTTTAGCCCCAGCGCTGGGTAAACTGCCCAGTTCTGCGCGCATTGCGTCAGTCATCGTCATATAGACGTTTGGACGAGCACGAAAAAAGCAGATCGGAATCAGCTTTTCCGCCTGCAATCTGCCTCTCAGGCTAGTGTGATGTATACACGGTGTAGTACCACTCGGCACGGCCTACTTCACAAGGCTCGTGTAAATTCTCTCGGGCCTGGTCGCCGGTTAGCTCCAAGCAACAAGGAACCAGATTTTGTGTCTGCGCGCTGTTTTCTCGCTTCGTCGCAAGTAGCATGCCTGCATCTGCATGGTGCAATCTTTGATTTTGGAACCATCTACTGTGAAATATAGTACCTGTATATTCCGTTTTTGTATTGAATAAGCAATTCTTGTGTTCTGACTCGGCCCGCTCGCGTCGGATTCGTATACCAACTATTGTGGATCCCGTCGCCCGGACTCTACAACAGTGGTCTTCAGAAATTATTGCATGTGTACTTATAGGTGGGTCCCATTTAGTTGGTTCTTTGCTTCGAAATGTAATACTCACTATGTTTAGCTAAGGGCACCGTCAAGCAGTAAATCTGAGAGCTGGCTAATCGCTATGGCATGTCCTGCTCACGATGTATCAGTGATGCGTTCGGATAGCGTAGGGTGGCTCGTGCGGCATGTATTGATTTACGGCGCATGAAGTAGACTACTGTTACACAAACAAAAAGAATATGAAGACACATCACATGGTTACGTGCAAGTGATTGACAGTGTTTTAATGCGTTGTTTCATCAATGCAGTTTCTATCGCCCCCCCCCCTTCTTCCCTTCTTCCTTCCATTCTTGCATCACTTTTTTTTCTTTCTCTTTGTTATTTCAGAAAGCACATACGCATTGCTGAAGCACCAGATCGAGACATTGAAGCTTCGTGTGAACGTGGTCTGGATCGGCAAGCATTTAGACTCCTATGTCAATAAGCTTCTAGAGCGCAAACAGCCGGTGATATTTTTCAACTGGAGGCCCAGTTCCTTGACATTCAGCAACCATGATCTCACGCGCATCGCCTTTCCTCATTGCGAGGACCGTGTGCTGCAGGGAAATCTCGACACGTCCAACTGTCTCTTCGAAGTCAACAACATGGAACGGGCAAGTTTTCTTTAAAGTGATCAACGGCAGCTTTCAGAAAAGTAGAACGCGTCAGAAAAATATAAGCGTGTACACAAGGTTGTCTCAATAACATTCAGTGTAAGCTCTGGCGAACGACAAGCGAAACATGAGAAACCAAAAAGAAATGCCTCTAAGAAAACATCGAAAAAGAATAACAGCTATAAAATAAACAAAGGCAATAACAGGGGCATTGGATAAGTGGTTATTTATTTTTTAAAATCAATTCGGGTATTCGGGAAAAAATGCTTTCGGATATCAGAACGAGTGCGCATTAGAACGTCATTATGCTGAAGTCGTAGTAATCGGGATAGAAATGCTAGCAGTGCATTCACTATAACAGCAGTTCAACATTTTGTCCATTTAAATTACAAGGAACAGTGTCTAAGCACGGTCTTCCGAGTTTCGTTGAAAGAGCGTGCCTACTGTATTTAAAGATACATCAAACATACGCAGAAAACCCTTGAGTACCGTGTCCCGATCAGCTAAGCCGCTTCAACGTACTCTTCCTTATTAAGAGCGGAACGCATACGTATCACGCTATGGTGGTAAAAGGCCAGACTCGAGGTTATTGGGCTCTGCAGATATAGGGTTGCGAGTGAGTGAGTTGAGTTGAGTTGTTGTAGGCTACTGGTGGGATTAGCCTTGCAGTTGCTGCCGGCAATTGCTCCACCGTAGCGACACTTAAAATAATTAAATCACGTAATCCGACACAGACCTCCCAATTACAAATGTTCACTCCTCAGTTCACCATGTTGAACCCAAATCCGTGTCCTGTAGGTAATTTAACAGAAGGCGAGACACCTCCTTCCTACACAACCGGTTCCCGCGCGGGAAAATTATGTCCTGAAGCGAACTGTGAGGAAGTCCTGTGTTCTTGAGACCTGAATAACACCCTCCTTTCCGCGTTATACACAGTACAGCACTTTAGGTAATGTTCAATGTCACCACACACACCACACGTTGAACATAATGGTGATAACGCCAGGCCAGTCTTAAACATCCACGCAGGGGTACGAGCAGAGCCCGTGCGAATGCGTAGCAGTAAGGTTGCTTGGTTTCTTTGGAGACCCTTGATCACACATGGCTTGTGAGGTGAGCTCCACAAAGAACTGAAGTGGCACGACACCGCTTCTCTGAAGAGTCTCCCGTCTTCTTGAGGCACTTTTCTCGAAGGATTCCCAGACAGCGCTCTATGGGCGAGGCTGTCCGCCATCTCGTTGCCTATGATACCTATGTGTGATGGCACCCATTGGAATCGTATGGAGAAGCCTTTGACACTGAGATTTTGCACCGAACGTAGGGAGCTTAGAGATAAGGCATCAGTAGGGAATCCGTGCTCTAACCTTTGAAGGGCGGATTTCGAATCTGTAAGAATGACCACAGGTTGAGGCGTACAAAACCGTAGCTTTTTGAGAGCTGCCTCAATGGCAACGCTTTCGGCCGTTGTGGAGGACACGACTGCAGTGAAGCGAACGGACCAATCAAAGTTCAAAGAGGGAATGTGAAAAGCAGCTGCACTAGATCCTCTGACCTTGTCCACAGAGCCATCAGTAAAAATTTGAAGGTGACGTGCATATTCCGTTTCAAGATGTTCCAGTACGAGCGAACGCGTTGCTGCCAAAGGAGAACTCCGCTTAGCACGAACGTGAGGAACTGCCAACGAACTATCGAGGCTCGCGAAAGACCAAGGTGGTTTCGACCTCTTAATTCGACCTCTAGCGTCAATACCCAGGTAACCAAGAGTATTAAGGGCCAAGTACGCTCGGGACTCGGATCTCTTTCGAAGGCGCTGTAGAAGGGCTCGGCCAGCTGCCGTCTGTTTGAGGCGGCCAATTTGCATCAATAACCTTTGTGAAGCGACTAAGCTAAGAGGTCTCGATAGAGATTCATAAAGTACTGCATTGTTAGGAGCAGTCTGCGGAACGCCAAGAGCCCTTCTTAGGCCCTTTCTGTGCAGAACCTCAAGTCGTTCCAGCTGTGATATCGATGGGGAAATTAAAGGGAGCTGATACATTATTCGACTCGTCACTAGTGCATCGTGCAACCTGATCATTGAAGAAGGGTGATTTCCCCATTGCTCACTTGCAACTCTACGGATTACATTGAGACGCGAAGATATCGATGTCACAGCCGAGTCCACAGCTCGTCGCCACTGTAGGCGGTAGTCGATAATGACGCCCAAAAAGCGCTTGTGTTTAAATTGTCGTAGACAAGATTGATTAAGGTCTATCTTCAGCCGCGCATACCTTCTTCCTCTACCTGGAAACATTATGAAGCCAGATTTTTTCACCGAGAGAGTCAACCCCACACCTTGAAGGTAATTTTGAACTGAAAGTAATGCCTGTCGAGCTATCAGAGCTAAACGCTTGTGTTGATATCCGGTTAACCAAAGACAGATGTCGTCCGCGTATATCGACATATGGACATGCCTGCAATGTTTTTGCACTTCAGCGGGAAGACCAGCCATTGCAACGTTAAAGAGCGTTGGGGAAAGAACACTTCCTTGAGGTACACCTCGCGATACCACCCTTTCGGTGCTTGTGGTACTTCCTAACTGCACTTGAATTTTCCGATCACTGATAAATGAGTGAATGAAGCGCAGAAGATAACCCTGTACGCCCATGGCCTGCAAACTATTTAGTATTGAGCTCTGAAGGATGGTATCATAAGCCTTTGATACGTCTAGGAAAATAACTAGTGTTGAAAGGCCGAAAGCTCTATGATGTTCAATATGGCTTATCAAGTCCAAGACGCTGTCTTGCGCGCTTAAACCTGTTCGGAATCCATATCGTATCGTATCGTCCTGTATCACTGACGTCGTGCGTGGCTAAGCTTATGGAGAAGCTGGCAAGTAAGCGTTTATCTTGGTGGCTCGAAGATAGAAGGGCTCTGCCAACATGCATATAGGGTTGCCGCTCAATAACAGTAGCTATGCCGCAATGCCTTAGATGTGTTCTTTTGGTTGTCACACTCGCTACCTTCCTCCACTAGATGACGAACGCGTCCCAAACTGCATTATTTATGCAATGAATTTGACATCCGCTTTAGTATGACCGCAAACGGAAAGAATAAGTAATTTCGTGCTTAGCTGGTACACGTCATGCGCCTGAGCAAAGGCATCTTCTGAGGCAAAGTAGAACACTACAAACTCCAACTGAAGCAGTTGCAGAAATCATTCGTCAGTGCGATGCTGCGGAGTATGTATGGCAATAAAGTTAGCCTACATGTCATACTTATGTGGCATTTCTTTTTCTTTTGGCTCTGTAAATTTACCTACTACTTCTGTAATTTGAAAGTTGTTTTGACAAGCTGAAATAATACTGTACTGCTTTTCTTTTTTTGTTCAGTTAAGCCTTTTCAGGAACGTCTCAATCCATGCAGTCCAAGTTATAGTTATTTTTCACAATCTATCGCGTAATGAACGCGGCTCTATTTACAATACACGTCGATGGGATCTAAATTACGTGTATTTCGCCACATTATTTTCAACGTCCATCTGATCTTAGCTGGGAATAGATGCAGGAAGTATTTCATCGCGTCTGTCATCATCTGACAACACGTAGGTTGTTGACATAATTTGCTTCAATCTACAGCCACGCGCTGGGTTGGCGCTTTGGCGTTGTGCTACCGAGCACGAGGTCGCGGGTTCGGCGGCAGCATTCCGATGGGGACGGAATGCAAGAACGCTCGTGTACCGTGCTTTGGGTGCACGTTAAACAACCTCAGCTGGTCAAAATTGAGGCGCAGAGCAGATTTTGCGGATCGCAGATGTGGTGCTAGTCTTAGGATTTCTGCTAAGCAGACATGGTTTCATTTTTACTCTGCTTCAATGCCTTCATTTTAGTTTGCGTTCCGTAGGAAATAAACTATCATGTTAATTAGTGAATTTTCTTAATTAGCTATCTGGACATGGCGATTTCTTGAGCGAATAATTTCCGCCTCTTCCAGAAATCCACCTGAAAGGCTGTGCAGCTCTGTCTTTCACAGGCACGATTTCCGAAGAAGGAATTTGTGAAATTTCAACATGTTATTAATAAAAATACAGGCGGTATAAGCGCATGCTAATGTGAGACAGAAAATTGTGACCGTTATAACTTAGAAAATGATTCAGATACTACATCACACTATAGTGATGCAAGCAGGATCGGATCTACCAAAACAACTCAATTTCGCGTAAGCCAAGACAGCCGGCATGAGAATAAATTAGGCGTGCTATATTACTGCAATATATTGTGAGCAAACTTAACTATTCCCATCACCGATCTTTCGCCGGGGCTTCTGCGGAGCTGCAGTTCCTCCTGAAGCCGCCATAATTCGCAAGAACGGCTTCAGGAGCGGGTGGCTTATGGTTCAGTTGGAAGACTTTTGAAGTGACCTGTACACAGGGACCACTTGATGTAGTCAAGCGTTTCACAGAAAACCGTCTGAACAGGTTCAACAGGTAAATTGCTATAAGTATTGTAAATCCGGTCACTGACAATAAATCATGAGTTAGTGGAACTGTGAACACGTACGGGCACCAAAATATAGATTTCGTCGTTCTATGGTCAGTGACAAGATTTATAAAGCAGCCGCCACTTGCATAGGTCTCACTTCATGCAGGTTTCAGAATACATACTTGCCTCATATATTCGGCCCTAAGCGATTATTCGAAAGTTTTGCATGCCATTCTTTGTGAATTCGAACACGAATCGAATAAAAAATATGGTATGATTGCTATTCGCAACCTCGAATATACCTACACCCCTCAACAAGCCTATTTTTCTTTATCGTGGCCGCAGGTCGTGCGCTAGTTATTTTTCGCCCATTCCATCACGATCCATCACCAGACTGGAGATACGATGGGCGTTCAATGAAAATGTCCCCTGACCCACTTTCTCTTGGCTGAGGAGCACGAAAATTAGCATACTTGTTTACCTTTCTCTACATAGCTGCCACCGAGAGCCACGCGCTTCTGCCATCGTGTTACGCAGCAGTGGATACGACTCTTGTAGAAGTCCTTAGGTTGGCCTTAGAGCCGTGACATCGGCGATGAGCGTGCCATCATCAGAAAACTCCTGCTTTTCAAAAATAATTTCTTACCTAAAAGGAGGTGGACATTTGAATGTCGGGGATGTACTAGGGATAACGAAGAATTTAATTTCTAGAGGAGCGGGCTTCCATTTGCGCCACATGCGAGTTGCGAGCAGGAGCATCGTCTTGCAAGAGCAGGACGTCTTTTCACAGCATGCCACGCCTTCTGATATTTATGGCTTCCCTTAATTTTGTCGGCAAGTTATAACAGGTCCCCGTTACGGTGGCACCTTTCGGCAATAAATCTGTCACCACCCTCTCGCGGATCTCAAGAAATTGTTCGCATCACCTTGCTAGCTGAAAGTTGCCCGCATGCCTTTTTAAAGGGACGGCGAGTGGTAGTGCTTGCATTGTTTAGACTGGAATTTAATTTGTAGTTCATAACTATAAACTCGTGTTTCAGCTGCTGTAATGAGTCTTACAAAAAGTTATCGGTTTTTTTTTTTGAGGCACGTAACCAAAAGTTCACTAGTGCGGGTCAGTCGGTCCTTCTAGTGAAAAGCAGAAAGCAAGCGAGGAACCTGACGCCCCAACACCTTTCGTCAGATGTCACAGAGTAATATTTCCTGTGAATCCTACGCTGATCTTGAACTTTTCAGCTAGTTCATGAATCGTTATGCGGTGATTTTCAAATTGACTGTCTCCACTTTTGTTCCGCAAAATTTTAAACTGCGCGAAGAATATATGAATCTATGAACCGACTAGCCCCACAACATGCCTTACTCCACTTTTGTAAGTGTCCCCACAATGGCTGAATGAGGTCGACCTGGAGTCGGTGCTGTTGTGACCAAGTTTTGTCCGCATTTTAACTCCGACGCCAGTATTTAACGACGTCATACGACAGGCCATCTGTCCTGTCGTATACACCGTTGTTATTTCATGAAAATTTTGTTGGGGTGTGTTGCCTTTAAGATTCAGGAAGTTATTCACTGACCTCTGGCTCTATACTCCCAACTTCCTCAGTCTTCAGTCGGGGAAACAAAAATAGCTATTAGGAAAGAGCTGAAAATTTTTCTCTGGCCTATAGAGATACACGTTTATAATTGTGTGAAATTTCTTTAATGTATACCAAAGTGATGTAGTTCAAGAGAAACCTTTATTGGACAATTCTCGTAATCGCAGCCATCCTTCTCACCGACAAACCCGATTGCGTATGAAGTAGCCTCCCTGCCTATACCACTGCCGATTTTGGCGGCATTTAGCCGGACAGGCTTGCTATGCTCAACCGCAGCGTGCTTCGTGCAGGTAGCTTGGTCGAAGCTGAAGGACACCGCGCCGGACGTTTATCAGCTGGTGGAGAAGATGACCTTCACACAGCAGGAGTACGAAAAGCTTCTCAAATTTTACCAGAGCAAGAGGCCGCAGCAGAAGAGCTTCCACCAGATTGCGTGCCACTTTCTACTCGATAACGAGGTCCTATTGCACCAGTTCTCGGTACGGGTCGCCGACAAGCCCATGCTCCACATCGGCGGTATCTTCCCCATGTCCGGCATCTATAATCGCGTAGGCGGCGTGCTTACAGGTTAGTTCCTTGGCCATCGCCATAAATTAGATGCTATAACTTGTCATGTGCAAATCGCAAATTGTCATACGTGTATATAAATGTCAGTCTATCGCATAATGTTTGTGGAGCTGTTTCTCCACCGAAAGCCACAGCTGCGGTTGAAAGCGATGGGTGCAGAGTAGCAAACGCAAAACAAGGAAATTAATGTAGAATTGCAACAATACTGTTTACACGAGTTGTGGGCACATAATGCTTGCTATGGGGAAGCGGAACCGCCGACAGGCGTTGTGTCGAATAGCAACAGTCGTCGTAACTGCGCTCGACATTGCCAGCGCAGTTACGAAATTGTGCTCTTAAGCAGAATTATTCGACATTACAAAGCTTTTTTTTTTGCAGTAAGCTGACCTCAGCTAAAACGAATGAATTGTTCAAACTCTTAAAGTTCTCATCGACAGCTCCTCCTGAAAAATTTTGGTTGACTGGCATACCCATCCTTGACGCGCTTGGGCATTCCAGGCCCGGCTCCGTGCCCCATCGGTGCCGACCAGGACTGTAGACTGAAAGAAAAGTTTGCACGCTTTGAGGCTTTTTTTTTTTATTGAAGTGAAAATAAAAGAAAGAGACGTAGTCATCTTATAATGGTGACGGCTACTCCTTTTCTCATAGCAGAAACAACGATATAAAAAAAATATGTTGGAAAATGAAAAAAAAATGAAAAATCACTTCATAGAGTGAGAAAGCCCTTATCTTGTCTGTAAGAAAAGTTTGCACCGTTTGGGCCTTATCTTGGTTCCTACAATCTGAGTAAAGTTTACACCATTTGGGGCTTGAACCTGCAATCTAGGGACGTTTGCACCCTTTGGGGCTTGCTTGTCTCTACATTTGAATTAGTTTGCACTCGGCAGTCAGTCATAGCTAACAGCGCGACCGCGCACTTCGGGAATGGTATTCTCTGCTGTAGCATCACTGCTTAGCATTGTGAGCAAGATTGCATTTTGTCCACTCAGTGCTCACTCTCTTCCTTTTTCCTCTTTCTATTCACCCTTTCCCTTACCCGAGCGTAGGAGCAAATCGGGCACTCATCTGGTTGACCTGTCTGCCGTTCCTCTCCTTGCTTTCTCCCTCTCTCTCTCACTCACCCACTTTTTCTTTATATCTTTATAAATTCTTCCAAGGCACTTCGGAATTCCTGCAGCGGCGGACATCAAAACGACTAAGGGAATGATCCTGTAACAGCAGTCGTAAAAAAATTTGCAGCCATGACTCTGTGCTTTGCCCATACTGGTGATCTCTGCGCGAACATCATCTACATTCACGTTTTTTCCAAATTCAAATGGCAGTGCTTGACTACGCCTTACTACATGTTTGTATCGCTTGTTTTCGTTGCAGCGGCACGCATGGCCATGGATAGCATTAATCGAAACGAGAATATTCTCAAGGACTTCAAGCTTGTTATCCTCGAAGAGGATGGTCAGTGTGCGCAGGACGTGGTCATGAAGCGCTACATCAACTACGTCACCAACTCCACCTACAAGAGCTTGATCGGCATCTTGGGTAAGCTTTATTGCTTGTAGTATAATGCTAGCAGAAAGCCTCACTTGGATGATGTTGTAGGCGTACGCGACGGGTAAAGTCCATGGTTGCTGACGGCTGGGATCTCGCATAACTTGCTCCCCATACGCACAGTCAGGGACCTTACTTTTCGCTACCTATCTTCCATCCGTCTCATACGGTGGGATCATTTACGTTTTTCCTACAGTCCTTAAAACCCAAAGCGTCAGGAATGCTAACTATTCCCACATTTAGTGCTGGCTGCGTACTTTTCGTATATTAGCGTTCAGCTTCGAAAGAGAAAATTCACTCCAGTCGTCCTAAATTCGTTCCTGTCTCATATCATTCTGTTTGATATCGAGGGGCCGAGTTCACATAGTTCGTATATGAACATTTTCTGGATGCTTTCGACAATGAGGCTGTGACGTCCTATTCCAATCAGCTGCACGCCGAACGTGAGGCCCGCGTCGACTCTGTAACAGTGCGGCCGAAACTCTAAAGCCGCTTTCTATCTTCCCGAAAAGTGTGCACTGTCTTGGAAGCTAGGACTGGACAGAGGCGGTCCATCTCACTTGGCCGTTTCCACAACTTCTTCACTTTCAGAATTGACCGATGTTTTTTTCTCACGAACCACTTTGTCGCATGCTCCTGTTTCATGACTATTCAAGCACAGATTTGTGTTCCTCCACTAATATCAGTAGCTTTCTTGCATTTAGGCACACGTGATGCCCTGGCATAGATCACTCGCGTTGCGGTACATGCTTATCGTTTCATAGAAAATATAGAATGTTAGGCTCTCGCTCTTGGCACCATCGGAACCGCCGTGCTCTTTTCAGGGCCTGCCTGCACCGAGACGCTGGAGCCGATCGTGGGCGTGGCACAGCACTACAACACGCCCATCATTAGCTACAGCGCCGAAGGGGCCCTCTTCTCCAAGCGCGAAAAGTACCCCTATTTCTTCCGCACCATCCCTGAGAACCATATATACAGGTGCGTGAATCACTTGCGAGCGTGTGCCTCGAAGTCGCAGCCGTGCCGCATGGAAGTTGCGGAAATGAAACAATCGCTAGGTGCTATATTACTGCCTGCCGAACTTGGTTTCTCACCTTCCTGGAGCCGGCAAACGTGCTGTCCTAAATTGCTAGATTGCTATTCACATCCGGCCTTTCTGTATACATATACTCGCATTTCTCCCTCCGAGCTACCATAAGTTTAGGCAACTCTCACCCTTGTGTGCGCCGCGGTGTACCATGTACCATGTATAAGTGCCCAATTCCTGACGTAAACTTGAAAGCCCTCACCTAAACAACATTTTCAAGACACTGAAGTCTAACGGTAAACTGTAAGTACCAAGCAGAACAGGTGAACGAGTAATATAGGTGGGGTTAGTGTAAATGCGAACGTCACGTCAAGCCGTTCAGGGCGCACGCCTGCGAGCCTTCGTGTTGCTGGAAACAAGAGCGCCTGCGTGCGCAACCCGCGTTTAAGTGTACCTTAGCGCTACTAATGGGTCTCATAACTTCGTATAAGAGAAACCTTAAGTAACTTATGTGCTGAAACCACCGGGCTGTGCATTACACTCGAGGTGCGTAAGGCACGCCTTTAGCCTTCCGTCTCCAGCGAGGGTCCGAAATGGGCGAGTCAACGCTCTGGCCCTTTCAATGGGCAGTAAGTCCAAGAAAACAAGAAGAGTGCGGGACAAAGCGAGAAAGGTACTGCACTTGCGGCTTCCGCGAGATCATTTATTGACCGTGCCATTTGACAGCGTCCTCGTGCTGTACGCAGGTTTGTGTACCTAAAGATGCTGCAGGCTCTGCAGTGGCGGCGCCTGGCAGCGCTCACCGAGGACGGCCACAAGTACAGCGAGTACCTGAACCTGTTGCACGACGACATGCAAAAGCTGGGCCTCAACTTCGTCACCAACCGCAAGTTTCCCCATGACCACGGCACGCACAATGGCACGCACAGGTCTCAAGACATGTCCCAGTACCTGGCTGACCTCAAATCCCGCAATGCGCGCATCATCATCGGCGGCTTCGATGAGGACGCCGCCCGCGCCATTATGTGCGAGGCCTACAGGCAGGTACGCGGCAACTCCCGGTGAGCGCAGTTTCCTGGTGGCTGCTGCAATGGTGCAGCCCAAGAACGAACCGCGAGTCAACGAGAACACGTCGGTGCCTCGAGTCAGGCCTTAATTTGACTTGCACATGCCATTCGATCGATTGCGCACTATTGTTTTGAAGTGCCCCTGAATCACATCTGTAGAACTGCCATTTTGGTGTCGACTGGCACTCTTATCGGCACCCTTAATACACCGTTCGCCCGCAACAATTTTCCAAAATGCTCAGTAATAGCTGATGTAAGTGCTTTTGCAGCAACAAAACTATATACGCCGCGCATGTTCCTCTCCCCTTCGCCGTCCACTGTGTGCGATATCCTTGCATCGGCTCGCATTTAAACTCCATAGACCTCTGAAAGAGGGGAGCCTGTGTTAGTGTGTTACGTCACAACTATGTGCCCTTGTCTTGGCTTTTTTTAAAAGGAAAAGGGGGAGGTATGGCCTATGTGTTCTATTACGGGAAACCGTGTGTAAAATTAGGAGACAAAGAAATACTGCCGAGACTTTCTTACTTGTTTGGTTATTTTTCTCGCAGTTTCTCGCACTGAAGCCATATACATCACATACCAACAAGTTTGTGTTGAGATCCATTTGACACATATGTTATGCTACGCTGCGATTCCAGTCCTAGCCGCGACGGTTCCGTCCCTTTGGCTTCACCGGCATCGCCAAAACTGCTGTAGAGTCTAGGGCGACCAGTGGCAGAGCACTCCGCTACAAACATTACGGCCGCAAAAAAAGCTGCTGGTGGCGACTAGTTTGTAGACTGCGGTCCATGCCACTGTCATAGAGCGTGCGCGGGCTTTTGTTTGAACTGATGAATTCCTTGTAATGCATATGTCGAGCGTCGATGCTTGGCCTAGATTTGAATGACTGTGCTGTACGGTGTTTTTGTTCACTCGAAATGCACAAGTCTGTTGAATGGACCTTTTATGACTTTATAACCACCATGAATGTGCTTCAATCATAAAGGGATGGCCGTTAAGTCACGGTACCGTATGTTCCTCTGGAGACGATTTGAGCTTTGGAACCACCCGTACTACCTTCTTGACACTGAATCGTTCTTTCGCGTTGTGTAGTCGATGCGTAGGATTTTCGCCGTCGATACTTGCATTAGCAATAGAAGCATGTTTGCCTTAGCATGTGTCTTGCATTTGGCAGGGCATGACAGGAAGAGACGGTTACCAGTGGTTTCTACCGACGTGGCTGAGCCAGCAAGAACAGCGCCATCGGGAGTGGTATAACACCGAGTATTACAATCAGCACTTCAATGAAAGCGTGAACTGCACTGTTGGTGAGATGAAGGTGGCCATCGATGGTTACATGAGCCTGCACCCAAAGGCGTATGCTGACGACAACGCCACCATGCAAGACAACAAGACTGTCGCTTTCTGGAAGGAGACGTACAAGCAGATTGCTACAGGTCAGGTAGGAACACGGCGCTATCTGTACTGCTGCGCTGGGTTTCTTAACGCACGTTGAGTTAGCAGAAATGATTGTAATCTTCCACATCGCCGAATGCGCCCATGGGCGCGGAATGGAAAGGGTAGCTTTGTCACGTTGTCGGCAATTGTATGCACAAGTTGAACATGAGTTTGAACTGCAGCGAAAAGCCTGTGCTTATCAATCTCATAAATGTAACTGTCTGGTGCATTTCAAACTCAATCGCGTCGACCTTGCTTATTCTGGTGGGAGATAATAATCCTGAAAGAACCACTATCACTGCTGTCCAGACGCAAAGGTTTTACCTTGACTGTTGATCTGCTGGCCTAGTTCTATGGTTATCTGCAATGGTCTATAAAGTCTGCCTATGGCCCGGAAGTGGCACCTGCACAACGGTCAGCAGGAGTGTGAGCACAGATAGTGGGGCAGGCAGGAGAAAGGGAACATTGAAAGTGGCAACATCGTTAACGGTTGCAGTGAAGGCTGCAGTGCGCATTGTCATGCGTCGGAGCGGTGCCGCGAAATGGTGTAGGGCGTAAGTTCGCGGCACGCGGTGTTGTATACAAAGGAGTGCTTGGCCAGACGCGGTCACTGCACTGAGGGAGTAGAAGTTCCAGCGCATGACATTCGACGTAATAATCATCCGGAGGTTCATTCTAAGCCAGGTGGAGGTGGAGGATAGAAAGAACTCAAAACAAACGACCACACAACGAAACTAACAAGAAAATGCAAGCGCTACCTTCTATAATTACCACACTAGTGTGTGTGGTAGTCATTGCTCTGTTGTTCATAAAGGCTCATTACCAGATACCTCAGCTCGCTGTACAGTTATATGTGTCACTGGCAAAAGAGTATATGGATATAATGCGACTAAAGCACAGGCACAACGCGCCAGGACACTTAGATGTGTGCGCCTCGTTTTCGCGTTTCTGGCGATTTAGTTTCGTCCCCATCAGCTCCTCGAAGTAGGCTGAATATGATCTCGTAATATACGTTCATGAGAGCAAGCTGGCCTCCTCCACATTCACGTACCCTTCCAACTTTCGTATCCCTTGGAACCCTACCACCTTCCTTCCTACCCCAACCTCTAATATCGCTGCTCTGAAACAAAAGCAGCTGACAGAAGTTTGTATACCGTATATAAATGATGATGTGCTTGATTTTTGGTAATCATCACATGAATATCTGATCAATATTGTACCGTTAAATTGCTACCACCGATAGCAAATGTTGCTCCATCTCGATGCTTCTCATCTGCCTTGGCCGGATACGTCGAAATAAATAACGTAAATATTGTTTATGCGGGCCAGCCGTCGTCTGAAACATACGTTATAGCAGCTTCTGCACCGTCTGCCAATAGTCGCACTCTCTAAATCCCAGCGGTAAGACTCTTACTAGGCTCGTGCTGCTACGCGTTTAACTATGCACGAGAAGACAGGGCACTTCCGAGCGCCTGCGTAGCTCGTGCTTGCCTGCACGGAACGATCGTATAAAATAAATAATTAAAAAATAAGCCGTGGCTTATACTAGAGGGCGCGATTACGTTTTTCATCTGTTATCTGGTAAGGCGGAGATGAAGCGCTCAAGAAATATAGCCGCGATCAGGCAACTCGTTAACAAAAAGGAGCGTTTTAATTCGAGTTTAAAACATAATTTCAGAGTTTAAAGAATATTACAAACTTTGTTACTGTCCGAAACAACTCCATCGTGTAATTTTCCAAAACACGACGTCGTTATGAGATTCCTGTACCGGCTCTACGTGATCCTGAGCCAACTTACGGTCGAGTATACACAAAAGAGCTCGAATTACAATACTTTAGAAAAATTAAAACTCAACCTCTCGATTTGTATAGACCTCAACACATCGAAGAAAAAAAAGTGCACGAAAATAGCATAAAATCTGTGACGTCATTGACGTGACCGGCGCCGCGGTTGGGGCGCGAAGGCAGGGAAATGGGGTGCTCATTCTTGCCCCCACTTAAGCCATATCTTCTCCCATCGAACGAATGTAGACAACCCCGGAGCAGCCTCAACGAAGCTGTGCTCGAGCGAGTTAGACATGACGCCAATAACGAACTACATAGTTCTCTGGCAATACGCTCTATACGGCTCACTGACTTTCAGACGTTCTCATCTGCTGTGTATACGCGACTGCGGATTCCATCCTTGCCTGCCAGGTGGCACCGTATTCGTAAACGCATGTAGTTGAAAACTTCGGTTGCTTAGAGTGTATGGTGCACGTCGGCGAATCTTAAGGGTGTAAATACAGCGAAGACTGATGACGGAACGTGTCTCATTTCGTCGCGGTTTGAATAGAAGAGTTGATCTAATGTAACGATTATTTTCGTCCGATCCTGTTACCTCTCGTAATTCGCCGCTTCAAACCGTCGATCCTCGTGCTAACGTGTAGATATAGACCGGGCGCCGCCACTGAAGAAACGCGGGAATGAAGACTTTTAATAGAATTGTTGCATTATTCCAGATTCCGGAAATTAATTCGGACCTCTCCATAGGTCCTGGATAAGACGCAGCTCTCCCCTTCTCCAGCTAGACAATGTGTGTCCTATATTTGTAGAAGTACCGAGTAATTAGGGCACCATGCGTAGCGGTGATGCCGTCGTGCTAGGCTTCGCAACATTCCTGTCTGACGAGCAGTGTTGCTTATCGACGATTTCTCTTTTGTCCAGGGCAGAGAAGACAGCGACTACGGGGGTTACGCGTACGATGCGGTGTGGGTGTTTGCCCTCGCTGTTGACGCGCTGTTCAAGAAGAACCACAGCTATACGTCCTCCATTCATGAGGACGCAACATTTAAGTGAGTCTCATCTCGCCATTCGCGCGCCGCTGTGCATATTTTAGTGACGCATACCGTATTTATTCGAAGCTAATCTTTTCTTTCCCATGGTGACCAAAGTATAGGAAAGGGTGCTTATGTTTGAAGCAAATAAAACATTACCGTGAATATTTTTTTCTTCTTGCTATTGCGTGTTCAGAATGGCAAGTAGGTGCAACTTGGACTCGAAAAATACATTTCCTAGAATTAAAAGGCGAGATTCAGTCGCTCTTTCTTTTTCTACGCGACGCAAGAAAATGGTCGATAAATTTTAAATTGGACTCCTCCTTCCTTACTCAGCACTCTGGTGAATACACTTCCCTGCGAGGGGAAGCTTTTCGTATTATTATTATTATTATTATTATTATTATTATTATTATTATTATTATTATTATTATTATTATTATTATTTCATTTAAATAAACTTTTCAGCAACGAATGAAAAGAAACAAAGCAGCATTACAAATATTGCGTGCTGGGCTCCGATCTTCCGTCTTTTTCCTTTGAACAAACGTTTATCCTGTTTGGTCTTGTTCGTCTGTGTCACCCGTATTCGCTAAGCCGAATAGCTATCATTTCCAGCATGTAGCATCGCAGTAATTGGGAGGGAATTGCGTTGTGCTAGAACAATGAACATTGTCATCTCTGGCTACCTACATATACTTTTGGTTGCCTTTTTCTGGCGGAACTGTTTTTCATTCGTCTTTTTTTTAATAGCTGCATTATACAGTCAGTAGCAATACCTGGATCGCAGCTGTTCGTCTGCACCGTCTGTCCACATGATGCTGACTGTCTATGCTTCTAACACTGCACATCTTCGCCGGAGCAAAATCGACATATGACGGGGCAAGACCCGGGTAATTGGTGATCGCTCACAAGGGCCTTCGTCCTGCAGTGGACATTAAAATAGGCTGATGATGTTCTTGGTGATGTTGATCAGAAAGGGGCCTAAGCCAGGAGATAAATGCACTCTTTATCCTGTGAGTATAATAGGACGTAGAGCCTTCTTCTGAGTGAAACTCTCACCGAGTTTTGTTGTTATTGTTACTTACCGTTGTTGCTTCCCTCGCTTCCCTCCCTTTGGACCGCGGTATGTAAAGAAGCATATACGAAGCCTTGTGCTCCAGTAACTAGGAGGATCTCTCAGAACCTGCATGTGGCGCGCAGTCATCGGCGGCGAGTGGGGCAAGCTATGAGTTACCATTTGGGCATGGCTGCAGGGAACTGATCCGGCTGATCAACGCAACCGACTTCCACGGCGTGACAGGCCACGTCCGCTTCTATCGTTCGAGTCGGCTGACGGACGTCATCATCCGGCAGTGGGTGAACGGCAGCCAGCACCACGTGGGCACGTACAGCCCTGGCGTCGGTGACGAGGGCGACCGGCTGGCTCTGGGGCCCTCGGAATCGCTGAGCGCCATCCACTGGCCCGCCGGCCGAAATCAGGGTGACGGCGGCGAAGACCCTGTGCTATGCCCACTTGAAGGGCTGCGCCGTCTGCTCAACACCAGCTGCGACTTGGCCATTGTCGTCGCCAACGTCATAGGGCTGAGTCTGTTCGCGCTGCTCATGATCGGTGGTTGCGTCGTCTTCAAGAGAAGGTATGCGCTCCTCTTCGCCACGCTTAAATTGCGTCCCATTCGTCTTCGTGAAGAACCGCTAGTCGGGAGCGTTGTATCCAGTTCATTGTTATGAGAAGAGCTCGAACCATATACGCCACAAACGAAAACATAAGAATGACGACGCAAGCATTACCCTTACTTGTCATCCTTGCTAATCGTCTCGGAAATACTCCAGATACAGTAGTACCACGGTTGTTACACGGGCTTGTTGACACGCCCTGAGAGTGTTAGCCAGTGGTTAAAAGAACGTTCCACACTCGCCGACATGGCCGTGAAGGGGCGCTGGCTAACACTTCCAAGGGTAATCTTTTACACAAACACAAATACCCGCGAAAGTAGACAAAAGGATGGCCTCTGCGGTAGCTTAATTGGTCAAGCACCCCATGCGGAGAATGTGGGTTCGGCTTCCACGTGCGGCAAGTTGTCTTTCGTCCACTTTTATTTTTCCTTTTCCTGATCTTTTTTAAATCTCGGTTAAACGACACAACTACTTTGCCCTATGCTTTCTCTGGTTTCATTGTTTTCTTGATGTAATTTTGCATTGTCATTGCGCGGTGGCATTGATGCTCAAATATGTTTTCCGTAGCTTAATAAGCATGTCACTGCACGTTGAACTGTTTTGAATGATGCTGGGTAAAAATAACGAAACCAACGTCCCCGTATTGCGTATAGTTGGAGAACTTCTGAAACATGTCTCGGTGTTGATATCGCGGAGCTTTCTCGTGATGCTTTTCATTATTTTTCGCTACGTTATAACTGCGCCCAGAAATGTGCCATGACAAATGCAATTGCGCAAGAAAGCTTTTATCGCTCCCCGACGTACCAATTCTTCGACTGCTCGATTGTTTCAGGTACGAAGAAAAAGTGAAGCAGACAGAGGCGCGCATGCGAGAGCTAGGGCTACTGACGTCGAACCACCTGCCGTCCCTGGATGGTTGGGAAATGCCACGGGACCACATAGTGATCAACCGCAAGTTGGGCGAAGGCGCATTCGGCACTGTGTACGGTGGGGAGGCGCTAGTGACAGACCAATGCTGGCAAGCCGTGGCTGTCAAGACGCTTAAGGTCGGTGCCATCATCGAAGAGAAGGTATGACACTTCCTTTTCAGCAAGTTCATCTTCTGCATGTTCCCATTGCACGCGCTTCTTCTGCATGCACCGCTCACTTCACTCTAGTGCTTCGTCCGCTGTGGCGATAACTTCGTGCAAAACTGCAAAGCCGCGCGCTACTCGCAGCTGGACTTCCTGAGCGAGGCGGAGATGATGAAGCGTTTCGACCACAAGAACATCGTGCGGCTGCTGGGCGTGTGCACGACGGGCGAGCCCGTGTACACGGTCATGGAGTTCATGCTGTACGGCGACCTTAAGACGTACCTGCTTGCCCGCCGGCACTTGGTTAAGGAGAACGAGCGCCACAAGTCCGAGGAAGTGTCAGACCGCTGCCTGACGGCCATGGCGCTGGACGTGGCGCGTGGGTTGAGCTACCTTGCCGACCTGAAGTACGTACACCGCGACTTGGCCTGCCGCAACTGCCTCGTCAACGCCGGCCGCACTGTCAAGATTGGCGACTTCGGCATGTGCCGACCTATGTACGACTCGGATTATTACCGCTTCAACAAGCGCGGGATGCTTCCCGTGCGGTGGATGGCACCCGAGAGCCTCAACGACGGCATCTTCACCACCATGTCTGACGTCTGGAGCTACGGCGTGCTGCTTTACGAGATCATCACGTTCGCCAGTTTCCCGTACCAGGGACTCTCCAACAACCAGGTCCTCGAGTACGTCAAGGGATACAAAACCCTACCCGTGCCCAACGGCTGCAAGCCTGAGCTGTAAGCTGAGTGCATCGCCCCGAGCGCTTTTCCCTGCAGCACGCTTCGATAATTGCGTAGTTAAAAATTTCGAGGCCGGTGAGGAAGTTAAGGAAAGCTTAGTTTACTGATTTAAATTTGCTTCGAACAAAGGTTCGCGCACTGGGTACCTGTTAGGATTTCACTAATAGACATGCTGCCGTCCACGACTGATCTGCTAAACTGCACCGATGGCTGGCGCTGCATGAACAACCATGCTGAGACAGACAGCATGTCATATAATGGTATCTGCTCCGCCAGGCTTGTTAGTGGCCCAGCTTTATTGCTAAACGATACATACTTATTTGAGACAAAGCATGCTGCTAATTTTTGGTATACTTCTGCCGTCCGCGAATTGTGGGTGTTGCGTGCGCCGCTCAGTGCGCGCACTGTTGTGCGGCCCGCACGCAGGGAGGCGCTTCTGCTGCGCTGCTGGGCGCGCAGCCCGTCGCAGAGGCCCACGGCGTGCGAGATCGTCGAGATCCTGGCTAACGACAGCAAGCTCATCTCCCCTTGCCTGGACCAGCCTCCGGCCAGCGTCCAGGTGGAGGGCACCGACTCGCTCGAGCTGACTGCCATCGGCGACCGCGGCCGCCTGCACTCCATCTCGTCGCTGGCCCGGCGCGTGGAGTCCGTGGAACGCTCTGCTGCCGTGGTGGTGGGCCAGCAGCCGCAACAGCCGGGTTCCCCAGTTCCACCGCCGCGCAACCAGTACGTCACTCTCCGCCAGCTCAGTCGCACCAGCAGGCTGGAAGCCGTCGGCTGCAACATGACGCCGCTGTGAGCCTCGTCTTCTAAAGACGGGAGCCGTCTCTCTTAGACTTTTTTTTCTCACTTGTGCTGCGCGTCAGTGTTATGCGCGTGTAGTGAATCCTGTGAGTGCCTGAACCCCCAGGGCAGCGTTCTCTTTTTCTCCATTACAGCCCGGCGTATCTTATCCATCCTGAACTGCGCCCTAGCGTTGGCAACCACCAGCAAACGCATGAGCCGCCCAAGACGATATCTCCGTTGCTGGGAAGTTTGCGGAAAACGCCGAGGTTCTTGTACTCGTCGCGCCTGGCAACCACGACGCTGACCTAGCGCCTTCCCGTTCCGGCGGCACAGCAGTCGGGGGTGCACGTGCGCGTCCACGCCGCCTGTTTCGAGCTCTGCCGCACTACTGCGCCTATGGACGCATGCCAGTGGCAGGAACCCGTCGCGTGGCCGGTTGGCGACGGTGCGCTCTAGTCCTACATCGCGATGTGCGAGAACATGATCACCCATTACGTGTGCGTGCGCGGTTTTCCAAGTGTGCGGACTGAACCAAGCAACAGAACCGGGCGTACACGCATGCACCTATTGTACAGCAGTCGCAGTCACCGTCCATTTTTCGTTTTGAACCCTGCAGTGTTTGTGGTCCGGTTTTAGCTGAGCGCACCACGAATGGTTCCGACTCACCTGTCGGCGTGTCTTCGACTTCTGTGGTACTCGGGCTCGGTCACCCGAATGCTGCGTTAATTTATTATTTTTGTGCATATTTTGTTCGCTCCTGCTCAGATACGAAAGTACACATCCCTCTACGGTAGAATACCTGGAAATAAGTTTGTTTTTTGTATCTTCTTTTTTTGTTGTTCCATAACGTTATAAAAGATCTAATTATTTCTTTTGTACATATTATACTTTCATGCAGTGTGTGCTGTCGTTGAGCGTGAAATTTTTGAAACAACTGTTATTCCGCATTGGGCCCCACTTGTGAAATAAATGACGCACATACTACTGAGAATGTGGACTTATAGATGGAACGCGCTTTTATCAAGTGTAAGCTTGTCGAGTTCCTTTTCAAGTAGTCAAGGCACATTACGCACACTTTCTTACGGGATGCCGCCAAGATACCTTCAATAAACGTTCGAGCCGTTTGTAGGTATTGATATGGTCACAGCCCTCGTTTGTTCATTCCCTTCCTTCAGTGCGTGTGCTATTATTTGTAAAACCAGGAGCTCGCAAAATTTTCTGCTGCAAACAGTTCCCGTGCGAGTAAAATATCTCGTATGGAAATTTCGGTAATCCTCAAATAAAGCAAGATACGAAGCTGGCATTGGTTTTTTTTTTTTTTCATGTTGTACTGTGCCGAATCAGTGCCGCTTTTTGTAAGAGGTGAGGTAGGTAATCTCTAAGTGAGAGATACGTACCTCACATGCCGTCGTCGGCTTTCTCACGCTGAGGGCATTGTTGAAGTAAGAAGTAGAGGTCAGATGGGAAACGAAAGGCAGCAGGCTTATTTTACGTATTTACGAGAGTTGACTGGAGGAGCACACGGAAGGCTGTCGAGCTTTTTTCTATTGAAGCAGTGTCCTTCCCTCGGTCTCTAGACAAGGGAACCCGGTGATGTGGTGTATTGACATAGGGCTGCGCCTCGTATATGGCGCTCTTTCGCTGACCCAGCATTCGAGGATGAAGAGCAGTGTAGCATCACGCACGGCCGTCCCAATGTGCCAAGCGTAGAGGGAAACGCAGGAGAGACCTCGCCTCTTGCCGCTTCTGGACCCCAATGAAATCGCCGCCAGACCACAGGTCGCTCTCCTCGAGACATCTGTTATGTGCGGCAGGTAAACAAAAAAAAATTCAATAATGGCGAGACCTGTGCCAGTAGCCATAGTGGTCAGAAGCAGAGTTGCGAAGTGCCAACTTCATAGTTGGAATGATTTTAAACATCTGTTTCTAAACACCCAGAATTTTAAACACCATTTTTAAACACCCCGAATGGAATGTGAGTAAAATTATGGCACCAGTCGTACAGATGGAATGGAAATGTAATGGGGGCCAAAGAGTCTCCAGTGGATCGAGTTGGAATGACAGGGCACCAGTCCTGGTGCGCTAAATGATTATTTTATGCGAGACTACAAAACCGGTAAGTTTGCCATTTTGACTGAACTACACTTGGCCAATATATTATATTTCTCCCAACCGATCCTTTCAGTATTACCTAAAGGTTACTTCTGTTACCGTCATTACAAACACGGTATTCTGCGTGTACATTCTTCTGAAGACCCGGAAACCTTCTGCCTTACGACGTTGAAGGGCGTTCAAAGAGAGCAACTACTAGTTAAGAAGTTAAGTTTAGTAAGAGCACGCATTACTTATGACACGAGAATGAAGGCCGAGAATGACGGCGCAAATGGTTTCGCTGTGCGTGAGTCCTCGGTAATTTGGAACGCGCGCCATGTTATTTGCATACTGTCCAGTATTCAGAATGACGCGCAATAACAGGAGGTCAGAGAGATAGAAAAAGAACTTTAATGGTACGAAATCCCACCGGGATGCTCCCTGTCGGGAGGCTTCGGTCGCGGGTGGAGCCCTCAGTCCAGGACCCCGGAGCGCAGTCGTGACCGGATCAAGCCGATTCCCGGAGTCGGCATTGGACAGCAAAGCTTCCCACTTTTGTGCGGTCGGGTGTGTGTTACGAGGTATTGATTTTGTTCGTTCGCATGCTTATGTGGCACGGTACAGCCGCTGCAATCGGGACAAGTGTATGGATATTGCGTGAGATGCATCGAGTGACATAACGTACGATGTGGCAATGCGTTTGTTGGTAATTGCCTCCTCCACGACACTACTTCGTCGCGCGTTAGTCATGCTTGAGGCGGGAGAAATTTCTCTTTCAAGTCTGAAGTGTTGCAGGATGGCGTAGAACTGTTTGGAGGTGGGTTCTAGTCATTCTTCTTCACGATCGTCTCGCTGAGAGGCTTGGTGGACCTATGTTCGAGCCGAGGCATGGGGCCTTCTAATTCCCAACAAGAGATTCATGGCCGGGACTCCAGATGATCGTGGCTTTCTATCGGCCGGGTAGCCATTCGCAGGGTATAAAGCGCTACCTGTGAGATTTTATTTTTAGCGTAATTTCTGCTAGCCGCTCGTGAGTCAGTAAGCTCAATGACCTGCCTCTGCCACGGTTTGTGCCATGAGCCAGCGCGATGGCCGCTTCTTTAGCACCAGTAGTGTCCGAAATCCTGAAAAAATGGTGTCAGTGTATGTCAAACAAAAGATACCCCCCTGAAAAACACATCGGTGCGTTTCGCTTTTATGTTAACTTCAATGTGATAGAACAATCTACCTGGACGTATGACATGCACAGTGGTGTGAGATTATTTTCTAGTTTGCTTTACTCGTACGAAAATAGTTTCATTGATACTGCCCGCAAATGCACGCAAAATTTCCGTGCGACTGGCCGCTCGAGGCACTGTGCGTGTATTCACCGGCGTCTTTCACGCTCGCAAAAGCACTTTTATGTAGCACGTATTGAACAGAAAGCTGTGTCTGGAGTTTTTCATGGCGCTCTTACAATTTTCTCATTTACAGTTTTCATCTAATTATAATATTTGAGTACTTGCTTGATTAAAACTAATTATCTGATTAGGTGGAATGAGAAATGGTGTCCAAGCGACGGCAAACAACATTATCTTTGTTCTGTCCAGCTACGTGGCATTTGCATATTTTTTAACTCTGGGGCCGAATCTTATAACGGTTCGGTTGGGGAACCGTTCCTTTGGCCTCACCTGATTGGCCAAAATTTTGATTACGTCACAGGTCATCAGAGGCAGCGGGGCGGTATCGCAATTTTCGAATACGTCACGCATCTGTCAATCATCTTCAAAGCGAACCGGTCGTAGGAACCGGCGAAGGGGTAGTCCACTTTGGGTTCCGTTGCTGTGGCTTGGCTGTTGGCTTGTGACCCTGGCTGCGCGCGCCGGCCGGTCGCACGTCCCCGGAGACACGCGGGCGTCACGCGCGCGTGCGTTGGTTGCTTCGGAGGCTATTACTTGCCTTCGTCGTCTGCTTGGCGTTGCTCTTTCGGTGTCGACCACGGCTGGAAATGCGATACGCTTTCGAAGAAGTGACGAATAATGAGTTGCACCGCCCTTGCTGGCTTTCTAAGTAGACCTTTTGCAGGCTACGCTATCAAATGGAGGAGACTCGGGTGCAAGCGTACGAGTGGCCATTCCACGCAGAGGGAGGAATATTGCGCGCTGGGATTCATTGCGACCGGCTTGCAGCTCCCAGAGCTCAGTCGGACGCGAAGCATTCGTCGGAATTGCCTAGATCTCTGCTGCCGACACTGTCCACAAAGTTGCTCTCGCAATTACTGTGTTGGCCGGTTGAAGGGCTGGGTCAGCTTTCCCGTGACCTCAGCTTCAAAGTCAGTGCGAAGGAGATATTTGCATGGTGAGATCGAATTCCCAGTGCTATCGCCAGTGTGAACAGCTCGCAAATCGCCGTTCAGCAGTCAGAAGGGTTCAAGCTAGGCTGGTTCAGCGCTTCTTTCGTTCGTCTGATAAAACTATACAGACAGGACGGGAAGGTATTGTGGAGCTCTCTTATTTGGCTGCCCTTTTTTCTCTAGCTCGGGCGTGCCATACTTTGTTTCTCAATTTCACGGCACAGCGCACACCGTCAGCACCACACTCTTCGATTTGACTTCGCGCAGGCAATGCAGGGCCCGTGTATCGTAATGTTCGATTTAAGTTCCATTGCTTCTATCACGCGACGCGCCGTGGAGCAGATCGCAGCGATAGCGGCAGCGCGGCGGCGAGCAAGTCATGTCTGAGCCGATGACGAAGGGCGAAAAAAGAAGGAAAATTGATATAGTCCCTAAGAACCAGTTCACGGCTTTGTCGCGCTAGCTACTTGAGAAGTGCTGGCAGTGCGTTCCTGTTGCATGCATCGTGCGAGCTCCTGGTAGCAGACGACATAGCGCTACGCTCTGCCAACTCATTTACGCTTACGATACCACCTGTGGGCTGAGAATGAAAAAGAATGACATTAATAAATTACTTCTGCATTGCGTAAACGCCCGGCACCACAAGTTTATACTTCAAAACTGGGCGTATAATATTTAATTGATATTTTACATTTATTTAGCAAGCAGAAACATTCTGCAATTCCTTGATTAGCTCGTCATATAATGACGTACACTTCAGAGGTGGCACCCTCTCATCTATTGGTCGCGTACTCCCCTTCTTCCACCGCCGGCTTGGGAGTGGCACATCTAGTGACGTAAGCGGCGAAGTGAACGGTTCGTATTCCGAACCGTTGTAAGATTCGGCCCCTGGCTAAAGTTAGGTGGGACACCAAGGTCGATGCAAATAGGTCGCGAAGCTTCGGGCGAAAAGCGGTTCAGGGGCGCTATTCTGGACATTCCGCCATTTTCTTCGATGCGTGACGTAGGCGCGACGCTAACAAAATGGCGCTGGTGGCCCGGTTTTGCTTACGTAACGTGACGCCAACTTGACGTTTCGCCTAAGAAACTGAAATGAAGGCACTGAATGTAGCGTTATCGGTAAAGCAAAACAGTTTTCCTCCGCAGTAAAAATAAAGCAGCTATCTCAAAGCGTATGATTATTCTGTCGAAAACGCTTTTCGCTTCCGTCGTCTGCTGCGTACAAGCCGTCGCCTGCTTCAGTAGCTCGGATGCGTGTCCCTGGAAAATGGAATGAGTCATCGCATGTTGGCGCCAACGCGCTTGTTTTCTTTCTTGAGACAACATACGCGACCTACCAGTGGTGATGCGCGCACGTTCTAGGCCACGTTATCGCTATTTCGTGAAACGCAAGGGACTCAGCCCGACTCGGCTGGCTTAGAAACGGCCGAATATCACCGATAGCGTTGCGCGCGCCAGAGATATCCACTGGAGCGACGCAAGCGCCGGCGCTGCCATCTCTTGTTCATTTCGCTGGTTACTCGCACCGCGGGAGGGAACTTCAAGGCGCCTCCTTGCGTACATTTCTTTTTGTAAGTTAGAAAAAGGCCGTTGTAATAAATTTTGATTGTGCGAAAAGGCATTAATCTCGATTACAATACAAATGCAGCAGTGAAAAGTGGACAACATTGCTGAAATTTTGCTATATTCAACCAATATTATTTCGTATAAACGCGTTCTTTTAAAAAACGATGGCCCAAAACACAAATGCCAACACCACCCGAGAGCGATGCAAGTACTATGAGCACGCGTTATGAACAAAAGATTTTCGTGGCGCCAAACGACGGGGAAAATGTGGCGATACGCATTCCTCTCGGCTGCCATTGCATATGGCTGTCCATTAGCATAATTCGCGCGGCTCGTCGCAGCAAAAATTATGGCGGAAAATCTCAGCAATGGCGGCCCTGCGAAACGTCACGCGTCGTCAAAATGACGTTTACGAAACAGCCCTTCCGTGACGCTCCTCATGAGATATTCCTTCAGCCAATCAGCAAGCTGGCATGGCGCATATCTTGAATCGCCACCACATATTCGCGCAATTGCAGATGCATTGCACTGGCTTCTGCACGCTACCGCTCACATTCTTTTTGAAGCGCTAACATCACAATATATCTGCCAAGGACCAAAAAAATGTATTAGTCCATAACATTTGCAGCTCCACGTCACGTTTCGTCATCTTGATGAAAACGCAAAATTGCATTTTGCAATACTTCCGCTTCCCGGCACAAATTTCAAAACACGTGACCTTTCGACAGCCAATCAGAGAGTAAACATGACGGCTAATGGCGGCCGTGCAGCCGCCATGCGTGTCCAGAATAGAACCCCAGAATAGAGCCCCAGTACAGATTGTCACCGACATCAGCATGGGGGGTTATGGGAGCAGCGTTTGAAGCGCGACTATGTTTGGAGGGAACAAACATTAGGAAAGAAAAACGCGTTTTTTAAATTCAAACGAGACACACTTAGATTCATTCAACGAAAATAAAATTCCTAGTCAATTTTATATATTCGTGATGAGTTAAGAAAATACGTTTAATTTTTATATTATTCATAAATGCATTTCTTTTCGGCGCCCATCGCTACAGGGGGCGTTGACGCCACTATCACTCGCAGTGCAATGCACGTCTTGAAATGGACAGAAAGGCGCACTCGTATTACCTGTTGAAATACGACCCCCTCACAATTTGTGCTTTATTGCTTGTCGAAGTTTGTCTGAATTTGGTGACGCGGGTAGCTTCACTGCTTCTTAATCTATTCAGTCAAAAGTAGTGGGTTACGACCGCCAGATAATTGTGTAGTTGTTTTCGTGTGACTGCGCTGGCCGACGGGCTTGGCATCCGACAAAAGGATCAGCAGTCTACACCTAAAGCTTTCGTCGGCCTCCAAAGAATGTATGTTCCATATGTTCTGTGCAGGGATGCGATTTCGACAACCGTACGGCTGGCCTTCTCCTGCATCGCTTTCCGCGCTGAAAGCTCTAAACGCCCATCAAGCCGAATGGCGGGGCATTTGAATATATAGCTCCAAAGGAAGAACAACAAAACAAATTTCGCGCCTTCGAAAACAAAATGACGTCACTTCTGCTTTTAACGGACATGGCGTCACGTTATTTTTTCTTCCGCCGGAAGTGTTCCCACCACATACAGATGGCGCTAAGCCCCATGAACCGGTTCTAAGTTCTAAGGTTCTAAGTGAGCTTCTAAGTGTAGTAACGACAGAAATACGGAAAGAGAAACAACACGTTCATTGGAAAGGAAAAAAGAAACCGAAAAGCTGGTGGAACAAGGAGATACGAGAAGCGATCGCCGAAAGACAGAAAGCATCTCGAGAGCACAGGCAGGCAAAGAAGACGCAGTTGCCACAGGATGAAGTAACCGGTAAATGGGAAATATACCGGGAGAAAAAGTCTATGGTTCAAATACTGGTGCAAGCAAAATTAAAAGGTGAAAGTGAAAGTTGGTTGTCAGAAATACGTGAGAAAAAGAAGGCCGCACCTAGAATATTTTGGAATCACATAAAATTATTAGGCAGGAAATCAACAACAATACAACAACATATCCTAGACGAAGATGAAAACAGACTGGAAGGAGAAGCAGCAATAAATTACATCCAAAAAGTAACAGCCGAATCTTTCCAAGGCAAGGACGAGGTTGTATTTGAAGAAAAAAAGAGCATGAAAGAGACCCAAGGGGGAAAGGAGCTAGTGCTTACAAATTTAAACTGGAAGAAAGCGGAAGAGAAAATTCCTAAGCGCACAGCCACAGGGCTAGACGAGGTTCCCGTTAGGCTGATAAATGAACTGGGACCAAAAAGTAAGGAAGCTCTCGTGAAAACAGTTGAAAAAACTTTAAAAGATAGACGAATACCAGACAGTTGGCGACAAAGTAGAATGAATTTAATTTATAAAGGTAAGGGGGAGAAAGACAGAATTCGCTCGTATAGACCGTTGACCATTACATCGGTAATATACAGGCTAGCAATGCAGGCAATCAAATTAAAGCTTCAAGCATGGGCAGAAAATAATGACATTTTGGGAGAGCTTCAGAATGGCTTTAGAATAGGTAGGCGTTTGGATGATAACTTCTTTGTTCTTACTCAGTGTATTGAAATATCAAAAGCAGAAAGCAGACCGTTGTATGTGGCCTTTTTGGACATTACAGGGGCATACGACAACGTAGACCGCAGCATTTTGTGGGATATTCTGGAAGGGGAAGGCTTAGGTAACGATTGTATACAGCTTTTGAGAGAGATTTACCTAGAAAATACTGTTTGCGTTGAATGGGAAGGGATGAGGAGCGCGGAGAAAGTTCATATCAACAAGGGACTGAGGCAGGGGTGCCCTTTATCCCCGCTGCTGTTTATGATGTACATGGTGAGGATGGAGAGGGCGCTAGAAGGAAGTAATATCGGGTTTAATCTCTCATACAAACAGGCAGGTACAGTAATAGAGCAGCAACTCCCAGGTTTATTTTATGCGGACGACATTGTGTTGCTCGCAAACAAGCAAAGTGATTTGCAACGTCTGGCTAATATCTGTGGACAGGAAGGCAACAATTTAGGTTTGAAATTTAGTGTTAGAAAATCAGGTGTTATTGTATTCAATGAAAACAGTGAACAGACAGTGGAGATACAGGGCCAAGAAATACCTCGGGTAACAGAATATAAATACCTTGGTATATGGATAAACGAAGGCAACGGATATATGGAAACACAGGAAAAAACCATAACAGTCAAGGGGAAGAGAAATGCAGCCATAATGAAGCACAGAGCGCTATGGGGATACAATAGGTACGAGGTCCTCCGAGGTATGTGGAAAGGGGTAATGGTTCCAGGACTTACTTTTGCAAATGCGGTTGTTTGCTTTAAATCAGGGGTACAATCAGGACTCGACGGGAACCGAAGGTCAGTGGGTCGCCTCGCATTGGGCGCTCACGGGAAGACTACAAATGAAGCTGTGCAAGGGGATATGGGCTGGACTAGTTTTGAAGTGAGGGAAGCTCGCAGTAAAATTGAGTATGAAGAACGGCTGAGGAATATGGAGGAAAGTAAATGGGCTGGGAGAGTGTTCAGGTATCTGTACAGGCAAAACATTGATTCACAGTGGAGGAAAAGAACTAGGAAGCTTACCAGCAAGTATGCGGCCTGTGGGGTGGGCAACACAGCAACAAAGAAGGTCAAGCGGAAAGTCAGAGAGGCTGAATTAATCTCATGGGTGGCGGCAATGGAAAAGAAACCTGCCATGAGTAACTACTTAAGGGGAAAAAACGAAATTAGGAAAGAAACCATTTATGATAACTCAAAGGGAAGCTCATTACTTTTCGAAGCGAGATCGGGATGCCTTAGAACACGCACGTATAAAGCGAGATATAAGAAGGAAGAAGAAGCATGTGCTTGCTGCGGTAAAGCTAGGGAAACGACGGAGCATATTTTATTAGAATGTGAAGACATCTATCCAGCGGTCGATTTAGGCACCACTGGCCTCCTTGAAGCCCTTGGGTTCAGCGGGAGCAGTGGTAAAGCAAACAGGTCCGCAATAGACATCAGTAAGAGGCGATTGGAGGATTGGTGGAAGAAAAGTAGGGAAACGACAAAGGACGGAGACGTACAAAAGCACAGTTCGCAATAGGGTATCAGAAAATTTGGACGTGGTAGTTCATAGTGTGTTTTTTTTTTCTCATGGGTTAACCTAGGTAGGATATTAGGCAGCATAGTAGCAAGAGCTTGGTGGCGCAAGCCACCGCCCCGTTCCAAAGGGGACGCTCATAACATCCATCCATCCATCCATCCGGTAAAGCCCCTCAATCTCCCAAAGTAGCGCCATTCACTTCTCTCCTCCTCCGCTCGGCGCGGCCTCGACGGTGGCGCCGCCGCCAGTGGGCCTGCCGTAGCAGACGACGGCTAACACGCTACGGGAGGAAATCCGCGGAAAAGTTCGTTCGAGTCCTGCGGAGCAGTTTTTTCAATCTAGATCTTGCTTTGTCAGTCGGTAACTGGCCTTAAGAATGTCGTGTCGGATTTGTGGAAGAAATAGAGAAAAGCACCATTATTCAAGGCGTATTTAAGGCGTAAAGCGCGCGCACGTTGAAAGTTCGTGTTGCTGAAACACGACACAAGCACGCGGTGTGCTCAGACACGCGAGTAATTACCAGAGTTTCAGGTTTTGACAGCGCGAAAGTATGTGCACGTGGTTTCGTAGGTTAATTTACGTACCTGCAGGATGCTTTTGTTCGGCCGGCGCGTGAGAGATTCCGACTGTCTGCGGTCAGCAATGCCTGGCAGCAGGGCCGTTTCTGTTCCGCGCCTTTTACAGATGTACGTAGCTCAGGCACAGGTTGCGGTGGCCATGAGCAACGTTTTCACACATAGGCGGTATAGATAATTTCAACAACTTACCAGCATATGAAATCGTTATTTATTTATTACAGTGCAAATGGTTAGAATTTGATAGAAAAGAAAGAAGGAACTTGATGGGACAACTGGAAAGAGGTTCAGAAAATAATTATCCCCCTCCCTCATTGGCACCAGCAACACTTTTGTTGAAGTGCTAATTTTGTCTCTGTATACTACGTGCGTCTGTATTCTTTTGCGTTGTAAGTTTTCACAAGGAAGCAGTGTTGCGTTAACTGGAACAGTCAAGGCACACAAGACAGAAGAAAAGTTGATTCTTGGGTTTTACATCCCAACACCACGATCTCATAAGGCACGCCATAATGGGGGCTCTGGATTATTTTTTTTTTGCAGCTGGGGTTCTTTAACGCACCCCCAATGCACTGGACACGGGCCCGTTTTGACACGGGCGTCAAAAGAAGAGGTTGGAGGAGCCGTGTCACTTAACAAAGCCGTGCGTTCTTTGCCACTTGCTCGAAGTCAGCCCGCCCGATCTTGTGAATCCACTCTTTTCTTCGTTTTGCGTTGCGCCCGGCGGATGGTAAAACAAAAAGCTTTTTGCCGTCACTGGGTCTGTTGTGGCAACCGTAGGCGCAGCAGCACGGCATCGCAATTAAGCACTCGGCCCTAACACATTGTATAAAACTACCGCGCTCCTTCAAACCGCCTGCCGTACTTCGTCGCGGAGGCCCAAAAATGGGGGTCGCAGGCCCAAGATTGGGGGTCGCAGCGCGCTGGAAAGAAAAGATATACAAAAGCGCGGCGCCTGCTCTGCGCCGGAAAGAAAAAAATATACAAAAGCGCGGGGCCCGCTTTCACGTGACACAGATTGGCCAATGGGGGAGCGGAGGAGGCTGGGGCGACAGGAGGAGTGGAGGAGGAAGCGCCTGGGTGAGCGGGGTGGCGGAAAGATCTAAGAATGGCGCTACTTTTGGAAAATTGAGGGGCTTTATGAACCGGCGATGGACCGCCATGTTTTCAACGTATGGGCTCCTACGGAAGCTTCGCTACCAGGTACATTTACCTTGGGACACTTTGTATGAGAAAATGCACTTATACTTTGGCAATTTGGCCTTCGTGCGCTTTATTTGTTTGAAATGGTGTTTGACCACTATTGAGACGGGGAAAGAGTGTGGCGACGGCGCCTGTGCACGTGGCCTGTGCTTCTTCGGTTATGACGTCACGCGCGTCGGCGCCGGCGCGGCTGCTGCAGCGGTTGCGGCAGATGCATGGAAGCAGGTGCGGTGACCGCAGCAGCGCTTGTGTCGTCGTAGTGTGGTGCCGTATGAAAAAAAGATGTATTATTTCGTAATGTATGCAGCAAATGTATGCAACCTAGACAGCTTCGCTGGTAAGCCGTCCCCATATAAATGTTGCGACCCCACGAATTTTTATGGTATTTAGAAGCCTAAAAAGTGCCTGAGCATTCGCTCTGTTTGTTCACTTTTTTCCGTGTATGGACTAGGAAAAGGCTTCAGAAAAGGGTACCGGATGACAGGCTGTCATCCTAAATTGGCATGTTTGGGAGATATTTTGACAGCAAGAACTGAATATATCTAAATGACGACACCATATACGTCCCTTCTAACCCGCACAGCAAAGATGTATTTTTTGACGCTATTCGACAAGCAATGAAATAAATAAATAAATAATAATATAAAATTTTATTTATTTATTTATTTATTTATTTATTTATTTATTTATTTATTTATTTATTTATTTATTTATTTATTTATTTATTTATTAGAACATACTGCAGTCTACGGACTGAGCAGGGATGGCATAATACAAAGAAAACTGACAAATAAATTCAAACACTATACAAAAATAGAAGTAGTGAACACATGGTTCTATATACAGTTCAAAGTCATGCAACACAGCAAAGCACTAGTCACATACATTCATATGCAATGTCATATTGATAGTCATCATAGTTTGAACCCTGTGGCCATGAAGAAAAAGATTCATAATTTTCAAATTCATGGTTATCCATTTCCAAAAAGGCTTCAGATGGTAAAGCGTTCTATTCATTGATAGTCCGAGGAAAAAAGGAATGCATGAAAAGATGAGTGCGCGCGAAGTATGGTTCAAGGGTGTGAACATGCGTATGTCTAGTTTGTTTTAGAATGTCGGCGCTTTAAGTAGGTTTCAGGACTAATTATGAGTTTACGGTAGTAAAGTGAGTGGAGAAACTTTCTAGTCTATATAAACTACAGAAACTTTCTGGTCTCTAGTAATCGCTCTTCGGTACTGTACGACAGGAATGTTGTTAGTGGCCATGAGCGCTGTTGATGGATCATTCCTCTGGCATTGTTTGTCTTTCTATGTGTAGTCCGATTAAATGTGCAATTGTCTTGAGTGCTCATTTTGTATATGTGTTTGGGAAATAAGGACTCTTATGTATGTGGTTACTGTATTGACCAGTCATGTGCTCTACCAGCCGAGACTCATGATCGTTTTCACAGCACATATAGGCAGACAGGTTTTTAGAAGAACCAAAATTGACTTAAGGCTTCATTCTAAACAGTAGATATTAGTAAGAGAGCGAGAGAAAAAAAAGAGAGGTGAATGGCAGATAGGTTAAGCAGGTTCAGCGTCCGGTTGGAAACTGTGCACAGGGGGGGGGGGGGGTAATGTGATGTAATGTAATGTAATGTGATGGGGTAAGGGCCCAAAAGACGAGAAATCTAGAGAAGATTTTTTTGTTTTAAAGCAGATCTGTTTGCACACGCTATAGTTTACCGATCAGTCCCGTCGCTTTTAAAAAGCAGGCTAGCGCTTTTAATGTAGTTCGGGCCGACGTCGGCCGGGACCAGGGTCCAAGAATTCTGCCTTCCGTAAGGGGACGGTTGTCACTCTTCTCGAGTGTGGCGCTGAGCACTTTAAACGACGACAATCGCGCAGAAGGAGGGTTATCGTCTCTTTGCACCCATAAACTTCACATTATGGACTTGTGGCCATTCGATGAGGAAGAAGTAGGCGTTAATAAACACTACTACAAACCATAGACAGCACATGAGAGTTACCTCTCCTCGTGGCAAGCCGTGCGGAAGGGGGAGCTCCAGGTGAGGATCCAGGGAACAAAGGCGCCGGTTTTTAATGACTACCGAATTCCATTGCGCTAAGGTAAGCTCGCGAGCAAGCGTGCGGAGCTTTCCCCCCGCGTTGGTCATTTCCAGGGATACTCCGATGACTTAGCAACCATTGAAGGACGATGTGATCTCCTTTATCAACTCCCCGAGGGTAAATTTCTCTTGTGTCCGGGACAAGTCGTTCGTGGGCTCCACGGCGTAATACAGAGAGCAAACTCTGGAGGGGGCTGCCTTGGAATCGTAGAAGATGGACCATTTCTGGGGCGTTTCATGATTCACCAATGAAAGTGCTGCACGCAGAGCTGCAAGTCTGACCGCCGTCGTTGATGTCAAGTGCGATGCCTTCAATTTTATCTCTGCACATCTTGCTTGGACAATGTAGATTTTGAATGCATGACCGACCCATCGATGTAAGGAGGAGGAGGAAAAAGGGGAGGGAAAGACGGAGGTTAGCCATGGGTAAGTACCGGCTGGCTACCCTGTGCTGGGGAGAGGAGGAGTAAAGGGAATAAAAGGTGATAGAAGGAACAGAAAAATAAAGTGATAAAAAATTCACGCTATAACGCGATGCAACGCGCAACTTTCAACTTTCAAGTCAACTTTCAAAGTCGGTCGCACCATTCACAACTCCTTAAGAACCTGAGCAGAGCATTTAAGGCACTGAGTGTTGAAAGCCGTCTGTAGCAGTGCCCTAGAGCTTGTTCCTCCGTTAAGGGGCTATTGTACAGTTTTTCAAGCACGGTCGTGAGCACTTTTTTTTTGCCACACTGTAACGGGGACAGTCGCAGGTGAGGTGCTTGTTCGTCTCCTCGCAGCCACAGTTGTCGCAAGCAGGGCTGTCTGGCCATCCCAATGCGGAAGGAGTAAGCGTTCGTGAAAGCCACGCCGAGCCACAGGCGGCAGAAAAATGCTGCTTCCGCTCTTGGTATCCCTAGGGGAAGACTGAGTTGCAGACGTGAATCCAATCTGTGGAGACGTACTTTGGTAAATTCGCTCTTGTTGCCCAGAGTGTTTGTAAGCTGGCCTGCGAGGGAGCGAAGCCTCGTGGCTGCATCTGTTCTCGACAGTCATATTGGTATACTGTGGACACCGTCGTGGACCGGTAGGCCAACGTCATTCTCACTGTCGTTTCCAGAAATTACGCAGTGACCCGGTATCCACCCACTGGCAGATGATGATGTGCCCCTTGTCGATTGCGTGAGTGGTCGGATGTCTGTGAGCAACTGCTCGTTATGTCCGTGACTGAATGGGGACAGCACACGCTGGAGAGCTTCCTTCGAGTGAGAAAAGATGGGCCATGACTGCGATGATTCGTTACCAATAAACTCCAGAACATGCAGCACGGAAAGGTGCACCGATGTAAACATGTCAGCGGTCACTGTAGACTCCATGAAGTAGCAATAATGCTGCCTGCTTCAATTCTGCTAGCGGCATGTGTGCCTTCTTTTTGACGCCTGGAATGGTAAGGTGTACTCGATATGAATGCAGAGACCACAGTGGTAGCGAAGGCCATCCTGCTGGGACGTAATTCGATGGCAGAGATGCTCCATGAGTAGTTAGGAGACGGCTAAAACTCGTATGAGGCCTAGTTGTTGACAGGCAAGCAAGATGGTGAGAGGATATTCTTGCGACACGTATGCTATGCGTTCTTAGAGCGTTGACTGCAATGTACTTTGCTGTAGGGTGATCACGCACTATGGCGATTGTGGCTGCTGTGGATGTAATAATAATAATAATAATAATAATAATAATAATAATAATAATAATAATAATAATAATAATAATAATAATAATTTTATTTGCATCCGAAATACACGATGCCGGAGGCCTACAGCAAAAGCTGTCGCATTGCAGATTGACAAGGCCGCAGGACCCCGCACTCGCAACTTCACGTAGCAGTCAGCAAATTACAAAATATATGTGAGTTATAATCAGCACTCACTGAAATCCATACAAACAAAAAGATAAAACTCATTCCATATTCAGACATCGTTATACAAATTATGTTATACAATTTGAAGTTATACAATTAATACAATTACAATTGCAATACAATTAATACAAGTAATACAATACAATTTGAAGTTATACAATTATGAAGTGCAAACATTCAGCTTTCAAGACACTGTTTATCCATACTTGGGAGACCGTTTATCCATACTTGGGGAGGCCGAGGCAAGTCCATATTGAACTCGGGCTGGTATACTCTTTAGTGTGCGAATATTCATTTTTTTCTGGCGTTGCCTAGCACGGGTAGGCTGTATCTTAGAAAAGCCATAAGTAATGCATGGTATATGTAGCTCAGAAGCGAAAAATGGGCGAGTTGGTATGGAAGCATGGCTAAGTCGAAGTGCGAACTGCTAGGACAAAAGCAAAGGCATGCGAAGAGACAGGAAACAGCGCTGTGAACTAGAAAGTAAATTGTGCACAAGTGACAAAAATGAGCCAGTTTACCAACTCGCCCATTTTTTCGCTTCTGGTCAACTTAATTTCTAGTTCACCGCGCTGTGTCGTGTCTCTTCGCTTATCTAGGTCAATTACTCACAGGGAACCCTGATCACGAGATGGATCACTAGAGCACAGGAGACATTGAGCACTTTTTGTGGTCCTGCCAGGAATTCCAAGGTGAAAGAGACACTCTCCTGAAAAATCTGCAAAACAAGAACCTTCCGCATGCGCGCCTGCAAGACCTTATATTTCCCGAGGGATCAGTTATAGCCCGCAAAGAAACTTCACGTCTGCGGAGGAAGCTGCCTTAGCACTGGCAATAGCCTCCACGGAAGCCAACATCGTAGTAAGCGACTGCAAGACAGCAGTCAAGAACTATGCAAAAGGAAGAATCTCGCCGGAAGCACTCAGAATTTTAAACAACTTTCGTGAAGATCGCGACATTCACATTATATGGGCACCCGCACACTCCTCCCTTCCCGGGAACGAAATAGCGCACAACCTGGCTCGAGAACTGACAGGCCGAGCAGGTGACACGCAACAAATACTGGGAACGGAGAGAGACCGGATGACCAGCTTTAATGAGGTCACCAAACACTATAAATTGGGAAGGGCTCATTTCCCCCCGGCACACTCCTCGTTAAATAGACGGCAAGCGACGGCATGGCGCCTCTTACAAACAGATACATATCCGAACCCGGTGGCCTACCACCGCTACTACCCGGACCTTTACACGGATAGATGTAGATTCTGTGAAGAAAGGGCGGATCTACAACACATGGTATGGGCTTGTCCTCGTACACCCATACAGAATAAAATAATTAAAACCAGAGAGCAGTGGGAGACCGCGTTGCTCAGCTGTGCACCGGAAGACCAACGCAAGGCAATCCAGCAGGCCGAAGATGCCGCCAGGGCCCAAGGGCTCGAGGCCGTCATTTAGGTAGAGGCCTAGGTCTCAAATCTGCTGTGCACAAATAAAGTTTATTCCTCCTCCTCCTCCTCCTCATCGATTTCTTAAGAGAGACCGGTTTGATGGACATATGGTGAAACCCTTCAGCGGTATTGTGCGAGACGCTCGGGCGGAGCAATTGCCGGCCTTGTTCGCCAGGCTAAACCCGCCTGTTGCTATACAATTCACCACCACCACCACCACCACGAGAGCACAATTCTAACCCTTGATCTAAAGTGCTCGATGAGGTGGTGGTTACTTCTACGAGAAATGAAAATACTTAATTGAATAATAATCAGAATTACGCAAATTAACTTTTCTATCTATTTATTGATTCATACGGCACATATTTTAACCTACGAATTGCAGCTAGTGAGCTCGCAAGGCGTATCCACATGGAACGAATTCTCTGAACTGCGCAAGTTTTGAGATATTAATTTTCCATGTGTCCGACCAAATGCACTGGCGTTCCAGTTACTGTTTTTAAAGAACACGCCGTTTTTATGAACTGAAGCATTTTTAAAGTTACTGTTTCTAAACTGGTGCAGTTCAGAGAATTTGTTCCAAGTGGAGACACCTTGCGAACTCGCTAGCTATAATTCGTTTATTAAAATATGAGCCATGAAATAATCAATTAAAAATAATTAGCGTAACTACGTTAATTATTCAATTAAGAGGAAGCTTTAGCTCAGGTGAGCCTATCTAAATACATGTAAAAAGAGAATTCGTTTTTCTCGGTAACCACTGCACCTAATCTGGCGAGGTTTGTTGCATTTAAAACAAAAATTTTAAGTATACTGACTATTGGTTTCGGATTTTTTATTTTGGTCGTCAATTTTTCATTAAAAAGTGGCAAAAATCGGAAATTTTCAGAAAGCTAAACAATCAAGTTTACAACTCTGTAACTCTGCAACGAAAAATGATATCACAATTATGTGTATCGCATCAAATAGTACATCTAAAGCGGACAAAATTGACATGTTACACATGAGCCTCAAAAAATTTAGTAATATAGAAATACAGCTTTTGCAGAACCCTTGTACACGACGTAACAAATTCACGTGAAATATAAAATGGCACACTAAATCTGTCCGCTTTCAATGATCTAGTGGATGCCGTTTACAGAACCGCGATATCTTTTCTTGATGCAGAGCTGTTAATTTGTAAACTTCGTGTTTGTATTTCTTTTTCAAACTTCCGAATTTGCGAAAATCCTTTTAACAAAATTCAGGCTCTAAATCGAAATTCCGCTTCCAACATTCATTAGACTTGAACTTTCTCTTTCAAATGCAACAAATTTCATTAAAATCGATCCAAGGTTTATCTCAGAAAAACGTTTTTGCGTTGTGCATGTATTTGAATAGGCCGCGTCGGAGTCAGGCCCGAGCTAAAGCTTCCTGTTAAGCATTTTGATTTCTCGTAGAATAATGGCGGCCTCATCGAGTAATTCAGATCGAGGGTTAGATTTGTTCTATCTGCCACAGGCAATTTTTAGAAATTTTGCGTAGCTCAAAAAAGTGCCTAATTCAGTTTCCGGAAAAACGCGCCGTACATTTGGAGAGAAGTTCGCTTGAGTGTTGTATGGAACCACTACGAAACGTTTTCTGTTGCACGAGAACTAACTTTTAAAAAATCCCAAATATGACGCGCAAGCCGAAATTATGGCTTTCAGGTGGCTTCAGGGCGCCCTGTGCAGCTATCCAATGCGTTAACAACGACCCTCTCCACAACTTTCTCTAAATGTTTTCCTTAATTGGATCGTTAAAAGCTTACTAACTAAAAAATTGTTGTGCCGCTTTATTTTATTTTATATATTGATTTGTTATTTGCAGGGTCCGTAATCACAGTATGAGGCCTCGATTCCCCAAACGTGCATCCAATCGTGAATTAAACCATCCTTTAACCTGAGAAATTCAATACGCGCTAAATAGAGCGCGGCTTCTTGGCGTAGGATTTTTTCGTACAAGTTCTCAGGTCACTGCAATGGTCGAAGCCGCATTGAAAGGTTTAGATGAGAGGATTATAGGGGAGACAAAGGCATTACGAGTTCTGAAAGAAGCGGCTTATTATCACGCGCGTCGAACGAGGAGAACCGCAGAGCGAAATACAATACATTAGCCTACGCGGCGTGCGTCCAGCTTTCGGCGATACGGTCACTGCGTGGCTTGCAACCACTATAGACCAGGCTGACTGTGACGCATGTGTCAGCGGTTTGTTATACCACGTGACCACTACACCTGCGATTTTCGCGACGTGCACAGGAGTCATCGTAAACAAACCCTATACGCCAACAATCCGGCTCCATGTATCGTGAGCTTTCAACAGGAAACATTAAAAGAGGATATAATTAGGAATTACTTGTGCGTTAGATGAATCCTGGCCCTATATATATATATATATATAACAAGTTGCATTCCGGGATTTTACGCGCCAAAATCCCGCTCTGGCAATGGACCACGCCGTATTCCGGAATGATTTTCACCACTTCGGCTTCTGCAACGTGCATGATCACGGGCGTTTTCACCCCCCCATCGAGATGCGGCCGGCTTTAATCCCGCGACCTCGTGCTTGGCAGCGTAACGCCATAGCCGCTAAACCACCCCGCATCTGGTGATACTGCAAGGCGTTACGGGGTCGGTAGCTAATAGCACAAAATAAGCAGGACACAAATATATTGCATTTCATCATCATCATCATCATCATATTCATGTCCACTGCAGGATGAAGTCCTCTCCCTGCGATCTCCAATTGCCCCTGTCCAGCGCCAACCAATTCAAACTAGGAGCCGCAAATTTCCTAATTTCGTCGCCCCATCTATAGTCTTCTGCCGTCCTCTACTGCGCTTCCCTTCACTTGGTACCCATTCTGTCACCCTAATGGTCCAGCGGTTATCTAGTCTGCGCATTACATGACCTGCCCAGCGCCATTTTTTCCTCTTAATGTCTGTTAGAATATCGTCTATACCCGTTTGATCTCTGATCCAAACCGCTCTCTTTCTGTCTCTCAAGGTTATGCCTATCATTCTTCATTTCATCGCTCTTTGTGTGGTCTTTAACTTGTTCTCAAGCTTCGTTGTCAGTCTCCAAGTTTCTGCCCCATATGTCAGCACCGGTAAACTACAGATTGTATACTTTCCTTTTCAATGATAACGGTAAGCTTCCAGTCAGGAGCTCACGATGTCCGCCGTATGCGATCCAACCGATTTTTATTCTTCTGTGAATTTCCTTCTCATGGTCAGGGTTCCCTGTGGTTAGTCAACCTAGGTAAACGTACTCCTCCAGACTCCAGAGGCTGACTTGCGATCTTGAACTCTTGTTCCCTTGTCAGATTATTTATCATTATCTTTGTCTTTTATGCGAAGCATATTACGAGAGCTCAACCCAGCTCCTCAGGCGCGGCGGTGTCGCCTTGAATACCACGTGACACCGTGACGTCACGACAGAGGAGAAGTGGCTTGGGCTCAACTCTTTCAAGATGGGCTGGGTGGGAATCCAACCAGGGTCTCCGGAGTGTGAGACGGAGACGCTACCACTGAGCCACGAGTACGATGCTTTAAAGCGGTACAAAAGCGCCTCTAGTGAATGCGGTGTTGCCTTAGAAACGAGCTGTTTCTAAGGCTCAGGCGTGCGTCGCTTGCTCAGGCGCACATTTCGTTGCCGCGCCGAACGCTGCGTTGCTCGACGCTCACCGCGTCCAATGCGGGGCGCCCCTTGCCGGGTCGACGGGAACGCTGTCGCGTCCCACCCTTGAAGGCGAAGCAGAGTAACGCATGAGTTGTTTCTTCGTCTAGCCGAACCAAATATAGCCAAGCAACAGCAGTTCACCAGGCTAAACAGTGGTTCAACAACTAAAATAAAGGCTAGTATGCTTCGCATCCTGGGCTTAACCTTAGCTAAGCCACAGCCATTTTTTTATAATATTTTCCAGCCCCACTCTTACACTCTCCCTGTTAAGGTCCTCAATCATTTGTTGCAACTCGTCTGCATTGTTGCTGAACAGAACAATGTCATCGGTGAAACGAAGGTTGTTGAGCTATCCGCCGTCGATCTTTACTCCTAAGCCTGCCCAGTTTAATAGCTTGAATACTTTTAAGCACGCAGTGAATAGCATCGGAGAGATTGTGTCTCCTTGTCTGATCCCTTTTTTTATAGGTATCTTCCTACTTTTCTTGTGTAGAATTAAGGTGGCTGTGGAATCTCTGTAGATATTTTCCACGGTATTTACGTAAGTGGGCTGTACTCCTTGATTACGCAATTCCTCTATGACTGCTGGTATCTCTACTGAATCAAATGCTTTTTTCATAATCTATGAAAGCCATTTAGAGAGGCTTATTGTACTCTGCGGATTTCTCGATAACCTGGTTAATGACATTGATGTGATGCATTGTAGAGTAACCTTTCCTGAAGCCAGTCTGCTCGATTGGTTGACTAAAGTCCAGTGTTGTCCTTATTCTACTGGGGATTATTCTGGTAAATATTTTATTAAATACTGGGAGTAAGCTAATGAGCCCATAATTTTTTAGTTCTTTAACGTCGCCCTTTTTGTGGATTAGTATAATGTTTGCATTCTTCCAGTTTTCTGGGACCCTTGCAGTCGATAGACACTTCGTATAGAGAGCCGCCAGTTTTCCTGTAGCATTATGTCTCCTTCATTTTTTATTAAATCGATTGTTGTTCCATCCTCTCCTGTCCCTTTTCCCCGTTTCGTTCCTTGCAAGGCCTTTCTGACCACACCTAGTTATAGGAGTTTCTGTATACTGTTTATTGTTTCGAATAGAGTGTTCCTGAGTCCTTTGGGTACTGTAAATGTCAGTATAGAATTCTTCCGCTGCTTTTATTATACCTTCGGGATTGCTGATGATATTACCCTGCTTATCTTTCAGTGCATATATCTTGGTTTGTCCTATGCCAACTTTCCTTCTCACTGATTTCAGGCTGCGTACATTTTAACGGCTACGGCTTTTTCAGTCTTTCTCACGTTATAATTTCTAATATCACTTATTTTCGCTTTGTTGATCAGTTTTGACAGTTCCGCGTATTCTATCTTATCTCTTGAGTTGGACACTTTTATTCTTTGTCGTTTCTTTATTAGGTCCTTTGTTACTTGGGAGAGATTGCCTACTGGTTGCCTTGATGCCTTGCATCCCACTTCAATTGCTGCCTCTGAAGCCAGCCTCTTTACGGTTTCTTTCATTAGCTCTATCTCATCATCATTTCTCTATTCTGAGGCTGCATATTAGTTTGCAAGTACCAGCCTGAATTTGTCTGCTTTTACACTTACTGCCTCTGTGTTGACCTGTTTCTTATTGACCAATTTAGCTCTTTCTCTGTTTAAATTGAGGTGAATCCTAGCCCTCACTAACCTATGATCACTGCACTTCACCCTACCTATTACTTCTACATCCTGCCCTATGCTGGGATCGGCAGAAAGTGTGAAATCAATTTCATTTCTTGTTTCACCATTAGGGCTTTTCCAAATCCACTTTCTTGCTTCGCTTCCTGAAAGAAGTGTTCATTATTCTCAGCTTATTCCTTTCTGCCTCTAGCGTTCCTAGAATAGACGCCGTAGTTACCAATTGCTTGTTCACCAGCCTGCTTTTTGCCCCACTTTTGCATTGAAGTCCCCTTTACTACTGTATACCACGTTTGCACTTTTCTCATCGCTAATTCAACATCTTCATAAAACTGATCTACGTCCTCATCGTCGTGACTGGACGTTGGAGCGTAGGTTTGTACTACCTTTAATCTATACCTATTATTCAGTTTGATTAGGACTACTGCTATCCTCTCGTTGATGCTGTAGAATTCGTCAATGTTGCCCGCTATGTCTTTATGGATTAGGATTCCTACCTCGTATTCCATTCTATCCGGGAGACCTCTTTCGCAGAGGACATGGTCGTTATTCAGCAATGTGTAAGCCTCACCAGTTCTAATCTTACTAAGGCCGATAATATCCCAAACAATGTCTGATAGTTCTTTGAAGAGTTCTGCTAAGCTAACCTCATTCGAGAGAGTTCGGGTGTTAAACGTTTCGAGGGTCAGTTTCCATTGGCGGCCTGTCCGAACCCAGGTATCCTTAGCACCCTCTGCTGCGTTGCAAGTCTGACCGCCGCCTTGATCAGGTGCTCCGCAGCCGCTAGGGACTGAGGGCCATTGGTTCATTGAGGATATCATTTCATTAGGGATGTTGTGCCGAAAACTGCACCAGCGAGGCCTATTCCTGTTCTGGTGAGGGAGCGTCTTTGTTCAAGCTTAGCGGGCCTTCCTAATTTGGTTGTACCTGGATTAGTATAGCCCCACTTGCTCTCGGCATCTTTCGCCGGTGTCAGGCGCCACTCCAAGCCTGCATATGTAGTGCACTGGAGGATCTCATACGCAGATACACCATCGTTTAAAAATAGAGGGGGGGAGAAGAGGGGGGGGATTTAAACTTCCGCTACATAGCTCAGTAAGATAATCCCGCAGGCTAGGCTACCTTTTCGCCGATGAGTACAGCCCAGAGGGCCCTATACATGCGCAAGGGATCCGCTAATTTATCTGCCCTTTGCGGGTTTTTGCTGATCGGCATAGGTATCTTGCATTTATATTCCGCTAAAGTTGCTCGCGCTTGCTGCCTGCATTGCCCTGTAAAGATGAAATATTACACCTCCTTTAACGATTAACTTACCATGTACATTATACGTATAGCAAGTGCACTCAGTCAAGCAAGAGGGACGTATTTCTGTTTGAACTTTTTTTTTTTATTGAGATGAGTCTGTTTGAACTGCTTGCATCCACGTCATGTAGTCGCGCGCCAGACCATCACCGGCATAGCGCCGCGCACCAAAAGCTAAAGAGAAAAAAAAGTGTGATGCGGATCCCACGCATCACGCAGGCTAGGAAAGCCGCGGGTGATGGCGAGCTACTGCAGTGCTAGTGAGTGGTAGCTCTAGTAGTGCAGTGCTAGTGAGTGCAAACGTCGGTGCTATTTCGACAATACGGAGTTCGCGAGTTTAGCCGACGCTGACAAGGCTAGCTCGCGTGCAAGCTGTGTGAGGGATTAAAGGGGCCTGTAAGGCGGATGGAAGGGCAATTGGCAGCTAGTGTTAAGGAGGTCAAAGGGCAGCTAAAGGTGGAGCGAGAGCGAATGATTGAAGTGGAAACTCAGGTCGGCGAGTTGCGTGAGAGGGAGGGTGCTAAGGCCAACCTGCTAGAGCAAACAGCTTGCGAGCTTAAAGAATAACGGGAAAAGGGGCCGAGCTGGAAGAGCGGGTGGAGGTGCTAATGGCTAGGGCGGCGCGTGACCCCGGTTCGGAGCAGCGTCAAATAGAGGGCGACGACCATATAGCGTTTCTACCGGGGGGACAAGGGGGGCACTTACCCGCCCCTCTCAGGAATGGGGGGGAGGCAAAGTGGGTAATTTGCCCCCCCCCCCCCCACACACACAGACACCCACAGACTTTTGAAATTCGGGAATATATGCGCCTAGAGTCCCAACCAAGATCACTCGGGCATACAGAAAGCGGCTTGAAGCACTATTTATGGGGATCTGGCCTCTCCACCAGCTGCTCTTGGAGTCTCGGCCACATTGGTTCTTCAGCGCACTCGTCACTGGTATTTATATAGCACACAGAGTACTCGGTAACTGTTCGTAAATTTCCCCACCTCTGCAAGTCTGTAGTAGTCGTTCAAGTCTTGATCTAGACATTGATTCGGGCTACTTGGTCTGTCAATAGTGCAATTGAACCTCAATAGGGCAATTGTGGTTCCCATAGCTTTCAGGCTAGTTTCACGTATTTGGTCGTGAAAGGTGTTTTCGCGGTGAAACTGAGGCAGCACGAAGTGTTCGCTTCTCGCCGCCGGCGGTCTTCATCACTTCGGCGTTGCGACAGCGAGGGCTCGTGGTCATCGAGTGAGATGTGTTTATATTTGCCTGTACGTGCGTGACACCGCGCTTGTCATAGGTGTATCTACTGATTCGGGGTGAGGTGGGCCCCTCCCCCCACAGTCAGAATTGAAAAGGAAAAGTAGGCCATTTATGGCCCCCCTACGCACACACACTTGTGAAAGTGGGCACTGTCGGCTGCACACTGCACAAATACAACAAAACAACAGCTGAGGCCAAGTTTTATTTCATAATTGGGCTCACGTAGGTACGATTTATTTATTACGCATTCCCTGCTTTCGGGCCTCGCCTCCACGTGCTGTAGCAGATGGCGCGTTACTACTCCGTGCTTTGCAGTGCGAGACGCCCGCGGGACGCGCCTTGCAAGCCTGCATTGCTGGAAAAGCTATCGCTAGGCTGCACAAAACAAGTTTGATCTACCATCACTTGCATCATACCGTGTTTGTTGGAGCCGTCTAACCTAACCATCTCTGAAAACACAAAATCAAATTTGCTTTCATAATTTACCAATATTTTATCAGTTTTGCCATTTTAGCGATTCTGACGCTGGATTTTCTTACTTTTTTGTCTGCTTACGGCAAACTTTGCGATTTAACAATCAGTGACTTTTTAATGACTTCAATGAACAGTTCAATGAACAACTTATAAATTAGAAAGATTGCTTGAAATATGGCCTTATAGAACGCAGTTTAATATTCAAAAGGTACACACACGCGGCTGAAACTCGCTGTACGATGCATAGGCTCCGTGACCATGATGAACAAACGGTTGCCTTCACATTGTGATTGTGCTTCACAGCACAGTGGTCACAGTGACATTGTGGTCACAAAATCGAAGCTTAATTATTATTTACAAAACCTATTGAATGTACATATAACTGAATATTACAAAACCTATGTGAACCCGCAGCGTTTAAACGCTGCGGGTTCAGCGGTGTCGCTAAATCCATTCGATTGGTAGACGCTTGGCAAGCGTGCGTGTCAGAGAAAAAATTTACCAAAACCAAGTGGAATAAATTTTCTGCTCAAATTTTGAACACAGCAGATGAATAAGACATCTCGACTGCGTAAAAGCGTAAATATCGGAACGGCTTAGCTCGTTCACGCGCGACTGAACAAATCGCTTCCGTTTCTCACGCCTTTCGGACCAATCGGTACTTCACGGCGGCTTTCAGCTAGATCAAGGGCGAAAATGTGGTATCTAACATGCACAAAGCTCGCGTAATTGCCATTGCCATATTAACAACACGCGGCTAAGCGCGTTTCACAGAATCTAGTTCTGCTACCACGCATGTCGATAAGCACAAAAACTTTTGGGATAATATGCAGGCTAAACGCATTTTCATGCTAGGAAAACTACGTTGCTTGTGTTCTTTGAATCGTGCTGTATTTGTAAACTTCCAATTTGAAGATAATGAAAAATTTAAGCTGTCATAATCCAGTATGTAAATATTAGAGGTTGATGATCGAATATCGACTTTTTCAAATACGAATTGAATACGAACAGTAAGCATCGAATATCTAATAGACAAACGCAGACGCACATATATACAGCAGGAATATTTGTTTCAGTATAAGTAGGAACGCGCTAGCACTGAACAGACAGTCAACTATCAAACATAATTAAGATCGTTTTAAACATTAGCTGACAACAGTCATGAAAAGAACTACACAAATAGCCGTTTGACACCTTTAAGCCTGGTGGCAAACAAGCTTTCCGAGAATGACAGGTATTTGATACTGACGAACGTTTCAAAAACCCGTAATAAATATTTGTTCAAAGAATATCAGAAGTTATGGAAAAGGAAGATAAAACGCTAAGGAGGTATTTGTGTGCCCTAGAAAGAATACAGAGCTTTTTAAAAGAAAAAAAACATCACTGGTTGTAACGTAAGAGAGAAAACTCCTACATGACCAGGCAGCAAGAAAGACCAATTGGTAGGCCATATGCACAACATAGCCGATTGTCAAGTATCGGACGAAGAAAAGAAGGGGAACCGATCGAGGGGCCCGGTTTGTAAGAACGCTCGCACGTATATGTTAGTCAGAACCATATCAAAACAACAGATGATGAAGAAACGGAAAGCATATATCTATAGGATAAATTATGTGTAGCTTATAATTGAAGTGCGAAAATTAGAAGCTAATGGGAATAGCAGAAAACTCAACTTGCTGATGGCGAGAGCCGAATCCACAACATCTGCATTACGTGCGCGTTGCACTATAAATTGTGCTGCGGCCACGGCTGCAGTTTATATATATATATATATAGCTTCATTTGCAAACATAAACTGAGTTGCGAGTCAGCGCTTGTGTGTTACCTTTGCCTTGTGTCCTTGTTTGGTGTCTTCGTGCTGCAGTATCATAAGGAATAGCTACCAACTCGCGCAACTCTCAGCGCTTTTACAGCATACTGTTTCAAGAGTCAATGGAGCGTGACGCTACCTGCTCGTGAATTAGTGAAAGTTCACCTCGGTTTCTTTAGGTTAACAGTTCATTTTTATTCATTTAGTTGTGCATTATGACTGCTGTGTTATACCAAAGACGTGTGCATATTTTTTTTCACGTTCGTAGGTAAGTAGGTGTGAAACCACAAAATGTATTCTTGCAGTGGCTGAGGTTGCCAAGAAAGCGAGGCAACCAATGTTCTGTGTTGCAGCTAGACTTATTTGCATTGAGTTCACATATCTTTAACCCTTTACCTTCCGAGTTATTTTTGAGGAGTAGAAGGAATATACTTTTATTGTGCGATACAGCGAGAAAGTGTTCCTTCTTGACCCTAGGTGGGTGGCTTTCTCAGCCCAGAAAGCCGTTGGCTGATGCCGCGGCCCGAGCCCGGTCCACCAGCCTTCGCTGATCCTCCAGGCTCGGTGCCGGTGACATTGCCTCCCGCGTTTCTTCGATGGCTTGTAGCGGTTCCGACGCTTCATCATGATTGTTTTGATCGCGGTGTGGGCGCACCAACACTGCGTGGTCGAGGGTGTAGGGTACATCACAAAATCGGCATAGGTATGAGAATTTTGTGGGGTGCATCCGATGCATGATAATTCCATGGCTCGTTTGTAGTCTTGGGAGGGCGGTTGCTTCTTCATTGCTTAATTTTGGATGTCGTAGTGGATATAGTCTTTTTTTCCCGTCGGTAGTGTTGCAATATTACGGCAAAGAGCAACGCCTAGCGATGATTATCATGACAGCCATTCCTTGAATAGTCTACTTCGGGATGCGCGCAGGCGCATCAAGGCCTTTCATCTAAACACACGCAGTATACGCAACAAGACAGACATGATCCTTGATATCCTCGGCTCCTTTTCACTTAGTTTTGACTTGCTATTATTTTCTGAAACATGGCTATCTGTAGGTGAAGATCCGCGATACTTTGAAAACTATGTTTACAATGGCCTAGAGCGTCCTTTAGGAAGAGGAGGTGGTGTGGCTATTTACGTTAAGCAGTCATTAAAACATGAAGTTATCTCCCAATTTTCTATTATTGACGAGGTTGCAGAGTGTCTTATGATACGCCTAGAAAAAGCATTTGCTGTTGTCGTTTATCGACCACCTTCTGGAACTAAATCTGGATTTGCCAAGTTCATGGAAGACGTGCTGGAATATTTGTGTCACACTGGCTTTCCATTTGTGGTAATGGGCGACGTGAATATCGATGTTATCTCAGGATGCATCGTCACGTCAGTTAACAGTACTAGCGAAATCATTTGCTTGCAAAAATGTTATTTCTAAGGCAACGCGTATCACTGCGCAGACTGCGAATTTGCTTCATATCTGTTTGACGAACATACACCCGCCGCATTGCGTTGCTGGAGTGCTGGTTGTAGAAGTAAGCGACCATTTACCTATCTTTTGTACCTTTCCTTCTTCCAATGATAGTCGCGAAGGTAATGAAAAAGTGCGGTCACGCCAGATCAACGCTAGGACACTAGAAGTATTCCGGCATCATATTATTCAGACCGAGTGGAATAACGTGTTCCGGGAAAAGGATCCTAACTTGGCATACAACGTATTCAAGTCTAAACAGATAAAATGTTATAATGATGATTTCCACGTATCTGTAAGGTACGTAAAACGGCAGAAAATTAGAACAGTCTGGATAACTATTATCTTACTTAAAAAAATAAAAAAGAAGAATAGCATGTACCATGAATTTGTAAAGACACGCGACATAAATTTATTTATTGAGTTGAAAAAGTACAGAAACCAGCTAAATGGTGAACTAAGGTGTGCTAAGTTCAGATATTATGAGAATTTATTTTGCAAAATAAGTAATGATCCCAGGAGAATTTGGAATGAAGTTAGAAATCTTTCCGGTCGAATAAAACAAAACCACGTCCCCAGCATTCTAGCTAACTCTAGCGGCCTTGGCTACAGAGAGGTTGCAACTGAAATGAACGATTACTTCATTACTAGTTGTGGTTACGATACGATATGTGATGACAATGATTCAAGATTATCGATAAATGACCGTGGCTTACCTAACACCATAGTTTTGCATTCTGTTTCATGTCGTGAGACTGAAGAATTAATAACCAAGATTAAAAACAACTGTGCGGCAGGACATGATGACATCAAACCTATGCCAATAAAATACATTGCTGATGTGATATCGCCCGCGCTCTCATACATTATTAACTTAACTTTCTCTACTGGAGTTTTTCCTGATCAACTGAAAATAGCTCGTGTGTGTCCGGTTTTCAAAGGTGGTAATGACAAAGAAATTGCAAATTATCGGCCAATATCGGTACTTCCGATACTGTCGAAAGTGTTTAAAAGTGCTATTAATATCAGATTACAATTTTTTAAGAAGTATAATATCATAAGTGAGGCCCAGTTTGGCTTTCAAAAAGGCAAATCCACCGAGCTTGCATTACTCGATATTAAAAGTGAGATACTAAATAATTTCGAGTCAAAGCTTTACACGCTGGGACTGTTTGTAGATTTCCGTAAAGCATTTGATACTGTGTGTCATAGCGTTCTTCTAGAAAAACTTAATAATTACGGCGTCCGTGGTATTGCCAATAGATTACTACAAAATTACTTGACAGACCGTTACCAATATGTAGTTATTAATCAAGAAACATCCTCGCATGCTAAGGTCAACAAAGGTGTCCCACAAGGATCTATACTCGGTCCACTGTTATTTATAATTTACGTAAATGACCTGTGTCGCATTCCGGATTCTCCTAAAATAATTATGTACGCCGATGACACTAATATTTTTTTTTACTGATGCTTCAATTTCTAACCTTGAAGGAAGTGTAAATACTTATCTAAGTAAGCTGTCTTGTTGGCTTAAAATCAAGAAGTTACGACTAAGCGTGAGTAAAACTAAATACGTATTGTTTGCACCTATCAATAAGCCACGGAATATAAGCTTAAATGTTTACTTTGAGGGCCGGACACTTCAGCAAGTTAAGGTTCAAAAATTTCTAGGCGTATGGTTCCAGGAAGACCTGTCTTGGAATGAACACGTAAATAAATTAGCATTAGAATTAAGCAAAAGTGTTGGATGTATGTACAGGTTAAGCCGATTATTACCACTTTGGCTCAACAAAGCGCTATATTATACGTTATTCTGTTCCAGGCTTAGTTACTGCGTGTTGATTTGGGGCACAACGGCAGCACAGAACTATACCACATTACTGACATTACAAAAAAAGGTACTACGAATATTTGAGGGATATTATGGTCAGCCGCAAGGTCTCAGCACGCGTCCGCTATTTACTAAACTTTTCATATTGCAAGCTAACCAAATCTATTATCTTAAGCTTTTTCTGCATATCCAAAATATTAAGCTATGCCCCACGTACAGTTCTTCTAGATGTGTTCAATATTGCCTCCGGTCACAAAGTATAAGAACACCAAAATTAGAACTACCTATGGTCGGCAGCATATTCTGCATGAAATACCCAGTCTGCTTAATAAACTTGGCAACATTTTAGACCTAAATAAACAAATTTCCAAAAATAGGTTTAAACAAGTTCTTCTTGAAAATTTCATTGAATATGTTTAATTACTGTTTAAGTGTTGATTACAACCTCCATGTGTACTGACTTTTTTTATCTTACTCAATGTACACTGTGTTTTATTTCTTAGCACACATTGTTTCTTTTTTTTTTGTTGCTGCTTAATTGTTACAATATATGAATGTCGATCTGCTTGCTTTCTTTACTCTGTTATATTTTTTCTTTTTTTTATAACTAGAGACAATTTAGATTGTTCAATGATTATCTTTTGTCTGCTTATGCCTGCTTGCTGAACTGTATCTCGGAGCAAAAGCCTCTGTCAGGCTGTATAGCCTTTTGCTTTTGCTTCGATTTCTGTTGATGTACAGAAAGAAATCAATAAATAAACTTCAAACTTCAAACTTCAAAATGTCCTCCACCCTCGTCGCTTTCCGGAGCACGTGCGGCAGCAAATCCCGGCTGGTATGCTCTCGGGCGGCAGCATTTCTTTTTTTTTTAATTTGAGAAAATTATTTTTAATGAAGGAAACGTTTCCAAAATGCCACTTCTTTAAGTGTGTGATTGAATCCGCACATTAGATAAATGCCCGAAATACTCTCAGAATAACGTATTTATTTGCAGAACACCCATGAAAAGTTTGTTTAATTCTAGAGAAACTTCGCTTTACTACACTGAAGTTGGCTTTTTCAATGACAATAATGTGCACATAAAGTGACCCGAAAGGCAACAGTATAAGCAATTCCTAAACTCGTTATTTTGCTTGTCGTGTTAATTATACAGGGTGTCCCAGCTAACGTTAGCTGAGCTGTTAAAGGTTGTTGGCCGAACACCGTATGGCGTATACTCAAACCTTGCAGCGTGTGTTTTTTTTAACAGCTTGGCTAACGTTAGCTTGGCTAACGTTAGCTGGGACACACGATCGGCGTAAAGGCTTGTATAGAGCCCGTACACTTGAACTGCATGACAGCGCCGCTGTGCGCCTGCTCTATTGCAAAATGGAACAAAGGAACAAAATGGAACAGGGGAAAGATTAATGCATGCCATCGGTAAAATATCTCACTGTGAAAACAAAACGCGTAAAAAGTAAACAAATCAGTTAGGTTGGACACTGTGCTCAGTGTGTAGCAGCTCTTTGAATTTTGCTGCGTATCATTGAGTGCCTACTGTTACGACTTTGCACCGCTGCACCACTATTACGACTTTGTGGTCCCGTAGCGCTCGTCACCCGTTTCGTGACAGAGCGTTGGTAGCGAAGTCTCCGAGCCAGGCGTCGATGAGAATAACAAAAGGGACTTTATACACTATATACAGGTCATTGTACAGGACAAGATCGGATCGGCACTGGGGCCGAGAGCTCACACAAACGCGACTGTTCCCGCACGGCGACGTCCGGCGAAAACGCGTGACACATCTCACCCCAGTCGAGAGCGGCACTCTCCCGTAAAATCACTCGAGGAGACGAAAGACGGGTGAACAACGTCCATAGTTGCTGCAGAGTCCCGAAGTGCACGGCACTTCTTACCGTTTACCTTAATTTCCTGCACATAGGGCTCCAATAGACGTATGTTTTTGTGAGTTTCCTGTATTGTTGCAAAAGCAATTTTCTCTGGGCAGCTCGCAGCGATGTGCCCTTGCTTTTTGCAGTTGTAGCAGGTTAACGGTTTCCGTTTTTCAGGCGCCGCGTCGCGGCTTTTATAATCCCCGAGGAACCATTGTCACTCAAACGGCCCAATACAAAGTCAGCACTCGGCAGTCGTCCGAGAGGTCCAACCAGCGACCGCGCTGGCCACCCGGTTCAAAGTTCGCGCTCGCGGTGACCTCCAGGCAAACGGAGGTGCGGCGCCGGGCTGTCTGGCACACGGTGACACGTTTGAACACGTTGCCCACCGATGCTTCTCCGCAGGAAACTGCTGCCTGACGGCTCAGCATCTTGACTTGTCAAGGGAGAATTTGGGCGCTCGCAGGATAAATTCTGCATCTTGCAGATTCGGAATCCGGGCTGGTGGTAATGGCACAATACTACGTACGATGGCAATGGTTCCTTTCTACGATAGTGCGTGGTATGAATGAATGAGAGTGACATATCGTCTGACCACCCGCATGGTCTTATAGACCATGCTGTTAGCAAAAATGATCCGAGATGGGAGTAAATGACTCGTCCTATATCGCATTCCGCGATGGGAGGTTAATATACTACGGTTAGGCGGAGTAAAAAATTTACTCCGCTGCTGAACGGACGTTTTGGATGTACTTATGGGTGTATATGTTTACTTCCATCGAGGAGCTTTTGCAGGGAACTCTGGGAGTATATGTTTACGTCCATCAAGGAGCTTATGCAGGGAATTATGGGAGCATATGTTTACATCCATCAAGGAGCTTATGCCGCGAACTATGGGAGTATATGTTTACCTCCATTGAAGAGCTCATGCAGGCAATTATGGGAGTATATGTTTACCTCCATCAAGGAGCTTATGTAGGGAATTATGGCAGCATATGTTTACATCCATCAAGCAGCTCTTACAGCAAGCTTTGGGAGTATATGTTTACCTCCATCAAGGAGCTTATGCAGGGAATTAGGGGAGCATATATTTACATCCATCAAGGAACTTATGCAACGAACTATGGGAGTATATGTTTACCTCCATCAATGTGATTATGCAGGGAATTATGGGAGCATATGTTTACATCCATCAAGGTGCTTATGCAACGAACTATGGGAGTATATATTTACCTTCATCAAAGAGCTTTTGCAGGAAGCTATGGGAGTACATGTTTACCTCCATCAAAGAGCTCACGGAGGAAGGAAACTCAGGAGATGCCCTGACGTCACTCTTTGCGAAGCTAAAATGAAGCCGGAAGTTGGCGTTGCTCATGGCGTTGCTCCGCCTATCGGGCCAGCTCTCCTCTCTTGTTTACATTTCTCGCGAAACCACGCCGCGCTGCGCGCAATCGTGGTGCTCGGACGCGCGCGCTCCGCAGCAATACTAAGCAATCGTTAACACGTTAGCATGATTCCGCCAAAGAGGGCAATATTTCTCGCGGATATTCCTTCATCCGTTGCCATTGCCGTGGTACGGTACATTGCATACAGCGTTGCATGCGCGTTCATTTCACGAACATTAGTCCCTCGTGTCCCACCTGGCCACAGCAAAATACGGGAGAGCACGGTCCAGCTAACGCAGCGCAACAAAACACGGAGACCAACGTGAACCTGCCCGCACGGCGCCTTTGCCACGGTACGAAACCTACGGAGCAACACGTGTGAGCGCACAGAATCAAAACAAAGCCGCCATTGTAGCCCGAAAGGCATGGCCACCTCGGCAAAAAAATAAAAATTCAGCAAAAAAGAGGAGAACCTACTACGTCATTTCCTCCACACTTTTCTCTTATATAGTGCACAGAGGGGGTAGAGCCTCTCCTCAATTTCCTTCCTCCATGAAAGAGCTTATGCAAGGAACAAGGGGGTATATGTTTACATCCATCAAGGAGCTTCTGTGGGGAATTATGGAAGTACTTTTTCACGTTCATGAGGGAAGTTTTGTAGGGTACGATAGTATTTATTTACCCTGATTGGGGAGGTTTTGCAGGAATATATTGCAGTATCTTTTGACATGCATCGGCTAGTATGCTGATGTCAGAATCTTCAGTATTGATTTTCCACACTGGAAAATGCACAATATATTGGTTTCCAAGGTGGAAGGTGCACACAAAAGTAAGCAACGTAGTGCTTTGTAGAAAATAAATTTATTGCATAAGCACACAGGCAAGGAAAAAATGAACGACACGGGCACAAGCTCTCAACTGGTTTTTTATTCTTTTCCATATGTTTTTTGCACAAACCACACAAATATAATGACATAGAAATACACAGAATAGCACACAAATAGAATAAACAGAAAGCAACTCATCCAGTTACAGGTTTAGCCAGGACCGTACGAATTATATCAAAAATATATCTAAACCTGAAACAAGTTTCTAAACAAGGTGCAATACAGTCATTGCGAAAATAACATAGTTATAGCAGAGCATTCTGTGACACCTGAGTTCGCCCACCTAGTTCTTGTGGTACTGCAAAAAGTAAAGCAAAGGGTAAAGAGGACATCATTGCTCGTTGATATTGACATGAGCAAGAGTTAAAGCATCAAAAACTGGGGAGGACGCCAGCACACTTATTGCACTTCAAAACTAAATGACTAGGAAAACAAAAGTTATGGTAGGCAATAACGGTGCCATTTTTAAGGTAACAAGCTGGCAGAGTGGCCTAAATAAAGCAGAGTTCAGCTTTGCTTTTTCCCCATACCGCTGAAAGACAAACATGGTGGCTAAGAGAGTCATCAACGACTGTAACGTGTTCATTGTATCGTACCACGATTTCATTTAAGAGCGGGTGAAAGTGCGTGCCTTTAAGGTGGGAGGCCACACTCAAAAGTAAGTTTTTTGCAAATATTTGATTTTTCGTTTTTTTATATATATTTTAAGATACCCTAAACATTTAGCTACATATTACAAAAAACAGTATGTCCCTATCACAATTAGTTTGGGTGTTACAGCGAGTTTTTGAACCCTAACCCTCGTATTGCAAAACCGAAACTAAATTGTATTGATTTCGGAAATCAGTTATATTTCCTTTCTGTAATTATTAATCTCAGCATTTTTATTATCAGCTGTTTGTATTATAAATTGTATTCTTATGCTTGGTTATGCGTTTACTATTCTTGCGTATCCAGTATTTAAATCATGACGTATTACATTTAAACCCATCCAAGATAACATTTACTTTTTGAATTAAAGCAGGTACTGTGGGCACGTCAGTGAATTTGTACCTTCGAGGCGAACATCTCTAGATATCTTTCTTGGCACCTTTTTTAAAATTTATTTATTTAAGGAAGGGAAGAATATAAGCGCGAATTACGAACGTGCGCACCATTGTTAACATACTTATAGTAATCATCTAACATGGTGACCTCCATGACGTCATTGAACGCGGATTTCCTATTCCACAACTCCCGCCCTGGCTGAAAAAAAAGAAAAGGTCAGTCGCGGATGGTGCTTCAATCTTCCCAAGCACAGGACAGTCCGTTGAATAGGCTATCATTATTTTTTTGTCTGCTGCGATACTGTGAACGAAAGATGCATAAGGTGCGCAAGGTCTTCAGTGCGACTTTACGTTGTGTAACCAACGTAATGAAAGAAAAAATAATGTATGCTGCACCGCATGGCAGTTATGCTCAGCGGCGAAGCAATAATTGCGTAAGTTCATTTTGCAAGTGTGTGCTCTGCCGCACGACATTGTTGCTTAACAGTGAAGCAAGCTTTAGGTGCGTTTTCGTTTCGGTATTAAACAAAACCTTGTTTCGCCACTTCGGCGTTTGGTGTTTTACTATAACCGTATTGATGTAAACTGCGTGTGTGCCTTAGTTAACTAACATGTGCACCCACGTTACTGCGTGTTCGTTCTTCGTCAGTCACGCTGCGTAGTTGAAAACGGGCAGAAGCATGCAGTGCGCGCAAATTGTGCTACAGGCTTGGCACGTGGGGACGTACGAGTACTTAGTGTCATCGTTGTATAGAAGTTAGGTTTGCCGCGAGGTAGTTTGCCCGACCGATAATGGCGGCGTAGTTACTTTTTTTCTTTTTCTTTTTTTGCAAACGACTATTCACGAGCAAGAGTTTGCCCGTACTATGACGGGAAAATTGGGGACGAGGCTCTCGCGATGAGAATTAACGTGCAAGATTCAAGCCCCGGCGTGTCGCAGTCAGCGGCTAGTTTTCCGATTGAGCGATGATCTGGTGCCGCCACCAGTTGGACGAATGCGCAGTTCAGGAAAGCGCACTACCTAATTATGTAAAGGGTCCATAGCATGGCCGTTAGAGCGACGTCTTAACTAAGGAATTGAAAAATTCATGACTAACTACAGCCGCATGTTTGCATGACGCAAACTCGGCTCTGCCTACCTGAACCTCCTACGTAACCGCCTCGGCCACAAAGCTGCCTTGCTGTAAGAATCTACATTCAGATGGTGCCCTTTTGTAGAAATAAATACATAAAAATAAAATAAGAAAAAACAAGAAATTCGATCATAACTTGTGTTGATTTGAAACGACAAAATCAGTTGCACTTGTACAAATGTGTAGGTAATATTAGTTTATAATTATACCTTTTTCAGAACATGATTATTATCATTACATTGGTACAAGCTCGAGCTGATGTTGCGATAAGCTTATGTTCCTCTTTTACGTTATGTCCCTTCCATTAGTTTCTTATCTCATCTTAGAACATGGTTCAATTCCTCTGAGCTGCTCAAGCTGACAATGCAATTGTGGTTTGCCTCCTCTTTCTCTTTTGAGAATTACAACCAGATGCAGTTCGGTCTCGTGAGGCTGGTGGGCGTATTCTTGATTGGTGAGCAACTCTGATGCTCTTGCTTAGTTGTAGTCAGTATTTTTGCAACACTGTCAGAGTGACAGCTGTAAGCTCATTTCTTTTGCAACCTAAATTCCTTCTTGCGTTGTTTATTTTCGTCTTTGTGGATGTTTGCGTGCAGAAAAAATGAAGTCTTTAAGGCTTTGAACTTGTGTGAAAAGTTAATCGTTGGAAAGCTTCGCAATTCATGTAACATTGCAATATATATATATATATATATATATATATATATATATATATATATATATATATATATATATATATATATATATATATATATATATATATATATATATATATATTGTGGGAATTTATAAGCTATATTCTGTCATCTGTACACGATCATCATCATATGGGGTTCATATGGGGTTCTTCTTCATCATCGCTTGTGGGGCTGGTTCTCGTGTGTGCTCCGTGCTGTGGGCGTGGTCGGTTCGCCTAATCTTTTGACGCGGAATAAACGCCGTGATTACTGCTGCGTCACAAGTGGTGGAGTGTGCTCTTCGGTCCCCCGTCCTCTGACTCCCCTCTCAACCTCCTGGAGCTTCGATCGGGTCGCCGATTGTGCCAGCTGTCCGCCAGCATGTCGCAGGACGAGCCAACAGGCACTTCTACTTCCACCATCTCGGCCTCGGCTACCCCAGCCTCTCCGTATTGGGTTGTCAGTGGGCACCAGCGCGATCCGCATCTGTTTGCTGGACTTCGCGGCGAAGACGTCGAGGATTGGCTGGACGACTATGACCGAGTGAGTTCGGCTAACCGTTGGGACGATGCGTCCAAGCTACGTCACGTCGCCTTTTATCTGACAGGAGTAGCGAAGACTTGGTTTTTCAACCATGAGGTTGATTTCACGAACTGGGGCGCTTTCAAACAGCAGCTCCGCCAAATCTTCGGCACACCGGCTGTTCGTTCCGCCCTCGCAAAAAAGACGCTCGACACTCGCAAGCAACAGCCCGGTGAATCTTATACGTCGTACATCGAGGATGTGCTTGCTCTTTGTCGACGCGTGAACACGGCGATGACCGAATCAGACAGGGTTCGCCACATCCTCAAAGGCATCGGAGCTATTGCTTTCAATGCTTTAGCCATCCAGAACCCCGCTACCGTCACTGATATCGTCGCTACTTGCCAGCGCCTTGACGAACTCGAATCAGTACGGTTGCAGCCAGACACCACTACAAACACTACCACCGACGACCCTGCGTTAAGAGCGATGATACGCGCAATAATTCGAGAAGAGCTCCAGTATCTTGGCTTAGCCGCGGGACCTATGCCTTCTCCTGCCTCCGATACCAATCTGCGAGACGTCATCAAGGAGGAATTGGCATCCATGGCTGGTGCAGCGTACACGGACCCTCTAACCCCTAGGGCCCCATCAACGTACGCACAAGTAGCCGCAGCTACTCCAGTCATCGTCCCACCGATGCCTCCAAACCCAACACCGGCTCACATCGCTTCCATGACTACCAGCGCACCTACCCAAACCAGCTATCCGCAGTGGCGTCCTCCTCGTCCCATCTGCTACTACTGCGGCTATCGTGGCCACATAGCGCGTTTTTGCCGCAAGCGCCAGCAAGACGAGCGTCGCGGATATGATGTATACGAACGGGATGACTTTTCGCCCGGAGCTACTTTCCATCGTCTAGGGAGCTTCCATGACCAACGCCGTCCTTATGGTCCACCGCGCGGACGCTCTCCATCGCCTACTGTAGCATCCGAGACGGCTTACCGTCCTGCGAGACGCCGCTCGCCGTCACCCCTTCGCCGCTCTACGTCCCCACTGAGACCTGCTTCTCAATTTGCTGAGCGTCGTCCGGAAAACTGAATTATGCAGCTTTTGGAGGAAAAGCTGCATCGAACGACAGGACAGAAATTCCTCCATCGCGTCCGTACAATGTGATATTGGTTGTTGTAGAAGGTGTACAAGTAGAAGCTTTAATAGACACTGGTGCTAGTGTTTCAGTCATTCACCGTGATTTGTGTTCGCGACTTCGGAAAGTTATGACCCCCTATGATGGACCTACGCTACTCGCTGCTCAAGGGGCCTCCATTCGACCTATCGCCTGGTGCACAGCTCGTATTTCCATCGATGGACTTCTACATCACGTACAATTTGCAGTGCTAAGTTCGTGTGCCCAGCAGCTCATATTGGGATGGGATTTTCTTTCTACGGCCTCCGCCTCCATCTGCTGTGGACAACGCGTTCTCCACATGACCGACACGACCTATTCACTTCATGCAGATGCCGCACCCCTTCACTTCCTTGCTGCAGAAGATACCGCGTTACCTCCTCGCCATCAAAGCATCGTTACTATCACGTCTGGTGTGATTGACTGCGGCGACGTGCTCGTATTGCCATCTACACGCTGTCTTGCAAGAGGGATAGCCTTTGCATCAGGGCTGGTTAGGTTTGATCATGGCTCTGCACTTCTCTACGCTACAAACCCGACATCCGAAAAGATTCTCATCCCTAAAGGCACTACATTGGCTTGCGCCACTGAATCGGAGTCTATATCTGTTGTTTCCTTTAAACCAGCTTCTTCTGAAGGTCCTTGTACCGGACGAGCCGCATCTCCTTCAGCTCTTGCAGCTGCCATCAGTTCCGACCTGACGCCTTCGCAGTCACAACAATTGCTTGCTTTGCTCCAAAAACATGAAGCTTCCTTTGACGCGCATTCAACTTCGTTGGCAAAGACTTCGATTACGACGCATCGGATAGAGACAGATGGTACATCCATCGTGCGCCGTAGACCATATCGCGTATCGCTAGCCGAGAGGAAAGTCATTGACGAGAACGTCACCGACATGCTCCAACGAAACATAATACGCCCCTCTGCTAGCCCTTGGTCTTCCCCCGTTGTTTTGGTTCGGAAAAAAGACGGCTCTGTTCGATTTTGTGTAGACTACCGAGCACTTAACAAGATTACGCGCAAGGATGTATACCCTATGCCGCGAATAGACGATGCCTTGGATTCCCTGCAGGGTGCCGAGTACTTCTCCAGCATCGATCTGCGTTCCGGCTACTGGCAGATACCTATGCATGAGGACGATAAGGAGAAAACAGCGTTTTCAACGCCAGATGGGCTGTACGAATTTAATGTCATGCCATTCGGGCTCTGCAATGCGCCCGCAACGTTCGAGCGCATGATTGACACCGTTCTTCGTGGCCTAAAGTGGAAGACTTGCCTGTGCTATCTGGACGATATTGTTGTTTTCTCGTCAACCTTCTCTCAGCACCTGCAACGTCTGGATGAAGTTCTCACGTGCCTTGCCAACGCTGGACTTCAGCTAAACACCAAGAAATGCCATTTTGCCAGCAAGACGATCAAAGTTCTAGGTCACATTGTGAGCAAAGATGGCATTCGTCCTGATCCTGACAAGGTTTCCGCAGTTCAGAACTTCCCTCGTCCCGAAAAGACCAAAGATTTGCGTAGTTTCTTAGGCCTCGCTTCCTATTTTCGGCGATTCATACGGGGCTTCGCCTCAATAGCGTCACCTCTGCACAAATTACTGGGTTCTAATGTTCCCTTTGTGTGGTCTCCCGAATGTGAATCTGCGTTCACCCATCTGAAGCGCGCTCTCACATCTGAACCGGTCCTACGCCATTTTGATGAAGCTGCTCCTACCCTCCTGCATACGGATGCTAGTGGTCACGGAATTGGTGGCATTCTCCTACAGCGAGACGACACTTTAGGTGAGAGGGTCGTCGCATACGCAAGTCGCGCTCTGACAAACGCCGAAAAGAATTACACCATCACGGAGCAGGAATGTCTAGCTATCATTTGGTCTGTGCAGAAGTTTCGACCTTATCTTCACGGCCGCCACTTTACGATCGTTACAGACCATCATGCATTATGCTGGCTTTCGACGCTGAAGAACTTGTCTGGACGACTTGGTCGGTGGATTCTTCGTTTGCAAGAATACGACTTTACCATTACCTACAAGTGCGGGAAAAAACACCAAGATGCAGACGCGCTTTCTCGCTGTCCGCTTCCTACGACACCATGCAATGGAGCTCCAACTACCATCCGTGACAAGCTTTCGCTCGATCCCTCCTCAGATGCTTTCTTGTTGGCCACTGTCGACGAGATGCCTCCACACGACAACAAATCCTTCCAATTTCATCAACTTGCCGACTCTTACTGTCGGCGCATCATAGACCACCTTCAAGGAGCTTCGCGCCCGCCTAACGCCCGCCTTCGTCGGCAGCTGACGCAATTTAAGATTGAAAAACGCGTCCTATACCGTCATGTCTATCACCCTGACGGTCAACGCAGGGTTCCTGTCCTGCCACGCTCTCTACGTGCTCATGTCCTGCAGGCTTCTCACGACGACATGACTGCTGGTCACCTTTGTTTCCAGAAAACCTATGACCGCATCAAAGGGCGCTTCTACTGGCCTGGATTGTCCGCCAGTGTAGCGAGGTATGTCGCTTCCTGCGCTCTATGTCAGCGTCGAAAGCTCCCTACATCAGCTCCAAGCGGACAACTGCAACCGGTTCCTTGTCCGTCGCAACCATTTGAGGTCGTTGGAGTTGACCTATATGGCCCTCTTCCTGTGACTCTCACCGGTAAACGATGGATTGTGACAGCCGTTGATCACTTGACACGCTACGCCGAAACAACTTGTGTGATTTCTGCCTCGGCCTCTGAAGTTGCTGCATTCATACTTCAATCCTTAATACTGCGTCACGGTGCTCCTCGCGTCCTCCTGAGCGACCGTGGCAAAGCATTCCTCTCGCAACTACTAGACGAAGTACTCAGAGCCTCCGGAACCACCCACAAGACTACCTCCAGTTACCATCCGCAAACCAACGGCCTCACAGAGCGATTTCATCGCACGCTGTCTGACATGTTAGCCATGTACATTGACACGGATCACAGAAACTGGGACGCAATTTTACCATTCGTTACCTTTGCATATAATACCGCCGTTCAACGCACGACCGGTTACTCGCCATACTACCTTGTCTATGGTCGTTCGCCCTCTACCTGTCTTGACGTCTCTTTCTTCGCGCCAACTGTCCATCAATGTCCTTCCTCCTGCGAAGAATATGTGTCCCGCATTCTGCGCTGTCGCCAGCTCGCCCGCATCAACACCGAAGCACGGCAACAGGACCGCAAGCAGCATTACGACGCCTCTCATCGCGCCGTGTGCTTCCACCCTGGCGAGGAAGTGCTTCTCCGGACACCAGTTCGTACTCCTGGCTTGTGTGACAAGTTTCAGCTTCGCTTCATCGGCCCCTACAGAGTCTTGGAGCAGACTTCTCCAGTGAACTATCGCGTGGAACCAGTTATTGTTCCAAATGACCGCCGCTGCCGCGCCGCTGAGATTGTCCACGTTTCCCGTATGAAGCCTTTCACGAGACGTTCACCGCCCCTTTGAATTGCGGCCAGGATGGCCGCTCTCGCGCGAGGGGACATTAGTGTGGGAATTTATAAGCTATATTCTGTCATCTGTACACGATCATCATCATATGGGGTTCATATGGGGTTCTTCTTCATCATCGCTTGTGGGGCTGGTTCTCGTGTGTGCTCCGTGCTGTGGGCGTGGTCGGTTCGCCTAATCTTTTGACGCGGAATAAACGCCGTGATTACTGCTGCGTCACAATATATATATATATATATATATATATATATATATATATATATATATATATATATATATATATATATATATATATATATACACACACAGTCATATCACTAGAAGTAGAAGCCAACAAAGACGCCAAGGATAACATAGGGGAAGTAACTTGTACTTACTTATTGAATTAAAGAAATGATAAATTAATGGCAATGAAAGTGGATGAAAGAACAACTTGCCACAGGGGGGGTACAATCCCACGTATTCGCATTACGTGTGCAATGCTCTAACAATTGAGCTACTGCGCCGCCGTTTCCGCATCTACTTTCTTGAGTATTTATGTTTTAACTAATACAGGTAAACTTCAGGGTTTTATCCAGCGCCACCACTCATGCTGTGGTAGCTCAATTGGTTAGAGAGAGAGAGAGAGAATAAACATTTTTATTAGGTAAAGCAGCTAGGGAGAGGCGTCCTCATTCCAGAATGCCTTGAGCTCGGGCCGCGTCCTGGGCCCTCGCAATCAGCCGTTGCTGATCCTCGAGGTCGGAGCTGGCCAAGGCTCTCTCCCAAAGCTCGTTAGTGGGTAATTGGTTAGAGCATCGCAGGCGTAATGCGACGACGTGGGATCGTTCCCCACTTGCGGCAAGTTATTTTTTCATCCGCTTTCATTGCCATTAATTTATCATTTCTTTAATTCAATAAGTACAAGTAATTTCCCCTATGTTATCCTTGGTCTTTGATTGTTGGCTTCTTATGATATCACTAATGAATATCAGGCCCCTCGGTTAACCCTCTTTCTTCATGTTCATTATATATAGCAGATAAAATTGCCATATCATAAACTCCTTTAATGATACTATTGATTTCTGAAGAGCTCTTGTAAAACTTCCATAGACAATGCAGAGATTGCAGGTAAAATGTAAACTTATATACCATATTCGTCCGCTTTGTAAGATCTATGAGATACACTGATCTCTTCCTGGTGTGCATCTAAATTTGGCATGAATCTTTCTTCAAGGCTACCTACTTTCAGAAATATTTCATAAAAGTAAACTCACAGGCAAAAAATTAATTGAAATCTGTTCAGCAGTTCCCCAGGAAAAGCATTTCTGCATTCAGCATGCATTTCAGTAGTGAAACCATTTTTAACCCTGAACCAGAGCCGCTTCTTAAGAGGAAGCTTTTAGCTCAAGCCCAACTCTGACATGGACTATTCAAATACATGTATAACTAAGAAGTACTTTCCTGAGATAACCCTTTGACAAATTTTAATGAAATTTGTTGCATTTGAGGGAGAAAGTTAAATTCTAGTGATGTTATAGTCGGATGTCAGATTTAGTGCCTGAATTTTGTTAAAAGAATTTTAAAAAATTTCTAAGTTCGGGAAAAGATAGAAGCACGAAGTTTACAAAGCGATATCTCTGCGTGAAGAACGGATATCGCGGTTCTGTATATGGCATCCGTTAGATCATTCAAAGTGAACAAAGTTGATATGTAAATGTATATCTTACATGAATTTGTTACGTTGTGTACGAGGGTTCTGCAAAAACTGTATTTTCAAATTAATAAGTTTCTTTAGATTCATGTGGTAACATATCAATTTCGTCCGCTTTAGATGTACTATTAGACACAAACCACAGAATTGTGATATCATTTTTCGTTGCTAAGTTACAGTTTTAAGCTTGATAGTTTGTTTTCTGAAAATGTGCGATATTTGCCAATTTTTAAAGAAATATTGACGACCTAAATAAAAAATTCGAGACCAACAGTCACTAGATTTTAAGTTTTTGTTTTAAATGCAACAACATCAAGTTTGGTGGAGTGGTTGCCAAGAAAAACGAATTCTCCTTTTACATCTATGTAGATAGGAGCACCCGAGGTAAAGCTTCCTCTTAAGCTACTGCGATTTCACATTGTCTTTTACAGATACACTAAAGAGATAATAAGTCAAGCTGAATTGTTTTATTTCGCTTCTACGACAATCAAATTATCAGCCTTTCATTGCATCAACATTTGATAAGACAGAAAAGATAAAAAATCAGAAAGTGGATGGGGGTGGAGTAATCGCAACGCCATTTTGAATCCCTACTAACTCCCCAAGACATCACGTACAGTCTTTGATTGCATCTGCGCGAGACTAAATGGCAGTCTATAGTTAAAGAGGGACCACATTCTGCACAGCACTAGGCCAAATTCAAGTTAACGTCTGAACACCTGTCTACGGCTCAGAAATCTCATATCAATGACATTTTAAAGTCCAAGAAGGAAACGCTTGCCTTTTTATCCGCTGTAGCCATCGTTGTTGTGCCAAATGAACTGAACCAAAGAATGCTTCACCAACCTAAAACAACTGCTTTAATCGTTAAGCCTCTTTAAGACAAGAATGTGCACTGCATCACTTATGTGACAAAAGGCGTTGTGGTGTTCATAGTGTACAATTCTAAAGTGTGGTGTTGGGCTGCTGAGCACGAGGTCGCGGGATCTAATCCCGGCCACGGCGGCCCATTTCGATGGAGGCGAAATGCGAGAACACCAGTGTACTTAGATTTAGGTGCACATAAACCCCAGGTGGTAAAAATTTCCGAAGTCCTCCACTAAGGCGTGCCTGATAATCAGAACGTGGTTTTGGCACGTAAAACCCCATAATTTAATTTTTAGCAATTCTAAAGTGGTTGTGTTGTTCAAGTTTTCGACATCTGTTATGACGCCATAAAGATATGTAAGTGTCTTGGTATATAGGTGGGTACGGAAGGAGGCCTCAAAGTGAAAACGTTCAGAAGGACCTCCTGTTTCCATAGGATTAGTTGAGAACAGGGCAGGTGACTCTAAAAGCAGTTCGTGGACAAATTACTAAACAGGCATAACGGAAGCAAGCAAATGTGAACCAAGATAGTGCACTTAACATGGAGATTCAATCATTTAAAGCAGCAAATGTGGCATTTCACATGAGACAAAGACGCTGAAAGTTTCATGGTGAAGTGTTGTTTCTGCTTTGCTCTGCGCAGCCTCCGCCGACGTGGGCTTCGCGGTCTACGACCAGTACGCCGCCGAGCCTCATGGGCCGCCAGTATCGTACGTGGCACACCTGACCGGTGCACTGGCGGGCCTCACCATCGGCCTGCTGGTGCTCAAGAACTTTGAGCAGAAACTGCATGAACAGCTGCTCTGGTGGGTGGCGCTAGGCGTCTACGCGGCCTGTACCCTCTTCGCCGTGCTCTTCAACATCTTCAATTACTGAGCGCCTGAAGTGAGAGCAAATGGGTCTTTAGCGTCTTGCAACTACTGCGACAGCTTGTGAGCGACCACCGTGTTGGTGCAGTTTGCGCTTGCTGGTGGAGGAGCGTTGACATCAAGTCAACTCTAAATTGTGCTTAAATGGTGTGAGGTTGGAACTGATACGCTAAAAGACGACATGCTATGGCTAGCAACACTGAGTCAGCACAAGAAAAGTGTCTGCCTGTTTTATATGTGGAAGCAAAACTTTGAGAATCAGCAAGATACTGCTTCCTTACAGGCCAGAGTTGAAGATTCCTTTGCAAGTCAACGACAGACAAGGGTGGCAGACTCGAAGTTGCCTTTGTTTTAAACAAATGTATGACCACAGAACAAACCAAAGAAATTTGTGAAAACACCGTGAGGACTTTTTAGTGGACTTTGCTGTGTTCCAGTGACTCGTGCAAAGAAACAAGATATGGAAGAGGCGTGCTGTTGATGCTTTCCGAGGCTTTCCACAAGCATGCAACAGAAACACAAGCAGCAGGGTGTAGACCATGTGTCGTAGCTTGTGGACTCGTGTCAAAGCGCAGTATAGCCAGAGAAGAACATGCTTTAAATCGATTGAATGGCAACAAAGAATTTCCGAATGCATAGAATGCGTGTGTGCAGGCCTTTTCTAGACTGCCACCAACATTGAAACATATTTAAAAAAAAAAGCTCTAAACCAAAGAGTCAATGAACTGCTTTTACCATTTCCAGTGGCTTTAGTAAGCCTACCATTTCCGGTGGGTTCACTAACCCGACAGATAAAGCACTGTAAAAGCACCGCCTCTGAATGCAACAGCACACACTGCCGCACAAATAGCATGCAAGACTTCTGGAGCTATAGCGAGCAACTGTGACAAGCCGATGAGTTCGAAATACAAGCCCACTGCCAAGAAAAACAGTACTGCCGCATGTCTGCTCGCAGCTCAAATCCTGCCACGAAAAAAAAAGAAAGAAAAAGGAGTCGTCGTACGAACGTGTGTTGAAGCTCCTCAGAGATCGACGGAGACCTTCTTTTCAACATCTGGCAGCTACAAGACAAGCAGCTGGGACTTTTGTTTACAGTACTCCAAATGTGTCTGTGTGTGCGACTGCTGTGTACAGGGTGTGCAAACGAAAGCGAACAAAGTGAATGCTTTTCCTAGAGCGTGAAGTGTGTGGTGCGCTTTGTTGACAACACTGAAAAAGAAAGGACCCTCTTCGAACTGCATGGGAAGATCGAGTGGTACTCCGCATTTCGTGAGAATGAGTAGCCATTGCAAGCAAGGACACAAACTTTGTGAACCCTTGTTTCACATCCTGCAGTACCGTTCTGGACTAGTGTGCATGTATGTGTTCCGCCATGTGTGCATTTCGAACTCCCTCTCTCGCCAGACAGAAAAGTGTCTCCAATTGCTTTGCGCGGCTTTTCTGTACAGCACCTTTTTTTTGTAAGCTCACAAACAGATAGTCTATATTTCCTCAAGGCGTGCTAGCGCAGATGGTGAGAATATATTTATTTAGGCCTTGCCCAGATATATCTATAGACCTTTTATGACCTCAATGTCAATTATATTCCAGAATGTAGTTATAGATCTGATAAATGAGATGTGTTTAGAAGCGGCATGCTGTGTATACTTTATTTATTTATGAATTTGGTGCTACGTGTGGCCTCTTTTTTTTTTTCAAGCGCTTATTTGGAATGCTCTCTGCGGGCATAAATGCAAGTGCTTCGATTCTGCGTCCAAGTTTATTGTGTTATTCTTTTCAACATGAACAACTATGTAACCACAATGCTGAGAGTGTTAAAATCAGGTTTAATTTCTTAATTCTCATTTGACATGATCAGACTGCACAGTCTAATAACCATAATATGAACAAGATTGTGTAGCCATTCTAACAAACCACTATAGCGCTCATCAAGCTGCAACTTCTAAATAGCAAGCATTTATTGTCGCGCATCCTGAAGAGTGGTTCTTACAATAGTGATTGACATCGATATTTTTGTTCTATTTATATTTTTGCTTCAACTTTGCCTTGCTCATGCCCACAACGCCAATTACCTCAGTTTACCCTTTGCATGGCTTAGCACTACCATGCAACAAGGAAAACTTAGTGTGCAAAGCTGTCTCGAACATCATTCCGAAGTGGCACAAGTGCAGATTCCCGTTCTTTAAAGCAAAAGGTTGGTGCAGCTAGCACCTCGCACATGTGATTTCCCCTTACTGTCCTAATGTGGCAACCTGATAATTATATATATCTGCAAAACCAACTAGAGAGGCATTTGTCTGCCAATTCTCAGGTTTTTCAGGCGCGTTGAAATTCTCGCCATGCAAAGGCCTGCGTCATGTCGCTCGAAGTGGCGCTTGTAACCGAATCTGCTTACCTTACACTTCAGAAGAACAATGCTTATCAAGTCTGCCACATCAGCCTCAGTGAACAAGTGCTGGACAAGTGATGAGGTGTTAGTGTGTCGCACCTACTGCTTCCGCCATCCATCAGGTCGCGGAAAATGTGACCATCCACAGCTTATTGCACAGATATATTACTTTCATTGTCACAACCATTCCGTAGATGTTAATGCAAGCAAGCCACGGGCCTCGTATTTTTTGCGCTGCTTTTCTCTAGCAATGGCTAAATCTGACGCACGTTTTTCTTGCGTAAGGAGCCACAGTTTTCACAAGTTTCGGCAGGAATCTAAAAAAAAAATGCACGCGTTGTTGCTCTCCGTTACGCATCGACCTTGTTTGCTGCTTGGTACACAGGAGACGACACGAGTGCTCACCGGTGTATACAAAAGAGCACCACATGGTCCATTTGTTTCAGTGCACATTCCTTGATGTTCCATCAGCACACTGCTCTTTACTTATGTAGCCAAAGCACCTTTTTTTTCCTTTGTAAATTGTGTCATTCCCTTTCCTGAGAAAGTCGGACATGGCCGCTTCCAACGGGTTCGTGCACAGATTGATGCGAGCCCACGTCACAAACTTCCAGCACTGGTTGAAATCACCCGACACACCATTTGCGCACAGTCAGTACCACAACTGTCTAGAACATCGAGCTGTCGAAATTAGGCTTATTGACTGGTGACGTAAAAACAGGAGCTCTAATATTGCTCACCGCACCCTCAAAAGATAACACCTGCCACAGTTTTGAGGGTGGCAGCCAATGTTTCTCATTGCACACATTTCTCACTCCACCTCTAAGTTAGTGCCAATCACTAATATTAATTTGAACACCTCATTGCTTAGCACAAGCTGTTTATACGTAACTTCATAGAATAACTGGTCACAGCTATTTCTTATTAAAGAATGGATAATGGCAAGTTTGCCAAGAGTTATATGCGTAGTGGTTTGAGACCAGGATTACACATAAAATATCCACAACACTGCCAGGCACCTACGATGTCCCAGGCAGTTTTGGTGCCTGCACATTGTTGCTCGAGTAACCCGCCGTGGTTGCTCAGTGGCTATGGTGTTAGGCTGCTGAGCACGAGGTCGCGGGATCGAATCCCGGCCACGGCGGCCGCATTTCGATGGGGGCGAAATGCGAAAACATCCGTGTGCTTAGATTTAGGTGCACGTTAAAGAACCCCAGGTGGTCAAAATTTCCGGAGTCCTCCACTACGGCGTGCCTCATAATCAGAAAGTGGTTTTGGCACGTAAAACCCCAAATATTATTGTTGCTCGAGTCACATGCAAAAGAAAAGCTGCTTATGCACTGTATAACCTGTTTTTCCTCCTTTTACCTGCGATGTGGCCTTTGACAAAAAGAAAAGTGTCACATCCTGTGCAGCAGCAACGTGTCACTATATGACCCTACGCCCACTGTCATTCCACATTTTTTTTTCTTATAGGCGGCACTAACACCGACACTGTGTCACCTTGTATGTGTCCATTTTAGTCTGTTCGCGTGTGTCGTGTTTGTACAGCTGTAGATGAGAGATTCTTTTTTTAAGCCTATTGTACAAAGTAATTAATTTGAAAAAAAAACAGATTTGCAACTTTATTAAAGTGTTTTCTTTTGTTCCCTTTACCAGCGTGTTTTGTGAATTCATCGCCCATAGCTTTAACGCTTTTTGGACCCACGGATTATGCGGGTCCAAGAAAGGTAATATCTCGTTAAAGTTAAATCCGACAGTCGGTGGACTTCTCACATGCTGCTTTACCATCTCCACCTTGTCTTTCCAGCTGCATAAGTACAAGTCTGCATTGTTCGTCTGTTTGTGTTCTGCACGCTTCAAAATGGGACGTTTACAGCAAGTTCACAGACTTTATCAATGGTGCATACCATTACATATGCATATGCTGAATTAGTACACATTTATAAAAGGAACTCAATAATCACATAAGAAGCGGAAGCCAATAAGAAGGGAACATCAGTCATTTTTGGGGTGGTTATGAAAGGAACAGTGGCATGGGTGCCAGATGTAGAAGGGTGCCTTGTCATATAATTTCATCTTCATTTAGTTCTGCAAATTGAAAATGTTATGTTAACTGACAATTTTCCTAATGATGACATGAGCAGTTCCTTTGAAACAGTGTTGTGCTTTAGCTACTAAGTTTGTTCCTTTTACCCTTTATATCCAAATGTTTCATACTTTTGAACATCAGCCACCTTAATCTGAATACAGTCTAATGCCTCTACAATGAATGCTTCTACGGTAGAATAGCCTGTATAATGGAAGGCTGAATATGTCCTGGCTGAATTCCTACCTTTCATATGTATTGTGAATGCCTCTATGACGAATTTGCCTGAACAACGAAGCAATTTAGGTGGCCCTGCACCCATAGACAATTTGTTGCTTTACAACAAAATGCACATAGCAGTGCTGCCACTGCCCGCTGCAGTCGTCACCAAGGTGCGCACTGCACTTGCACTAACAGCGGTGTTACTGATGCACTTGGCGATTGTACACATATCTGAAGTCGTGCTAAACTGCTGCAGGAATCGCTCAAGTCATACGCTGCTTGTTGCAACTCGTCAGTGGGAGCGAGGGCTGACGAATACATCGCAGTTGACAAAGACGTGATTATGTCATATGTAACGACCAGCGACATCTTCAAAGCCATTTAAGGTGGAAAAGACACAAATGTCAACAAAGGCAACAGGGACACGACCGTCTGGAAGCCCTTTATTCGTTCGCGACCACAACGGCGGCGTCTCCGAACGCGTACGGGGCAAAAAAAGCAAGGCAGCGCCTTCGCCGCCGCCAGGTGAAGATGGAGTGGGGGGAAGGTGGGGGGGGGGGTGAGCGCCCCCGCGTTATCTTCCCGCCCACCCTCGGACCCGTAAATGCCGCTAAGAAAGCAAGGTTCGCCCTCGAAGCCACGCGGCACGGACGAAAAATTATTTCTTCATCTACGACGCCGCCCTTTCCGTCGCCTCCGCGGCGGCGGGGGGCTTCCCTGCCGAACGCGGAGAAGATGCAGGGCGGCGCTGAGGCGGCTCTTATCACGGCGCACCCGGCACCGTGTGGGCGTGGCCAAACAAAAAAGTTCCTCGAGCTTGCAGAAGGATCGCGGTCATCAACGCCGGCCGATGCGGAAGCCAGGGGGACCCGCGGTGTCCACATCCGGCGCTGTGGCGTCGGGCGACGACAGGCGGCTCGCTAATTAGCCGGCTGGCCACGGCACTGGACGACGGAGGTACGTTGGGTGTGGTTTTCTTGACTAAAAGGACACGGTGCGCTGAGGAGGAGGGCAGGCGTAGTACGTCGACGACGGCCCCCCGGCGAATGCATTGTGCGCCGCGGTTTGAACGTTCGTCGACGCGCCGATCGATGATGAACCCTCGCGGACCTTCGTCGATCGCCTGCCCTCCCGAGTGACCCGCCGTGTGGTTCCGGCGCGCGTCTTCGTCGTCCCGCCGTGGCGCGAGCTCCGCCTGCACAATGGGGGAGGGGACGAAACCGATCCAGACGGGCGCTGCGCTCCCGTCGACACTTCCCGCTGCCGCTGTTTGCAGAGGAGGTCGACGACGCCGCAGAAACGCATCCGCCGTTCGTGTAGCAATACGGAACGCTAGCATTACCGCTGGCCACCTACTTTTAGTGCGTCCGTTATTCCGGCAAGCGCTGGCGGTTTGCCGGATGAGCGGGGGCGTAATTGCGTTCACAATTACGCCGCTGCCGCAAATGTGCACCAGCAGCGAAGCAGAATACGGTAGGTTATTGGGATTTTAGCTCTGTGTTTGGTTGAGCTCTATGTCACCAGGTGGCTACACCGCTCCGGCCGCTCACGCCCCCGCCCATCCGGCAATCCGCCCAAACCACCCCTGTTTGCCGGAATAGCGGACACGCTAAAGCTCTATAATACTTATTTGGTACTTTTGATCGTGACACATTTGACGAGCCGCGCCCATGCATCTGGCGCAGCTCGGCAAGCGCAAAGCTCGGTAGGTGGCTGAAACGGTTAAGTGTAGAGCGGTGGCAAAATGCTAACGAATAATAATAATAATAATATTTGGGGTTTTACGTGCCAAAACCACTTTCTGATTATGAGGCACGCCGTAGTGGAGGACTCCGGAAATTTTGACCACCTGGGGTTCTTTAACGTGCACCTAAATCTAAGCACACGGGTGTTTTCGCATTTCGCCCCCATCGAAATGCGGCCGCCGTAGCCGGGATTCGATCCCGCGACCTCGTGCTCAGCAGCCCAACACCATAGCCACTGAGCAACCACGGCGGGTGATGCTAACGAATCACCCACTGTGCGGAAGCGAACCTTCGAAGACAAAACGGCGCATCACGATAAGAAACTCGCGGCGGATTTCGGCGACGCGCGCGCGCATCTCTTGCAACGGTGGCGGGCCTCGCATGGCGCAAATGTTCAGAGGTGCGATGCTCTTAAGCCATCATTTACTGTGACACTTCATAACCTTCGCCAGATTTCGTACACGACCTGGCAACGTCGGCGCATACGGCCAAAAGCATTCATATGGTATAATGTTCGAAGACAGCAAGCTGCGCACCAGGATCGCTGTGTCCAAACTTGCATGCACCAACGCTTCCGGAGCCGATGATGTGAGTCGCCCGAAACCATGGCGAAAGTGTGCGACTTCGATACTCGGAGAAAGACAGCCGGCAACGATGACACGCCAAACCTCGGGGAAGTAAGGCAAGTAAAGCTGCGCTTTAAGCACTCCCCCAACGTTTCGGCTAAAACGATGCATGGTCCGGTGCCTACAGGGACGCAGTGCATGAAAGCACGCCTACGATAGTACGCGGGCTGAGTAAGACCGGCACGCCGCGGAAGCGGCAACTACAGATTACATGTGACGTGACACGGGCACAGGTTTTCGCCGTTCTATAATTAGTGCCCCATGCAACACGATGACGTCAAAGTACTAGTTGTAACGCTGACACCTTTTTTTTTTCTTTTTGGCGGAGAGTTTCTTATACCGTAATATCACTGCTATCTATTTGTTGCTCGGTTCACGACGCGCCTGTCGTGCTGTCGCGTTTCTAGTTTACGCAGCTTTTCGACGTGCTAGCACCCCAAGATGGCGGCCACGATGAAGTCAATGCTAACCATATTATAGCTGTGGGCGAGCGCTAAATATCTCGTATGCTCCATTAAGGAAATCCATTGCAATAAGACTGAAAGGCGGGCTAGTTGGTTTAACTTCATTCTGGAAAGGTTTGCGCGCACTGAACGAAGGCAACAAGGACACAAAGACTAGCGCAGACTGAAAACATGCCAGTTGCCTGTAGTCAGACTGCGCTGGTCTTTGTGTCCTTTTCTTGTCTTCGTTCAGGGCGCGCAAACTTTCCACCCCGAAATCCATTGCAATCTGACGATATAAAGCACCAGCGAAGCGATCCAAAAGAACGCGTGTCCTTGTCGCTTCTTTGTGTGCTCCATGTCTACGTTCGCGCTGGCTATATCGTTATGGAATACCAACCAGCCAGGTCTCGTACCTCGCTCCAAAATATAAAGAAGACCGTCGCTTCGACGGCGCTCACCTACCTGGCCCGCCGCCGACGTCTATGGCGCCGCGGACGCGGCGGGCTCGCCCGCTGCGGCGACGTCAACGGCGTCCCTCGCGCCGCCCCCGCTCGGCGCGGCGTCCTTGGGGGGCGCGCCGAGGCCCATGCGCTTGATGGCGGAGATCTTGGCGAGCACCGCCTCCTCGGCCTCGTCGCGCGGCACGCCCTTGTACTTGAGCCAGTTGTCGTCCTCGACCACGGCCAGCGCGTACGCGGCCGCCACGTGCAGGCCCAGGTGCCTGCGCAGCGCGGTCGCCGCCTCGGGCAGGTTCAGCAGCTTCATGTACGGGCCGTCCTCGCCCAGCCGCTGGTACGCCTTCAGGAACGCCTGCGACCCCCGCGCAGAATTCGTTACGGGCGTCAGGTTCGACGCAAACTCTTCGTGGGCTAGAGAGGGGATGTTCTTCAAGGGGTGTCGCGATTAAAAGACGGGACAAAAGAAGGCACACAAGGGCACACACAGCGCTGCGTGTCCCTGTGTGTCTTCTTTTGTCCCATCTTTTATTCGCGCTACCGTACACCCCTTGAAGATGCATTACCAACAAGCCCACACTGCAACCCTCGGAGAGGTTCGACACAGAACACGAGAGGAGCACAGTGCCCTGCGTGCGTGCGTGTGCTCTCGTGTCCTATGTCCCGTTCGCTAAACCCTTCGTTACGACGTAACGAGCCCCATGTATAAACGCAGTCATTGTTTAGACACACACTGTCGTGCTTGCTTTTTTTTTCTTACTTCGACATGTCAGTTTAGGACCTCAAAAACGGGCTTGATGTGCGACCGTCCCGACGACTCGTACATATGTCCTTTCTTGTTAGGCCGTCGTCGTGTAGTCTTCGCCCATAGGCCACTGTCTACAATACCCAAGTTCACCCTGGCCCAAACCTCCAAGGTGTAACAAATTCTATTCAAAGCGCTCCAGAGGCTGTCCGGTGAGAACATTTGCGCGAACGACCTGTTATCGAAACAGGAAAATCGGAGTCGAGGCTATACGCATGCTAAAAAGATCGCCGCCTCGGCCCGCTATTCAGCAGTCTTGTTGCCAGCGGCGAGCAACACAGAAGCGCTGTTGCTTTATATCGCCGCGGCTCGACCACGCGGTAACAAACGTATCCAACAAGTTCCCGGCAAGACTCAACCACCGGAACAACAGCGACATTTCGTCGCGTGCGACGAGTCGCATCGAGTCGAACGAAGCGTTGTGCCACGCGTCTTCAGGCACTGGACCAGCTTCCGATACCACGTGCGACGGGATTTGAAGCAGGAGGCTCATACTGAACGGCTCCGCGTTAAGATCCTTCGTTTATATACACGACACGTCTTTACAAAAAACTCGCATCTAGCAAGTTTACGGCGCGTTCTGAAAGTCAGAGAAACAACGTCTAGCAGACTTCGTCGCGCGTCGTATCGAACGACGCGTCGTACGCCACGATGCGTCGCTTGCATGAATAAATGTCCCGACTGTAATAAGGACCCGGATGAAACTAGAGGGACCCTGTCCGCGAAGCTCGTTGCATGCGGTCTGTGGCACGACTGACCACGCATGCAACGGGGTTCGCAACGCGGCATCGCATCATGCGTCTTCCCGCTTCTTCCGACCGCCCTGGCGCGTTGCACCACGCATACATCACCTGGAGGCGGTCGCCCTTGGCGCGCAGCTCCGGGATGATGTCGAGGACCCAGGAGTTGCGCCCCTTGAGGAACTCGAGGATGAGGTGCACGTGCTTCATGCCCGCGAAGCGCCAGCCCACGGACACGTACTCCTGCACCTGCTGCATCGGGCCCTGCGTGGCGTTCGGAGGGCTTCTCAAACGGGCTCCTCGAGGAGGAGAAAGAAAAAAACACACACAAAAGAAGCTAGGTATATATAGTTTGTCTTTCGTAGCGCAGGAGGATACACAGGAGGCGAGAACGCAAGAAAGTAATCGCATGTTGCCTATGGTTGTCTTTCAGCTATACGCTTGTGCGAATATTCGGTATTTTCGAACGTGCGATCGAATGTCGTGCTATTCGATATTCACCTCGGCTCGAATTTAAGCGTTCTAATAAGTTTTCGAGGAATTCGAAACGAACGCGCATGTACGCACTTTTTTTTTCGCGTATAAGCCGCACTTCCCCAATTACTACACTTGCGGAAAGAGAAAAAATACCCCGCGTAAAACCCGCTGAAGTAACTGCACATACAATGCCCCCCCCCCAAAAAAAACGGTCTCCGTTCGCAGATGCGCGAATCACCAACGTCGCACCTCCGTCCAGCGGCTCCGTTCACCGCCTTTTCGGCGACGCTGATTGGCGAAGAACTCCGCCCTAACGGCGGTTTCACAGCAGCGCAGGCCAGACTGCCGTGAAAGCACGCCTCGAATCGAAATTTGCACCGCCGTGAAGCCGCAGCTCCAATCGAAATTCACGTATAATTCGCTACCCGCTTATACTGCTAAAATTTTTTGAACATTTTCGGTGCATATTAAAAATATTGGTTAATGTTGAAACATAACCCAGCAGTTTCGATTCTGGTGAGCAAATCACATTGCACAGCCTCCTATAGCAAATACATGGCAAAGACGAATTCGTTTACTGTCGCCTATTCTTTGTGGGCTCAGGGCCGTGGCTTCAGAGCCCGTGGCCAGATGAGGCTCTCAGGGACCCTCTTTACAGTACAGGACAGTAAAGGGCAGCCTTTACTGTCCGGAGCGCACACCAACTCGGCCCAAAACCCAGCTCTGTGATCGCGCTCCCCGTGCGTATACGCTGTGCAAGGAAAGCAGGCGTGATTTCTGCAGCTGCTCGATCATTCAAACATACTCTTCTTCGCAGCGACCGTATACGGCGCCTTCCCGAGAGCCGTATGGCCGCTGTGAACAGGCACGAGTCGACGCGTCACTAAGCCTAACTTTGGCGGCCGACACACGGCGAAGCAGTGCTGGTTAGGCCTAAGAGCCAATACAGACGCGGCGGTAGAAACCGTCGCGGCAAGTTTGCCGTTTATCGGCGGTCGGGGACCCGTATCGCGCGGGCGGGCTATATAGACTGAGGACTACAAACGCCGCGGGGGCGCCTGCCAAGTTCGTCTGCGCGCTTACAGAAGCTGAATTAGCGCGGCGCGGCTTGAACTGCAGGCGACGCGAAGTGGCGGTCGCACCTCGCAGCATCGCGACGACGCACGGTGGGCGAACGCGAAACGCTACTCGCGGCCTGAACCACCGCAAAATTTTAAATGGACTGAAGCACAACAGTCACCACGAGCCTGTAAATAATTTCTTTTTTTTTCTTTTGCTGTTGAACTTGCATTTTTGCAGGAAGACATCTGAATAATGGCACTTTGAAAATAAGCCGACTCCAGCGGTGAATCTGTTTTCATTTTGCAATAACCAACTTTTCTATTAGATTTGTTAACACCTGACAATTGTGTCAAGGTTTTATGTAAATCACCAAACTATTGGAACTGTCGCTTCGGAATTATTCAGAAAGGAACGATATTCGCTGAAACCTATGCTTATAAGTGGTTCAGTCCGCAGTCTGTAGTGCCATTTGCAGGCCACGAGACACCAACAGTACCAACGCCTCAGCAGTATACGATTTCATCAGTTCGATGTCTCAAATGTAGTCTTACAGTCCTGCCGGATGCAGCGTCAGGGCAGCTAGAGATACAAGAACGACACACACACACAAACACGCACACACACACACACACACACACACACACACGTGTTCATTCTTCGTACACTGTCCGTGCCCCCATGCTGAAATACAGCTCCTCCCAATTCAATATGACAAACCGACCGACCCACACTCCTCGTCCTCTTGCGGCAGTGTGTCCTCTGTCAGGGGTGGAAAAGGACCTGCACAGCTTTACTGTGGCGAGATGAAGTGTCGCTTCTGCTAGGCAGGCTTGGGACCACACCCATGGTACAACTAGCACTATCTATAGTACAATCTATATAGTACAACCACAGATGCTCTTATAGTTAAGAGGTCAACGAGTTAAAACACCACCAAATGGGGACACACCTCGAAGCGGTCCGTATTTGGAAAACGCCGTGCTCAAAAAGCCACGGCAGATTTTTAAAAAATTCTTTAACAATGGCCGCCCCGTATATAGACAAGACGCACGCACCTCGAAGCGTCCCTTGAGCAGGGCGTTGCAGAGCGCCGCCCTGGTGTGCGGCCACTGCTCGCCGAAGCTGGAGACGGCGTCCGCCTGCTCGGCGCCGTACAGGGGCACGGGCGGCGGCTCCGAGACGGCCGGGAAGAGAGCGACCAGGTCGTTGATCCGGTTCTGGAACCAGTCGCGGTTCAGGTTGGAGCCCCGCGCGCGCGGCAGGTTGCACAGCAGCACGCTGAGCAGCACGTGGAAGTCGTCCATGGTGGCCGGCGGCGTGTCGGCGCGCAGCGCCCGCAGCTGGCGCCGCACGAACGCGCTGCTCACGTGCACCTCGTCCAGCCACACGCCGTCCAGGTCGCTGGCGCGCACCACCTGCGCAGGTCATCCGCCGTGGTGGCTACGGGGCTGCCGAGCACGAGGTCGCGGGATCGAGTCCCGGCGGCCGCATTTCGATGGGGGCGAAAACACCCGTGTACTTAGATTTAAGTGCGCGTTATAAAGAACCCCAGGTGGTTGAAATTCCCCGAGTCCTCCACTATACGGCGTGCCTCATAATCAGAAAGTGGTTTTGGCACCTAAAACCCCGCAATCTAATTTTTTTTTATTTTTTTATTTGCTATCGCAACCGATGCTTCGCCTTTCGTGCGAAACCGCGACATTTCTCTCCAATTATCGAAGTGGAGGAAGGCATTAGCAGTGAACACAGGCTATTTCGGAAATACTTCGCCTTCAAAAAGTACTTCAATGCGTTCAGCAGAAGCGGAGTTAATTGAAATCGAACACGGCCGCCGCTGTGCTCCCGTTCCTTCTCCAGTGCCTTGCACTGCGAAAGCTACGGCGGAGCACGGCCACAACGCTCCGCCTTCTACATGTCACAGTGGCGCGCAGTTCAAATTTCATTTTGGACGTTAACGCAGACGCCAAGACTTCCGATGCTGGTGCCCCACGACGCGCCAAACGTATAAGCCATATGCGGTTGTCCTCGGCGAGCCTCGGTAGGCTTGGTCAGTGGACTCGTGGCGGCACCCCGCGGCAGCCGCGGTATCTACGCTACGTAGCCGACCGCAGCTACCAATAGCAGCCACGTACGGGAATCCGCTTTATTACGAAATAAAGCGTCCAAAAGAGAATGAGGAGTAGGCTTCCGTTGAAAAGAGGGCATTTGAGAGAAAGGTGAGTTCGCGCTCCACTTGCGCGAGCTCTACGCACCGCGTACGACAGCAAAACTTCGCTGATATGTCCACGGCAGCGTATGCTACCCGCGCACTACAGGGTGCTTCACTTAACTTGAGCGACTTTCAAGATATGCAAATGTTACCTAGCTGGACGGAACCAAGTAATGTGGTTTGGCCGTCGATTGGAGATACCCAGATTATTTATTTTTTGCATTCTCCCGAATTATATCCCAGTTGAAAAACACAACAGGAAATTTTAACAGTCTGTCGTATTTTGGGACGTTGTTTCTGTAGTTCTGTTGCCTGTAGTTCTGTTGTCTGTAGTGTGACGTCCTGTAGTAGAAAGTGCTGTAGTTCTTGATCAATATTTAATTAAAAATTGACAGAGACGTCCGTAAGGTTATGTAAATTTGTTAGTACAAAAAAAACATAAAAGTAAAAAAAAAAACGTCTTCGCCCAGGATTCGAACATGCGACCTCACGATTCCGAGCCCGGCATCTTACCACTGCACCACCCCTGACATTTTTTTTTTCTTTATTGCATGGAATTATCGGTACTGTCAGACCAACGCAGTTACATTACATATGCACAGACAAGAGAAACAAATTCACAGATAGTATACAGTCCAATGTCAGTTCAAAATTCTGGCAAACAAACACAAGCGTCCAGACGTGAAATCCATTCAGGGACGGGATCATATGTAGCCACCACACTTCGGACTTGAGCAGTCTCTTCACGGAAGATAGACCTTGTCGAGCGAGGTGGCTCGGCATGTCTGTCGATCATTCGACTTCTCCATAATGAATAAAGTCCTAATAACATAAACAAATCATATGGTGTATTACTGTCTGTATTTTTGAAAGGAAGGAACCGGATACCATAACATGTGAGAGGAAAGTCTTTTTTGATAGTTCTTTGTAAAATGTCCCAAAAAAGAAATGCGTCACGACAAAGTATAAAGCAATGTTCTATTGTCTCGGGTTGATTGCAAAGCCTACAATTTGTATTCCAGGGTACACACAGTCCTTTTTCCTGAAGCCACGTTTTAACTGGCAGTGTGGAAGTGTGCAGCTTGAAGAAAAACGTTTTCGCTGCTGGCGCAATGCACATTCTACGGACACGGCAAAGAACATCTTGACCAAATAGAGACAGATACGGCTTTCGGTACAGAGGTGCAGGGAAAAGGTTATCTATAAGTGCTACATTTAGCGACGTGCGATTAACGGTAAACAAATATTCAAGGTTGAATCTGGTTTTTAAAAATGAAATAGTGTCGACAAGTTCCTTTAAGAAGCCCCATAACGGTAGTTCTTGAGCAACGTTTGTCGTGACAAAAAGAAAAGGGAGGTGTGACGCAAGACGTGCTCGATTAACTGCGAGAAGGAGTGGATGACGGACATTTTTAAGGTAAAATAAGCGCATGACCAATTGTCGCACAAATAAATGCACAAGACCCAGGCCTCCCTTTTCAAGCGGGAGAAAAAGGTTGTCCCTTCTCATGGCTTCCCATGATGAATGCCAAATAAAACATGCAAATATTCTATGGAATGCCTGGACATGGACACGTGAGCAGTGCAAGACCTGCAGAACATAAAGAAGCCTAGTAGCGAGAAATGTATTGCATGCCTTAGCTCTCGCAAAAATGGAGAGATCACGTCCTTGCCAGGTTGTCACCTTTCGACGGATAGTGGTTATCGTGGACGTCCAATGAGGTCCACTATTACGGAAGTTATCGAGAGGTACTCCAAGATATCGCAACGGAGACTGATTCCAATGAATATTCGCGAATACAGAGGGAGTGAGCGCCCACATGCCTAGCCAAAAGCCTCTACTTTTGTCAAAATTTACAGTAGCTCCTGCAGTCTCACAGAAACGCAGGGTAGCGTTTATTGCCTTGGTAATGCTTGGCTTATCGACGCAAAAGAAGGCAATGTCGTCTGCATAAGCTAGCACTTTAATTTCCTCATCGGCATACATGTATCCTTTAATGCTAGAGTCGCAAAGCACGCTTAAGCAAAGCGGTTCTAAGTATATGGCGAAGAGTAAAGGTGAGAGCGGACAACCTTGACGAACGGATGACTGTACTTGTATTATATCTGAGAGGGTACGGTTCACAATTAACTTTGTGGTGCAATGTTTATAACAAAGTGTTACACCATTGTATAATACATCCCCTAATTGAAGATGTCGCAGTAATTGGAACAAAAATTCGTGTTGAACCTTATCAAAGGCTTTGGCGAGGTCAATCTGGAGAAGAGCTACTTGATCCGTACTACCCTCTATGCATTCAAGGACTGAACGTGCGATATGAACATTTGTCTGTATAGAGCGGCCTCGAATTCCGCATGTTTGATGGTCACCTACTAATTTTAGTAATGACTGTCTGCAATCTATTTGTCAGTATTTTTGCAAATATTTTGTAATCCACGTTACATAACGATATCGGCCTATATCCGTTTACTGTCTTTATTGTTTCATCATCAGTGCTTTTTTGGTATTAAGGTTGTGTGACCCTGATAGAAGGATGGAGGAAGCTCCCCATATTGATAGGCTTCTTCGAAAAGCTGCTCTAGAAAAGGACACAGGAATTTCTGAAATTTTATATAAAATTCAGCACTAAGGCCATCAGGACCAGGCGTCTTGTTCTTCTGCAGCGTTTCGACGGCAAAATTAATTTCTTCTCGAGTTATTGGCCCATCAACGCTGAGTCGATCACCTTCTTCTAAGTGTGGCATAAGGGAAATAAACTGATCAGCGGTTTGTTCGTATCCATTTTGAGGCTTAACTGCAGCGAAAAGATCTTTATAGTGAGCTTCAAATAGGCTTATTATTTGGGACGTGTCTGTGTATATAGACCCGCCAGACTCAATTTCTAATATTTGCTTGGAAAGCGCGTATCGCTTCTCATCACCGAGAGCCCTTTTTGTGGGCTGTTCCTCTGTGAAGCGAGTTGTGCGTGAACGCATCATTGCTCCTTTGTACACTTCCGTCTCATATTTCTGTATTTGTGCGCGAACTGTGTTTATTTCATCGCTATACAACCCTGGTTCCTGGCTTTCGAAAGCGTGCAGCTTGTGAAGCAGATCATGAAGGTAATGCTTTTCATCTTTTTTTCTTTGAGACAGCTCACATGAAATGGCAATAGCCTCATTTTTTACTCTATTTTTGAACATTTCCCATTGAGCGAACAGAGAAAGCTGTCGACATTGTGTTATTTCTAGCCATAATTCTTTCACTTTGTTTACAAAACTTTCCTCTCGCAAAAGTTGTGTATTAAGTTTCCACAGTTCCCAGTTTGGAGCAAATCTGCGAAATTTTCGGGGACCCCATGAAACAGCTACTAAACAGTGGTCTGTAAAAAATACAGGCTTCACGGCGTAGTTGTGAATGTTAGACCAGAGATTTGTCGAAACATACACACGATCAAGTCGAGCATGGGAGACGCCTTGAAAGTGCGTGAACCGCACCCAAGATGGTGTGTAGGCGCCCACGTCTATTAGATTGTGATCTTCTGTTAACTGATGCAGGAAAGTAGCACTTGCATCATAACGATTAGTTAGGTATGAGTGGTCTCTGGAATGACAAACACAGTTGAAACCCCCAACAGTACCAAATCTCTGTCAGTATCTAGGAGCGGAGCAAGTGAGAGGAAGAAAGCCTTCCTGTCACTCACTTTTGAGGGAGCATAAACGCAAATAAATCGCCAATTACGGGAATGAAAAGAGACGTCACAGCATATAAGGCGGCCTTCCCCATCAACATGCAGCGACAATGAAGAATGATTTAACTGCTTGCTGACTAACAAAAAGCATCCAGCGGAAGCACCACATGCTTGGCTAGTACACACCCCGTAATAAGATTGAAAAGTTTGCAGCGCAAGGTTGACATCACCGGCAGACGATATCTTTGTCTCTTGCACTGCACCAACATCAACTTCATGCTGCCTAAGCACGTGTAGTAACTGCTGCTGACGCCTTATATGCCTCAGCCCACGTACGTTGAGTGTCGCTACACATAAGGGGAGGGTGAAGGCGGTAGCCATTTTGCTCACCTATTGCTTTTGTGTTTCATCGCCCTTGGCCACAGGTAAATCTGTGGTCTTGCTCCCTTTGGACTTCTTTGTGGCACTCTCCTTACTACGCTGATAAAACCGGCGCGGCACATTATCACCAGGAGAGGGAGTTCGCTGAGCACTAGCAGACACTTTCTCGGGCGCCTGTAGTGCACTTTCTGTTGCTTCGTCGTTGCATGGTGCTGGACGTTTCCTTGCCTGACTTATGTCCATCGCCTCTTCCTCTTCTGCCTTGTCATCAGGGGGCTTTTCTTTTAGGCTTGCTAGGCCAGGTGGGCAAACTGAGTCATCCTCGCCGGTAGCTTCGCTAGTATTACTTGAGCTGCTTGTACCGGTTGGCGTTGGCTTCAAGGACTCCTGGTCCTCGTCCCTAATGCCACCTGTAGTCTCTCCGGTGGCATCTACTACCTCTGTAGAATCCATGAGATGGTCCAGTTGTGGCTCGTCTGCGCTAGATTGCCCAGAACGAAGCTTATTGGCGTAGGTGGACACGCAGGCGTCCGCTGAGTGACCAAATCGGTGGCACTGTAGGCATCTCGGTGTTCTGCATTGTCGTCGAACGTGTCCCACGCGCTTGCAACGAAGGCACAGCGGAGGCCTACCGGGGATAAGTACGAGGCACTGGTGTCCATAAATGGACATAATGTGCGGTATTGAGGTTACGGTGATAGTATCCTTGAGCATCAAGGAAACCTCCCGGTTTGTTGTCACCCACTGTTCCATGCCAGTGCATCTCCAAACTTCTCTCTCCACCGACTTCACCTGACCATAGGCCTGGAACGCCTCTTCAACGCGTCGTGGTTCAAGGTGAGGTGGAAGCCATAGTAATTTAAGCTTGATGTTTTTAGTCTCCGGATCTATCACCATGCACATCAGCCCTTTGACACGTAGCTCACCACAGGCGACGAGAGTCTGTTTTGCCGCACTACTAGCGCAAGTAACCATCCATACATGGCTCATTTGATACTGTCCGACACCAACAATATCTGAAGTATTCACTACCTCAAGCAGAGCGTCTCGGAAGTCGGGAGCACGGTATGGTCTGCCACTCAAGTCCGCATGAAGGAAAATAGAATTCAAAACATCGTTACCGGTTGGTAGACGCGGGAGGACAACTTTGTAGCTTGCATCTTCGTTCAAAAACGGGGTCGACGATCCTCGGCCTGGGGCCGATACGCTGTTTCCAGCAGAGAGCACCACCCCTGACATGCTTTTCGAGTGTACGTTTTGGCCATGTGAATAGTACGACGTGCTGATGCGCTGATGTTTACATTTGCATTTTGAGAGCCAAGATCCGCTATCACTCTACCGCGTCAAGTGCCGCATCTCTAGAAGAGCAAGAGTGTTCGTACCATCAACAGGTACATCGTGCAGTGCTAGAACATCGATTTTGATGTACGATATCCATATTAAATAAGGAATTCAGAAATAGACAACGTTGACTTTTAGGGTTATTACTGCTAGTTTCGACAGTTGTCTCTCGTTCTTTACACTTTTGAGCGCGCATATAATTCGTGTGTTCAATGCAAAATAGCTACATAAACATTCGTGGATGAGAGTTTTTTCTGACAGCATACTGGCTTCTCACGGCAGCACTGTACCAGATTAATGAGACCCGAGCGAGACAGCTTTTCACGCAACTTTGTGGAACAACCCAAATCTTCTTTTCCGCTTCGCATAAGCTTGTGAAATATTCCTGGGAAATTAACTAATGTGTCAGTGTAACAGCACATGTAAGTCCACAGGCCTGTGTGCCACATCTTACCAAAAAAAAAAACGGATACGCAGCCATTCCCGCGGATGGTATGATTTTGATCAGCGGCCGATTTTGAGGAGGCCGGTAGGGCGTTGCTGGTGCCGCGTCGTCACGGCACAGTTATAACTATTCCCCACGTCGACTTTAATACCGGTGTCAGTGCCATCAGCATTGCCGGCTTCAGAGAAGCGCGATTGAATACCGCGCAAGAGAAAAGTACAGTGTACACCACCGATGCGAAAACATACAATTTTAAAGGACGGCGACGGAAAGCGCTTCTGTTGCGACTTCGGAACTCTTGGCCGTCGCGACCGAATGTTTCTGCTGCGACGACAGAATTGGTGTCGTAACGTCGGAGTCGCTGTCAGGATATAAAGCTATTGTTCCGACTTCAGAACTCTTGTTGTCGCGACAGAATGCTTCTGTTGCGAAATCAGAATTTCTGTCGTAACGTCAGAAATGTCTCCCAATTAAGAAATGTCAACAACTTCTGTCGTACAACAGAATTTCTGTAGTTGCGACAGGAATTCATTTTGTCTTTTTCAACCGGGCACTACAGAAGCTTGTCGCATCACACAATTTCAGTGCACTTCTGTTGTCATCATTGGGTACATGCTGCGGCGATAGGTTTCCGTTGTGGAACAGTTCTCTATAGTACAACAGAAGTTTGTCCATTACTTCAGGAACACTTCTGTCATGACAACTGGGGGCCTGTTGCAATGATAGGTTTCTGTCGTACAACAACATTTTTCTGTAGTACAACAGAAGTTGGTCGCATTACTTCAGGAACACTTCTGTTGTGACAATTGGGGGCCTGTTGCCACAATAGGTTTCTGTAGTATTTCAACAGCTCTCTGTAGCACTACAGAAGTTTTTCGGGTTACTTCAGGAACATTTCTGTTGGGACAACAGGGTGCCTGTAGTGATGACAAATTTTTCTGTAGTACTACAAAAATCTGTTGTAGAGCTTCAGCTTTCTGTTGTAACAACAGACATACAACAGACTGTACTTCTGTAGTAGCAACAACAAATGTCTGTTGTACATCAGAAAAGTCTGTCGCTCCATCAGGAATCTGTAGTTACTACAGAAAAATCCTGTTGTACAACAGAAATTTCTGTAGTACTGAACACAACCTCTGTTGTCATTTTCAACTGGGATAATTAGTCTTAATTAGTTAATCAACTTCTCAATTATTACAATTAGATTAAAAGTGTCCGTGATGAAATTGTACAGCAACCTGAGAAACTCCCGACACAGTTTTCTGTTGCACAATACGAGCTACACAAGAGTTTTTTCCGAGCGTGAAAGAAGCCCGCGAATACACGCAAAGTGCCTCGAGCGGCCAGTCGCGCAGCAATTTTGCGTGCTTTGGCGGGCTTTAATTCTTTGAACACTTGGAAGAAATAACGTTTATGTAGCATGTATAGAGCAACAGAAAGAGGCATCGTGACATTTTTTTCACGGTGGCCTAGAATTTTCTGATTGACAATTCTCTCCGATTATAACATATACTTTCTTTTTTCACTTTGACACTGGCACTCTTAATGCTAAGGCATTCAAAGAAAGATAAAGCTGCACTCGCTGCGGCTCGCCTGCTCGTATCCGGCCTCGCAGACGAGCTTGAAGAAGCCAAGCAGGCAGGCGACCGCGGTGGCCGGGTCGCGGCCCTCGGTCACCAGCCGCACGCAGTTGGGGTCGAACTGGCCCAGCGGCGGGAACACGTACACCGTCTGGCGGGGCAGCGCGGCACCCAGGGCGTCGGCGGCCGCGATCACTCCCGCCGGTGCCATGGACATCGGTCGCACCGGAATCATGACGGCCCCGTGCTTCCTGCATGCAGCCGAAGCGATTATATACCGGGGTGGGGGAGGGGGGTGTACTCTGGGCACTGTCCCGATTCCATATTGCGCTATTATTGAACCACAGGCCTTTACTCATAAGGCCTTGAATCGCAAGGCCTCTACTCGTAATGTGTTTACTCGTATGGCATTGACTCGTAAGGCCTTTACTGATATGACATTGACTCGTAAGGCCTTTACTCGTATGACCTTTACTCGTAAGGCCTTTCCTCGTAAGGCCTTCAATGGTAAGGTCTTCACTCGTATGGCCTATACTCGTATGGCCTTTACTCGTAAGGCCTTTACTCATATGGCCTTTACTCATATGGCCTTCACTGTGACATACAGATAAATTACCCCACAAAGCCCGAACACCACTTCACATCACGATATATTGAAAGAACTCGCTCGCGTTTATTTCCGGCCACGGAGAGCATGCATATTGGTGCGAAGAAAACAGTGAAGTGATAATTGATCATGGATGGAAGCGGCTAATGAAGTTTTGGAGTAGTTCTGGGTGCAGCAAAGTTGGCACACTGGAGCAGGTTTGGAGCAGGAATTGTTCGTTTTGAAGCAGAAGGTATGCGCGTTTTGGAGCATGCTACGTGCAGCTCTCAACACGAATGAAAATTAAATACAGACAAATCAAGATATTCTACGAATTTGCCGACACTTATTAGGTTACGGTGAATCCGTTCTGCTGAAGCCCGCAAGGTGGAGGAAAATTCACTAAAGGAAAAAAAATGTCACACACCCGACAAACGAAACCAACTAAATGTGGCCCTGAAAAAAATATAACCAAGGATTTACGCGGACAGCACCCATTGTATGTCGATAGGCCTTTTCTCTTTTTTTCGTTCTACACAAGCAACTAATATTTAAGTTTGATTAGCTAACATTAATTACATCACTTCTTGGATAAGGATATTGGATAATGGAAATCATAGCTTGCTTTAAATCCAATTATCGCTCATGTTTCAACATCCTCTACAACTCTTTCGTTGACATCTCGTCGATTAGGTGAGTTTATAAAGTTAGCTAATTATAGACGTATTCGCGCACAATGAACAAGAACTACTGACTGTGACAACCGTGAATAACACCCATCAACATACAGTGAACGCCGTTCGCGTAATGCCCTCAGTTATTGTTTTAATCCTTGGCGAAATTCAGCTGGCTTAGCAGAGTACCACAGAATAAATGCGACGTTACTTTGTTCAGTAAGAAAGAAGGGAGCCGGGAGAAGAGGAAGCCTTTCCATTACCACCGCCACAGGGCTTCGAACTAACGCCCCTCTGCGACAACGTGCAGTTGCAGAGCTGGACGCGATTATCACCGCGAGATCGCGGAGATCTGGGTCATGGTGCGGTGCTTTTGCGCGCGCTGCGGCGGCGTCTGCGCGTGTAAATCGGGAGGCCACGACAGGCACTATCCCTTCACCCCCCCCTCTTGAGCAGTACGAAAGGGGTCACACAGACGGCCTTCAAGAAGCATATAGTGGCTAAACGCAGTTGGCCAAGCACACACGTGTTCAATGGAACCAATTGTTCAATCGGAAAGCTATCTGTTCCAAAGAAACATGTCTGATTTAAATTCACGCATAACGAGTAATCGCTGTTTGAACACGAATTCGGTGTTCCCTTTCGCGTTGCCTCTCATACTGTATGCGTGCATAATGATCGAGGAAGACGCCGCGTACATCGCAAAGGGACGAGTGCGCGCCCTAGAGCACACGGCAGTTCTGCGCTGTGCGAGAGCCTGCTGCCTTCGCAGCGAACGAAGTTCGCCACCAGACGAACCGCGCTGAAGCCTTTCCGACGCCTGAGCCTCAATACTGGGGAGTGTTGTGCCATTACCACAAGCCCGGATTCCGAATCTGCAAGATGCAGAATTTATCCTGCGAGCGCCCAAATTCTCCCTTGAAAAGGCAAGATGCTGAGCCGTCAGGCAGCGCTGTCCTGCGGGAGAAGCCTCGGCGAGCAGCGTGTTCGGACGTGTCAGCGTGTGCCAGACAGCCCGGCGCCGCACCTCCCTTTGCCTGGAGGTCACCGCGCGCGCGAACTTTGAACCGGGTGGCCAGCGCGGTCGCTGGTTGGACCCCTCGGACGACCGTCGTGTGCTGACTTTGTATTGGGCCGTTTGAGTGACAATGGTTCTCGGGGATTATAAAGCGGCGAGGAGGCCGCCTCGAAAACAGGATCCGCCGACCCACCGGGAGACAGTGTCGCTCCCGACTGGGGTGAGATGTGTCACGCGTTTTCGCCGGACGTCGCCGTGCGGGAAGTCGCGTTTGTGTGAGCTCTCGGCCCCAGTGCCGATCCGATCTTGTCCTGTACAATGACCTGTATATAATGTATAAAATCCCTTTCGTTATTCTCATCGACGCCTGGCTCGGAGTCTTCGCTACCAACGCTCTGTCACGAAACGGGTGACGAGCGCTACGGGACCACAAAGCCGTAATCGTGGTGCAGCGGTACAAGTTCGTAACACTGGATGGCAGCTACGGGATTGACCGGCATCAGCTACCTCGGCGCGGTGAGTGCCTGAAGTTTACCTCAAACACCAGACTTTCTCTGACACAGGTTATAGTAGCTTAGGGAAGGATTTGGTGTTGCATTGTGATAACCTTGTGTGTTTCAAGCCTAGTAAGAGTGTTTTGAAAACCAGGGGATGCTGAGGGGGTAAACAGGGCAGTGTGTGAAATACTTGCATATGTCTTACTAGTAGTGTTATAGTAGCGTACGGCAGGTATATTCAAAAAGGGTAAACAGCAGGAGGACAGTGTGAACGATGGAGAAGTACAAGGTGAAGGAACTTCTCGAAATTTGTGAGGAGTTGGGCATTGAGTTGGGCTCAACCAAAAGAAAGAATGCGATCCTTGAGGTCATGAGGACTGGGGACGTAACGGCTGAGGAAGCCGCTGAGGCCTGGGCGGATATCAATGAACGTCGGGAAAGGGAGGAGAAGGAACGTTGCGAGCAGGAAAGGAAAGCAAATGAACGTCGGGAAAGGGAGGAGAAGGAACGTTGTGAGCAGGAAAGGAGAGAAAAGGAACTTCGCGAGGAGGAAAAGGAGGAAAGGAGAGAGAGGGAGCGACGTGAGCACGAGCTTAAAATGAAAGAGTTGGAGATCCGAAATAACTCGCCGGCGCCTAGTCTTACTTCTAATGTTCCAAGAATACGAGATCAGCTTCCACCCTTTGTCGTCGGAGAGGATATGGCCAAATACCTCGTGAAATTTGAGCACGTGTGTGAACGGAATAGCATTGAGCGATCCCTTTGGGCACAGAATCTGTTAGCGTTGCTTCCTGGGGAGGCATCAGACGTAATAACTTGCTTATCGAAAGAGGCGTTTGAGAGCTACAGTGATGTGAAGGAAGCGCTACTGCGGAAGTACAAATTGTCGCCCGAAGCTTTCCGGCAGAGGTTCCGGTATGCAAAAAAGGGTAAGGAGTCGAATGTTGACTTCGCGTTTCGTCTAAAAGCCGACCTGGTGGAATGGCTGAAGGGCGAAGAGGTTTACGACGACCGCGACAAAATCGTCGAATGCATCGCGTTGGAGCAGTTCTACCGTTGCATTGATGAGGAGGTCAGGCTCTGGCTGCAAGATTGGCTAAAGGAGGTTAAGCTAAACAAGGCAGCAGAGTTAGCGGAAGAGTATTACACCCGCCGCAGCTTGCACAGCAAGGCAGTGCGCGTAGAAAAGGCAGATGGGAGAGTTGGGTTTTCCGGAAAGCCCGAAAAACGGAAATGTTACAATTGCAAAAAGCAAGGGCACATCGCTGCGAACTGCCCAGAGAAAATTGCTTTTGCAACAAAACAGCGAAATGATACGACGCGTTTTTTTGAAAAACGGAAACCGTTAACCTGCTACAATTGCAAAAAGCAAGGGCACATCGCTGCAAGCTGCCCAGAGAGAATTGCTTTTGCAACGATACAGGAAACTCACAAAAACATACGTCTATTGGAGCCCTATGTGCAGGAAATTAAGGTAAACGGCAAGAAGTGCCGTGCACTTCGGGACTCTGCAGCAACTATGGACGTTGTTCACCCGTCTTTCGTCTCCTCGAGTGATTTTACGGGAGAGTGCGCTAGGATACGGCAAGTGGCCGAGGAGAGGAGTGTCTGTTTACCGATCGCAACGGTTGTCATTGAAGGAGAGTTTGGGAAACTTAACACAGAGGCCGCTGTGTCTGCCGCCCTCCCGGAGCAATTTCCCTACCTCTTCTCAAATAGCTCGGAGCAGCTGCTGAAGGATCAGGGCAAATCATTCTTTGGCGACGTGGCGTACATGGCCCCCACGCGATCCAAAGCGCGCCCGCTGTCGAGGGAACTTGACTTAGCGTCGGTGAGCGAAAGGCGGTGCGGCACACGGACCGATCACGGTAACTTGAGTGGCGAGCAGTCACGGGAGAGGCAGAGCTCGGAGGCTGGCCTAGACGAGCGGGTCCTGGAAGTGAGTGGGAGTGACGCGTGCAGTGCTAGCCGCGATATAGACTCGACGCCGCAATTAGGCGACGCGGGCTCCACACTCGCTCCGGTTTCCGCCAGCCGGCAGGAGCAGGCTGCAGTTGAAAGAGAAAGTCTGATTCGCGAGCAACAGGAAGATTGTTCACTAGCCGATCTGAGGAAGAGCATCAAACGGGGAGTGAAAAAAAAAGGGGTTTCATTTGGCAAGGAATCTGGCTTATTGTACCGCCGCTACACGGATAAGCAGGGTCGCAAATATAAGCAGCTTCGGATTCCGCGAAAATATCGCCGGGAAAAATGAATGACCTCATTTGCTTCCTCAGTAGTATGTTTTCGGTCCAAAGCGATTTCAAGGGGACCATTCTATTTGTCATTATTATTGCTGATTATTAATTGTTTCTATTTTGGTGTGTTGTTAATTTGAAAACTGATTGTTTGAGCCTTGTGTGCTAGATCGTACACCTGCCTCTTGTTGCAGCGGGAGCAAAAGGGGATAGCGATTTAGTTAGGTTGATTTGGATTATGGCCTTGTCTGGTGTTTGACGGGAGACAGAGGGCACTTGTTCGTGTTGGGTGTTGCCTTTTGCCGGTCGGTTTTGCAAGCTGCAGAACGACCAAGCGGGACCAGTGGCGAGAAGCAAGGTCTTAGGAACGACCCGAGCGGAGCTGGTCAAGGTGCCTTGGCGACGACGCGGTGAGCAGAGCTCCTGTCCTGGCGAGTCGGACCTGGGCACGTGAAGTTACCTGGCGTCCCGACACTGGACGTGAACTTGGACGAGCCTGACGAACGTGCGCGCCTGGCATCCGAGCCACGTGGAGGCAGCTCGTCTTCCCGGCGCCTTATCTGAGGGCGGGGATGCTGTTGTGCCATTACCACAAGCCCGGATTCCGAATCTGCAAGATGCAGAATTTATCCTGCGAGCGCCCAAATTCTCCCTTGAAAATGCAAGAAGGTGAGCTGTCAGGCAGCGCTGTCCTGCGGGAGAAGCCTCGGCGAGCAGCGTGTTCGGACGTGTCAGCGTGTGCCAGACAGCCCGGCGCCGCACCTCCCTTTGCCTGGAGGTCACCGCGCGCGCGAACTTTGAACCGGGTGGCCAGCGCGGTCGCTGGTTGGACCCCTCGGACGACCGTCGTGTGCTGACTTTGTATTGGGCCGTTTGAGTGACAATGGTTCTCGGGGATTATAAAGCGGCGAGGAGGCCGCCTCGAAAACAGGATCCGCCGACCCACCGGGAGACAGTGTCGCTCCCGACTGGGGTGAGATGTGTCACGCGTTTTCGCCGGACGTCGCCGTGCGGGAAGTCGCGTTTGTGTGAGCTCTCGGCCCCAGTGCCGATCCGATCTTGTCCTGTACAATGACCTGTATATAATGTATAAAATCCCTTTCGTTATTCTCATCGACGCCTGGCTCGGAGTCTTCGCTACCAACGCTCTGTCACGAAACGGGTGACGAGCGCTACGGGACCACAAAGCCGTAATCGTGGTGCAGCGGTACAAGTTCGTAACAGGAGTCTCGCCCCTACGTTACCACCTAGTGGACATGTCTGCTGAAGGCTGGGCTGGGGTACACGTCAGAAGGAGACAGGCGCCTCCCAGCCAATCAGCGCTTCAGCAGCAGACGAAGCAGACATGTCCCCTAGGTGAACACTTACAGAACACAAGCCCCAGTTCGTGCAGCGCTGCAAGGGGTGTGCGTTGTGTCAGCCGATCAGTAACGAGAGCCAGCTGGCTGCTCCAGACAAGGAAGAAAACAGGGCGCGTCCATTGTCCGATACTAGTCCCCCCCTGTTGCATTCTTCCAAGAGCGTCGCGAGCGGGCGCGATCGGAGGGAGCAGTGGTAAAGCAAACAGGTTCGCAATAGACATTAGTAAGAGGCGATTGGAGGATTGGTGGAAGTAGGGAAACGGCAAAAGACGGAGATGTACAAAAGCACAGTTCGCAATAGGGGATCAGAAAATTTGGACGTGGTAGTTCATAGTGTTTTTTTTTTTTCATTGGTTAACCTAGGTAGGATATTAAGCAGCATAGCAAGAGCTTGGTGGCGCAACCCACCGCCCCGTTCCAAAGGGGACGCTCATAACATCCATCCATCCAGGAGGCGGACAGTGGTTGAGCCCTTTGACGGTTCCGTCTTCCGATTGGCTGACGCGACCCACACAGCGCTGGCTGCGGGTGGCGCACGGAGTTATCAGCCGAAGCGATCTGTTGCGTTTCCTCGCTCGGAAAACTTCGCGCTCACTACTACTCCGCCCAGAATGCTAAGTCACGCTGATAACGCGCATGCCGTTTCGTGACATGGAAGTGTACCGGGCGCGCAACGGTGAAAGAAAGAAAAAAAAAACACGCAAGATGAGTGGCTATCCTTTGGGAATACGATAAAAGGGTACCGACTAATGGTATCTTCGACTGGTCGCCTGTATGCCCCGAAGCAGAGTCGGGTAGATCGGTCGTTTCCCGAGCTCAAAGGTAGGGGACAAGCGCGCAAGCCGAACGTGCGACTCGCTCTCGGAGGAGGAAATTGCTGATTTGAATCCACGTGACTACTGCCATAGAGTTTCATATTAGTATACCTAGAGGCAAATCTGGCGCTGCGATCGTTCAACCATCATGGGAATGATGGGAAGTACAGGCTTCGGACTGGCATTCTATTGACTGGCGAACCAGTCTACGAGTATTTTTTTTTGGCAGTTTTGGTTTCGCTCCAAGCGCAATCGCTATAACCTGCAATGGGACAGTGCAACGCAAAGCTCTCTGCCTTTGTTATGTTGCTCGGAGTGGCGATAGCGCGCTGGGCCAGCGACTTGGACGATGATTGTGTTGCAGTGTGGCGTCGAAGCCCTGAAGAGAAAGCGGCGGCACCGTAAACGTTGAAAGAACATGTTTTGAGCGTTTGGACTTTGGTTTGTTAAGTGTGTTAGGTTGGCACTGTAGCGTTATGTGCTTTATGAAACTTCAGAATAGGACAAAGAAGGCACTACTGATACAATACATATACAGTTGTACTTCTAGTGGCTTGACAATCAAATTTTATTGAGAACTTCATTTTGCATTGCTCATTTATGTGCTCATTGACATGCGTGTTTTAGGACTTTGAGAACACAAACTTACTTGTGGTAGGAAAGATAGCTGCTTCCTAGCTGTAGTCTAGTGTCGCACAATGGGCACCCGCAAAGCCACGCTGTGACGCTTCGGAAGCGGTACACCAATATAAATATGATGAAGCATACTCGTAGGAGGCCACTAGCGTCCTAGCTAGCACTGCAGCAGATGTGCTTAAAAGTACTTGAAGACGTTCAGCAATCATGACAGCCGACGCAACCTTTCGAAAGAGCGAGAGAGTTCGCAAATGCCTGTCGTCTGCGAGAAAAGTCTCGCGTTAAATACAGCGAGAAGGCGTCGTAGCAGACGACACTTGTAGCATTCCGCTCAAGAGCGCAACGCTTTGTCACAATACAACATTTCTATTTTCAGAAATACTTGATGAGTATTTTTATATAAGTACATGCACGGTTGTTTTGCTGTTGCAAAAATGAATAAATAATTATTCTTTGGCGTTAAATTGGGACCAGAATCGCACAAGTATGCATACCCTGATTTGTCCTGGTGACAAACCATAGTAAACCATGCTTCCATCTCAAAGTCATACAAAGTTTATGTAGCGGGTTGTACATTATATACCATACTGCAGAAATAGAATTAGATTTTACGCGATAATATTTGAGTATAGCTTTGTTTACTGCGCCAGAAGGAAACACCACAAGTCTAAAGACCGAAGTCAATCCGAAGCCTGTACTTCCCATCATTCCCATGTAGGTTGAGGCAACGCTCATGAGAACCCCCGTAGACACTAGCGCCACATTTCCCTCTAGGGTACTTATTTAGAAACTCTATGACTACTGCCAACGTCCGATGTTTCGCCTATCCAAAGCTCCCGGCGCTGCCGGAAAAACCAGCGGACGTGCCGGCGCGACGAACGTTCGTCGAGACGCCAGCATGCAGTGGCCTAGGTTGCCAAGGTTACGGTGGGCCGTCGCCAACAGCAGCGACGCGGCGCTGCGATGACGTTTCAATCTCGATGACTGCTCCGATGACAGAGTTCGGAGCGCCTCAGAGCGCTCCAAGATAGGGGAGAGCAATCGAGAAGAACCAGCCGAACGCAGGGCGCGCACCCTCTTTCAACCAGCCGAAGACGACGCCGCTCGCGAGAGCGCTCCAGAGTGCTCAGAAACGACCAGCCGAAGATAGCATTATAGTGCAACGGAAACACCCAAATGACCTTCAAAAGGACGTAGCGGCTAAACACACATGCCCCCGACGTAGACATGTTCCACGAGACTACACGCTCGACAGGGCGCAAATTACTAACAGTAGTCGAACAAGGGATGCCGGGGGTTGTCCTGTCCAAACGTTGGCTATAGCGACATCCTTTGTTCAACCGCCGCTCATTACTTGAAGCATAGCACCGTATTCCCGGGGAAGCTCTCTCTTGTTCAGACAGGCGAGCGCTACTCTTAACACGTATTTAGGCACGAATTTACGTATCTCGAGTAATATCGTTGCTTTAAAGCGAATTCCTTGTTTCCTATCACACTGTTCGCGCGACAGCACAGCACGGCGACTTAATTCGTACCGTATTGTATTCTTAAGAGGTGTACTTTCGAGGCTACAGCGTTACCGTTATCGCGCGATACGAAACCAAAGCGGAAACATTTGCCGATGTGCATTCTTGTGAGCTTAGAGACGAGATACTGATCGTTGAGACAGATCTCAACGGTGCCCGTGGCGTTCGCCATTCAAACGACGACGTAAAGACACAACACACACAAAAAAGAAAGAAAAAAGAGATTACGTGGGAACTTATCGTAAAGTTGGATGCCAGCTATCGTAGTGTTACCTTGTTGGAGAAAGCATACGGTCTCTGTCAAACAGCCCTAACGAATGAAAAGCTCCGTGAATTCTGCACCTGAAGAATATCATGGGCCCGCGGTTTTCGTTTGAATTCTAGGTAGCACTGCCATCCGACGCTGCTGTCGCGATGTGGTTAACAAGAGTCGTAAATGCGAAATTCATACTTGCCGACAGGCAGACGGGGACGTAGTAAACGTCCAATATACGAGCTGATGGCTTCTGTGGACAGCGCTTTTCAAAAGGCGGCCTCCTCGCCCAAGGCTAAGGTGTTGGCACGGCGCGAGACCAGACAATGCGACCAGACAACGCTAGCCTCGCACCCAGGCTAATCGAACGCATACTCTCGCACCCGGATTGCCCGGTCGACCAGCGCCATTTTGTTCTGAGCTGCTATAGTGTGTTCGCTGGCGACCGGCAGACATGGCTAGCGCTAGCTCTAGGACTCCAAAGTGCGGAAATGTGCGCGTTCATGCGGATCCAAAGTACAAGAAGTCATCTGGGCATCGTTGCGTCGTGTTTGGATGCCAAAATAATCAGCGGAAAAGGAGCAGGTTGCTTAGCGCTGTTGGCGAAGAGCACAATACACGTAGGGAATCGTGCCGGTGCGGTGTTTTCAGCCTGCACCGATTTCCATCCGCAACGAAGAATGACAAGCTGCGCCACCGGTGGATAGCTGCAGTGAATAGGAAGAACTACCAACCCAGTGAAAATGCACGAGTGAGTATTCGATCTGTGTATATTTTGGTGCCACGTTAAACTTTGCGCCCTACGAACGTAATATGCGTAACACGCAGGTTTGCTCTGAGCACTTTCTGGACAAGCCCACAGAGCAGAATCCCGCGCCGGTGCTTCGCCTTGGCTATAACAAGAAGGCAAGCCTTTTCGTGTTTTCATTCAGGCAGAGCTCCCGACGGTTAAGCGGAACAGTTGAGCGATACTTGCTGCTGGTGCACGGCGTGACGATTAAGCGTGAACGACAAGTTGTAGGCGATTGTATGTTGGCCTGCTGGTGAGCGTTATTGCTAATGAAAGTAAACCGAAGTCTGCTCGTCACGTAGCATGCGTCCACAAAAACGTAAACGACGACTGCTCGTTGCCGAAGGCGTTCTTGCAGCGCGCCTGTCTTTACGAGCTGGTGTTGCAGGTGTCATTCGTAACGAATTCATTTGAGCCTCCTGAGCTCTAAACTGCGTGCGGGCTGTTATGCGGGGCAGAGCGCAAAATGTTTCCGTTCATAAGGCGAGGAAAATAACGTGCTTAATTATTGTATTTTGTAACAAACTTTTGCTCGTTCTCACCAGTTTTTTTTTTTACTGTTTTCTTTTCAAGGAGCGCTAACAATCCGATATGGCCTCGCACAAGCGAAACAGGTCTAATACCAGGTAGCTGCCGTTGGTGGGGCTAATTTTTATGCGAAGCATATTAACGTAGGTTTCGGGCCTTCGCGCGACGCCCGGCGGTGGCCACCATTGCCCTGAAGTGGGCTCACGTGACATGACGTCACGTGATGACGTCACTCAGGCTGCAGATGGGGCCTCATATCGCGCCGTCGGTCGCCTCCCGGCGGTGGCCACCATTGACCTTCAAGTGACCTTCAAGTAGGTCACGTGACATGACGTCGCGTGATGACGTCACGTTGGCTGCAGATGGGGCCTCATATCGCGCCGTCGGTCGCCTCCCAGCGGTGGCCACCATTGACCCTGAAGTGAGATCACATGATGTGACGTCACGTGATGACGTCACACCGGCTGCAGATGGGGCCTCATATCGCGCCGTCGGACGTCGCCCGGCGGAGGCCTCCACGCTTCGGTTCGCGCCGTCGCGCGCGACGCGGCGGCGGCGCCACCATCGCTGCATCACGTGATATGTGACGTCACGCCAGGGATGAAGCGGCGCGCGCGCGCCCGCCGTCGCGTCAGTCTCTGTGCCCGCAACCGCGCCAGCGTCTATGCGCCGGGCGTGTATGCGGTCAAGATGCCTCCAAACGCTAAGGATACGCGAAGGTTAAGCCCAGTGGATGCGAAGCATCCACTGGGCTTAACCTTGATAAGCCTCCAATTTTTTGGAATGCAGGTGCGGTTGTTGTGTTGTACCAAAGGCTTCCCTGATGATGCAGCTTTAAGTAGGGATGGTAATTTTATGTGCCCTGTCATGGTTTGTGCACCTGTACAACACCTGCATCCGTCATGCTCGCCCTGTTATACGGGCTTTGACTGCACATGTAGTTGAACATTATAACTACTGTAGTTCATTTTCCGATGAGTGCAGGTTTAGCATCATATGCTGCTTGTTCGAGTGCTGTAGGCTTGTGTTCTGAATGTTGTACTCTTAAGTGGTTGCACGATAAAATTGGCCTGGTGCATTTTCTATTTCATTTTGAGAGGACTTTATATCTTCGCAACAGTGATGGCATGGGAAAGAACTACAGCCCTTCTTACTATAACATCTATTTTGCTTTCCATGTGCAGGTGGTGAAGGGCAGGCGTCTGCTAATCAGGCAGTCGAACGACCTCGCCAGTTGGTTGCCAAACGCGGCCAACCCAGTAGTGACCATGACAAACAAGACCAAACTGAAATTGCTGAGGACAATGTTCTGCGTGCTTTAATAATATATGGCACCAACACGTACAGTGCTCTAAAATCCTTCACAGGTTACGTGCTTACGTGGTTACCCGATGTATTCGCTTCTGCAGTCTGCACATCACTCAGTGTGGCCATTGCGGACTTGCATGAGGTCTTGAAGTTTGATTGAATCGAGACAGCGAAAATGACAGGCTAGAAAAAACGCGAAACACGCCTTCCGCCCAGCTAAAAAGCCCAAGTTTCGCTTTCGCGCCGGGTCGCATCTCCCAGCGTGGTAGCCCAGGCCTGCTACTTCGCGGCACTTGGGATAGATGGCGCGACCGGCGCTCATCAATATGGCGGCGCACTTTGAATTCATGGTGTTCTGGTGTATACCGATGACGTATGCACTCCTCGGTCATGGACGACGCGGTCACCAGCGGGCACCAACGTGCAAACACTTCTCCGGTGGAGACTCCATGACTTTCGTCCCAGCAGGTTGAGCGCTGACGGATCAACGCGCACTCTCGCAGTCGCCAATCTCGCCAGCATACTCGAGTGATCTTAAGCGACAGCGCAAATAACACACCACGTAAGCGCTATTTACTTGCACTTGCAAACAGACCAATGGCAATCACAACAGTCTTCTCAGCAGTCAGCACCACCGGGACATGTGCTTTCGTACTACAGCGACACAGCTCTTGAGCAGCAGCAAGACACGTGTGAAACAGACTCCAAAACATGCCTTTGTGAATTGACGGAACCATCAAGAAGCAGCCCAATGGATCTGCAGTCATCGAGTAGTATGACAACAGAAGTTCCTGCTGCCAGTGTGACTTATGTTGTAATTGAAATAAAAGTGGCTAAATTTCTGAACATGGTGCGTACCTCTAACTCGATGTCGTCTACGTTCTTGTCTGACACCTGTGACATGCACTTGGCTTTCACTCTCACATCACCGTCCACAATTTGTTCAACGCCGTACACGTTCGGAAGCAGACGCTCCCCTATCGTGAGGTTGCCGCCACGAAAAAAAGCTGTCGGCGTCGGCAACCTTCTTGCAACCGTACGGCAATCTTTGCATCGCTGTTGCGCAAGCAGGCGATCTGCTGCCGTCGAAAACGGAGCGCCGTGAGAACGAGCATCGAAGAAAAGCGCGGACGGCACAATGTAAACAAAGCGGAGACTACGACGCGACCGCGCTGCTTGGCGTTTCCGCATTGGGGCGCTGTCAGGAGGCGCCGTAGCGCCGCCTGGCCATGGTTTTCTCGTCTATGCCGCCATGTCTAGGGGACAAACGCATGCAACGCGCGCTAATAGCGTCCTCGATCACCCGCACCGGGGCGCCTTGGTGCGCACTTTCATCCTCGATCAACCGCACCGGTGCGCACCGATCATCCTCGATCACCGGAAGCGCACCCTGTTGGAGCGGTTTTCCATTGCCCCGTCTCGCACCGAGAAAATCGGCGGTGCGCCGGGGTGCAATCCCAGCAAGCACTGCGGGACGCGCGCGCGCACTGCCGACCGCAGAACTAGTGTAGGCATAGAGTTACTATGAGTGTAGGAGAATACTTTCACTGTAGCAGAACCGTGGATGCTCTGGCCCGATAGCTGCGGTTGCAACGGAGTTGATGGAGTTAGCCAGTGCAGATGTCGGCAACGAGAAAGGAAGCGCTGCTAATTGCCGCAATCGATGAGCTTTTTTCAAGTTCGTCTGACAGCGAAGACGGCATGCTTATCGACCTCGTCCGAAAACAATGTGGTGAAGAGCGGCCGAAAGTTGACAGGTTCGTTGAAAGGGTCGTCAGGAACGGGTCGTCAGGATTAATTATAAGATCCATTGGTGTTTGCTTGCAACCAGGTATGTCGGAGCAATCAGTTTGACAAGGTTCGAGCGCTTGCCGCAGATGCTCAGCACCTGTAAACAACAAAATGTGCGCGCGCGCGTGTTCGCGCACGTCTTGCGCGCCAGGGGCAAACCAGCGCTGCATGCAAGAACCCTGCAATGGGTGCAGTTTTGTCCTCGATGTTGACCCTCCGCAGTGCGCCACCACGGCGGTGCAAGGCGCACCATTCTGGTTTCGGGGCAACCCCGGGGCAAGGTGATCGAGGACGCTATAAGATACCTCTTAATTTCTGTAGTGCCTTGAAAAGAAACTCACTCGTTCATTCAGGGTAACACGCTTGCACGCCAAAGCTCTGGCTGAAATATTGCAGTCAATTCGTGATATGCCAAAAATTTGTTGCCTGGACTATTCTGCTACCCTGACAGCCTCAGTTACACGTTTTTATTGCCTCACAAGGGTTCACTTTTTGATTAAAGGTTGTGGGGATTTGGGGAATTCGACGCGCCATTGCGCGGGCGCATTTCACCCATGTCTGTAATCCAAGCCACGTCGCCCTTGCTCCGAACCGGTTTTTAGCGGTGGCGCTCCACTCGCGATGGTTCGTGGTGAGGGCGGAGCTAGTGACGTGACGGGGTGGCCCCTGGTGGCTACTGCCGTGACGGTACCGGCTCTCTTTTTCCTTCGGACAGCACCCGGTACGTACGATGCTCTCTCTCATCCGCCGACACCTTTGTGACTAGGATTGAGCTCACGCACGGTGTCTTTGCCCGTGCGGGGAGCGCGTACCTCGTGTTGTTTCCTATCCCGACGCTAAGCCGAAGAACGGGTGCCTAGTGCTCGCGCGAGGTCGTACCACGCCGAGCCGCACTCTTCGGAGGCCCAAGCCGAAGGAGATTGCCCGAGCTCTCGCGAGTTGGCCCATTGGTTATCGCGAGAGCAAGTAGCATAGCCGCCGGAACTTTTCCTAGCGGCGCGTCTCAGCTTGAGCCTGTGCTCTCGCAGCGACGTGCTACAGGCGCCCCTAGCTGTATTTTTCGCCCTTGGTGCGGGACCCCTTTGGTTCCCCGCCGTCCCGGGACCGGGCGTTTGTGCAGTGTTGGGTGCCGTTGGAGACAATAAACGGTTTCCTTCATTTTAGGGCAATACTGTGTTTTTGCGTGCGTCGCTCGGTAGCCCCTTGTGGCCTGAGCTCGCGCGAAGCGGCGCTAGAGGCTGACGGCTGACGCGGCCCTGTGGCTCGCTAAACCCGCGGTGGTCGGTACTCCTGTGAGACCCGAAGACGCCACAAGGTGTCAATCAGCAGGGCAGTGAGAAGAAATGGAAAACACTGAAACCTTGTGTGTTGTAAAGTTTTCACTATTTTTTCCTCACTTGTAAATAAATGATTTCATGACCAGATCTGTTGCTTCACTGCCTGCAGTCATGGGAAATTGCTTATATAAGCGTCAAAATGACATGCTACAGGTGTGCAAGTGCAGACAGAAAGTGGCTGGTAAATACGTCAAAACGAATTATCAGGTAATGTCTCTTAATCTGGAGACATTACCTGATGCGCATAGGGTGATTGACTACTGTGCGTGACTACATCATAGGGTGATTGCATAGGGTGAATGACTACTATGCGTGCGTCACGCATAAGGTGATTGACTGCAGCGCTGATCTAGAGGACGACGGTCGCATTTTCAGGGAGGCGAAATGCAAGGCGCCCGTGTGCCGTATGATGCCAGTGCGCGTTAAAGAACCCGAAGTGGTCGAGATTATTTCGAAGCCCCTCCCCCCCCCCCCCCTAACCCTTAACACCCTGAGCCGCTACACGAAATGTGCACAGACAAAACGCGTTATAATCTCGATACAGTGCGAACTGGGCCCGTAAAATTTCACAGGAGTAATGATGTGGTCTGACGTAAGATCATTCTCATGATAAATATTTATTCTTTGACGCTTGCAGAAAGCGCGGGATATCTGAAACGGGCTCACTTTCACTTCGGTTCTAGAGATGCAGCCGACGCGAGGCTGGCGAGGCGCTCATTTCGGCTGGCTGCTTCCCGGATGGATGGAAGGATGGATGTTATGAGCGTCCCCTTTGGAACGGGGCGGTGGGTTGCGCCATCAAGCTCTTGCTACTATGCTGCCTAATATCCTACCTAGGTTAACCAATGAAAAAAAAAAACACTATGAACTACGTACGTCCAAATTTTCTGATCCCCTTTTGCGAACTGCGTTTTTGTACGTCTCCGTCTTTTGTCGTTTCCCTACTTTTCTTCCACCAATCCTCCAATCGCCTCTTACCAGTGTCTATTGCGGACCTGTTTGCTTTACCACTGCTCCCGCTGAACCCAAGGGCTTCAAGGAGGCCAGTGGTGCCTAAATCGACCGCTGGGTAGACGTCTTCACATTCTAAGAAAATATGCTCCGTCGTTTCCCTAGCTTTACCGCAGCAAGCACATGCTTCTTCCTTCTGATATCTCGCTTTATAGGTGCGTGTTCTAAGGCATCCCGATCTCGCTTCGAAAAGTAATGAGCTTCCCTTTGAGTTATCATAAATGGTTTCTTTCCTGATTTCATTTTTTCCTCTTAAGTAGTTACTCATGGCAGGTTTCTTTTCCATTGCCGCCACCCATGAGATGAATTCAGCCTCTCTGACTTTCCGCGTGACATTCTTTGTTGCTGTGTTGCCCACCCCACAGGCCGCATACTTGCTAGGAAGCTTCCTAGTTTTATTTATTTATTTATTTGTACATACTGCAGCCCCTATATGAGGCTATCGCAGGAGTGGGTTAGACAAAAAAAATGTCATACAAAAAAAACACGTAAACAATAACCTTAAAAATTCACAAGAAATAAGGCAGATGACACAAAAGAAACTCAAATTAGCAGCAACAATGAGAATCAGTACAAAAACGAGCATGAGTAAATACAGTTCCTAGTTCCTAGTCCGCGCCTCGGTCAACAGCGCCGCCCCGCGGCATCGGTGCGCTGTGGGGTCACGTTTTCGCCCCTTCTAGCCACCCTAGCTCCATGGGAATGTCACGGGCTTGATTTTAGTTTGGGGACAAGATAAGCCGCAAAGGGTGTAAACTTTATTTATAGTGTATACGCAAGTTCTCGTGTTTTACTTTCTCTTTTCTCTCATCTACTTTTGGTCCAATTTTATGTTTATTTGTGTTCACTTGAAGTTTTGAAAATTTGAAAAGCATTCAAAGATATTCACATTTACGAATAGTGATTATTCAATTCGAACACCGCAACAAATAGGATACTATTCGATTCGTTATTCGAAAGTTTCGAATATTCGCACACCATTACTATTTATAATGTGGCGTCCTCGCGCGGCAGGAATATGGATAGTTCCGGTTGGTGTTTGTTCTGTTGAGAAGGCAAGGCTGGCAAGCCAGCGGAGGGCTAGGAGAGCCGGAGGCGGCTATTGGCCCAGTTGGCCGCTGCGGTTCTATGGCTACGGCTCTAGTTACGGTGTGGGGAAGAGTTATTTCATTCATCATTCATACCGTTCATACGCTTAGCGCAGTACTCGGTGTGCTTAGTGCGTGGACATGGTTTGTTTGACGCTTCTGTGGGTCTTCCTTACTCAGTGCTCATATCTTGGCAGGAAACCAATCGCGATAAGACAGACCAACCACGCTCAAGCCCAAGCAATGTCCTAGCCGTGCATCGAAAACAGCTGGCCTGCTGTCAACGGGGCGTGCAAAATGGAGCCCGCTGATTACCGTCGCGGAGCGAAGAAACTCGATTCGCCAACTTCGCTCACCGAGTTTGCTCCTCTTAGCTCCGACATGAAAACTAAAGCGAGTGGGTTTTCTCTGAGCCGGTTCTTCAAGCTTTCACGAGCACCAAGAACTGTTCCTACCGCGGACCCCGCAGTGCCTGAAGTGCGTGAAGAGAGTCCCTGTCAATGCATCCCCGAAGACGAAGTTGTTGCTCCTGCTCCACAATCATCGCCCAGTGCCAGGACTGAATGCGACTCTCCGATAGCTGCTACACGTGCGTTAACTGCTGAACCACAGACAGTACCGCCGCCACCTCCCGAGGGCAGAGGAGAACTGGACGTTTTGTACACACGCAGTTTCTCTGGTGTGTTGAGCCGTATCGCGCACATCATGGACCGCGGTATCGTGGCCCCAAATGCGTACAAAGACGCAGATTTCAAACAGTACTGGATGCCGGACAGCAACTGCAAGGAGTGCTACGAATGCGGCGACAAGTTCACAACTTTTCGTCGGCGGCACCATTGTAGGATTTGTGGCCAGATATTCTGCAGCCGCTGCTGTAACCGTGAGATTCCTGGTAAAATAATCGGATATAGAGGGGACTTGCGGGTTTGTATGTACTGTTGTCAGGTGGTATTATCCTACGTCAAATCGCTGGACTTGAGTGCTGATTTGCGTGGAGTCCTATCGGATCTGCAGAATAAGCTGGGTATGATGCGCATGGAAGAGGAAGACTCCACTTCACCTGATACTGGCACATGGGGTTCATCAGGAAGAAGAAAGACTTCAGTGGGATTTCGGGAAGAAGCCTTAGTCGTTCCTAAAGGAGACACGGAAGATTACAGCCCTTCAGACAAGTCTGGCTTCCAAACCCCTTCACCAGGCAGGACGCCTGTCTACGACAAGATGTTCATTCGTGAGTTGTGGTCTCAGATACAACACCCAGTTCATGGAGTCTCTTTTCAGACCCACCGGCATCGCCTTCATTCCTACAGCAATTGTGTAGTTGGGAATGAACTTGTGGACTGGCTTGTAGCACAGGGGAAAGTCTCTTCACGAGTGGAGGCAATTTCAATTGGACAGGCTTTGATTGATAGCAGTTTCCTGGAGCCTGTGCTACCTCATGAGCCAATCTTTATTGATGCCTATTCCCTATATAAGCCTGGTTCAGACAATCAGACAGATGCTGGATCAAGCCATTCGAACAGCCCTCCTGATGAAGTTGTGGAGGAGAATCAAGATCCTCTTTGGGTTTCTGAAATTCAGCCTGCTGGCAGCCTTTCTCCTTTTGCTGTTATGGATGACATACTCAGAGTAGATAAGATGCCAACTGACCGCTTGGACAGTTCAATGCCATACAAGGAAAAGAAACGACTCGCAGCATCAACATCAACATTTTTTCTCAATCTTGATTTGAAAGAATCCAGAGTAACTGTCTCAAGACCACGTGACTCACTGGCCATATCCCCAGAGGAGGAAGAACCTGAGGACACAAGGCGAAGCCGCTGGGACTCCCATCGAAGTGCTATAAATAGCGAAATCTGTAATCGCACTATTGCAGATGACTGTGTCAGTGGAGCTTTGTATGCAAGCTGCAGCATGAATAACTCTGGCCAGCAAAAGTCTGTGCTTGATGAAACAAAGGTGAAAGAAGCCAAAGAGAGCTTGAACTCGGCCTATAGTGTGCTTGAGAAAGACCTGTTGAACCAGCTTCTAGCAGCTGATGGGCTTCCATTGCCTTGGGCCGAGGTAGTGTTGCCAATTATTCACAGAGTCGCAAGCACTGTAACACCTGATGTGAAGCATCTGGATGATGACATGGATATTCGGCAGTATGTTCATATAAAGAAGATTCCAGGGGGACACAGAACTGAATGTGCTGTTGTCAATGGCGTTGTTTGCACAAAGAATGTTGTTCATAAGAAGATGCGACAACAGTTGACTAACCCACGCATTCTTCTTGTGGGCTCGTCCATTGTGTACCAGCGAGTTGAAAACAAGCTCTCCTCACTTGACCCTATTCTTATGCAAGAATGTGAGTATCTCAAGCACGTTGTTGCCAAGATACAGGTCTTTCAGCCAGACTTGCTTCTTGTTGAAAAAACAGTGTCTCGGCTGGCACAAGAAAAGCTTTTGCAGATGGATGTTACTCTAGCAATCAATGTGAAGCCATCCGTTATGGAACGAGTCTCACGGTGCACTCAATCAGCTATTGTTAGCTCCATAGATGCCCAGCTTCGAAAGCCTAACTTGGGATCCTGCCAAAACTTTTTTGTGAAGACCTATCTACTCCCATCAAATAGATTCAAGACACTTCTGTTTTTCGATGGATGCACTAGCACACTGGGATGCACTATTCTGTTGAGAGGAGGCTCGGGAACTGAACTAAAGAAAGTCAAGAACATAATTCGTTTCATGCTGTATGTAGCTTTTAACTGGCGACTAGAGCTGGCTTTCTTAATGGATGAGCATGCTGAACCACCAGCACGATTACACGTTGCCGAGGATGATATGGAAAATGAAGTTGAAGAGAACTATGCCGTGCATGATGAAAGCCTTGCTGCATCAGACCACACAGAACAGAAGGTGTTGTTGGGGCCAGAGGACAGTACAAGAAAAGTAGAGATTAGCTGTGTTGAAGACTTCAGTGATCCACTCCACACTTTGTTGAACTCAGATGAAGATGCAGCTGCAGTCACAGAGCACAGACTTTCATTGAAGTCGCAAGTTCTGCCACTAAGTAACTCATTTAAGTTAGCCCTGGATTCAACAATTCTGTGTTGTTCACCCTTTATTAGGCTCACAGTGCCCTACCTGAAGACTGAAGCTGGTCGCCGCTGTGAACTGCGCAAGTTTTTCTCTGATGAAATTTACTGGTCTCCTAAAACATGTGACACTGAGGAAGTGTGGAACAAAATGGAACCTGATGATTCATCATTGAGTACATTGAGTGCCAAGAATATGCTGGAAAAGGTGGTCATTCTTCCATATCACCCTTTTACTTATCAGAAGCTTTCATACTTTTCGGAATCAGTTGAAGCAGAAGCACTGCTAGCCGACTTTCGGGCCCGTGGTGGAAGAATCCAGAACCTTTGCCATCACAACTTTGGCAAGGTTGAAACTTTGCCAGGACATTCACCAACCAATGGGGCTGGGGCCACAGCAGACCAGCACATCTGTGATGGCAGAACTGATGCTCTCAGTCCCTACAACCATCAAAGGGTTGCTGTGCTTTTCTGTAGCTATTCACCAACTTCAAGCAATGCACCGTACTTCTGTGTCAATCCATGGGTGGTCAATATGGACTTTTATGGTCGCAATGACATTCCACTTGGTGGTTTCCTAGAACGCTATTGCTTTCGATCATCCTACACATGTCCCAATGCATCTTGCGACACCCCTATGCTGGAGCATGTGCGCAAGTTTGTTCATGAAAACGGTTGTATTCAAATTCTGTTGCATCACTTAGACAATCCACCAACCACGGCCCAGAGTTCTATTCTCATGTGGAGTTGGTGCCGTAAATGTCGCTTTGTGACACCACTTACTACAATGAGTGAAGAAACATGGTCACTTTCATTTGCCAAATACTTGGAGCTGCGTTTTCATGGTCATGCATACACATGCAGGGGCTCACATGAGCAGTGCCAACATTCTTTGCACCATGATCACTATCAATACTTTGCTTCACAGCAAGTAGTGGCATCTTTCAAGTACTCACCTATTGCAATTAGGGAAGTTGCTTTGCCTCCACCTGTGATCTCCATTGTTGATGAAATTCCTCAAGTTAGTGTAGTTGTTGATGAGATTCGGGACTTGGCACTTAAAGGCTACTGGGTTTATAACACTGTCGTTGAGACATTGTGCTCCCTTAGGGCACAGGTGCAGGCTACTAAATATGAAGCTTTTGCTGCAGACCTCATGGAAATGCAGCAAACGGAGAAGAATGCTTTTAAAGAGAAAATAGAAGACATTCAGCTCCAGCTGACATCACCAAACTTGAAGAAGTGCCAATCACAAGATCCATCTACATTGGACACGTGCGTCCTCAATGAGGCATGTTCACTGGCCTGGAAAATCAATGACAGCCTTGTCTTACTAAAACACTACATTGCAGATGCTGTTAATTGTTGGAACAAAAGGTTACAAGACTTTGAATCAGTCAGAAAAAGAGAAGAAAAGTTGCTGGCAAAATCAAGCCAAATGAAGAAGCCCACATCTTCACTTGGAGCTGACACCACAGCATTTTCAGATGACCAGACAGGTTCAGCCAAACATGAACTCAATGAAAGCATAGACACAGCCAGCAGCCTGGGAGATAGTGATTCTGCTGGAGATGCAGACATTGTGGAGGGCCACTTCAGCATTGAACCACATCAAATGCTGGATATAATCAGGGATGACAATGTTGCATTCCTGCCCGACGACAGCTTCAGTCCTCCTACTGGCACAGCACTACGGGTGTCCAGTAGTAGCTCATCAGTTTCAAGCTGTATGTATGGCGCTTCTCCAGGGATATATGCTGGCCTTATGGGCCAAGACACAAGTACTCCAAAGCAGGACAGCTATAGCCAAGCACCAGCGTTGGACGATAGCACAGAGTCAAAGAAGTCTGCAGCCTTAAGGAGCCATGAACGGTCTCGTTCCGATGGTGCAGAACGCATGCTTGAAAATCGTACAAAACTGTCCACAGCATCCAAAGTAGATGATGACACGCCTGGCAAACAGGAAAAAAGAGGAACTGTTAAAACCATTATCAGCCAGCTTCTGTCTAGCTCTGGAAGCAATCCTATTCAAAGCCCATTTCCTGCATCAGACCATTTTAATGTGTCTCATGGTGCCAGAATTCCCATTGTTATATATGACCAGGAACCCAGCTCTATTATCGCTCATGCTCTTGCTTCCACGGATTACGAACAGAAACTTGCAGAGCTGCAGTCAACTCTGACAACAGCTCTAAGTCAGTTGCGTGAGCAGCCTAGTCCAACTACAAAAGCACCTGCAGAGAATGCTATGGTAGATTTTAATGATCTGGCTCTTTGTAGCAGCCAGGAAACAGACAAGCGAACTGGACATAAGAACCCCAACATGCACATTGAAACCCAGTTCAGTGATGCAACATCACAGTTTTACTGCCGCATATTTTTTGCTGAACAGTTCCGAAAATTGCGATGTCTCATTTTTCCTCATGGAGAAGATCGCTTCATCCACTCACTTTCTCGGTGCGTGTCTTGGAGTGCACAAGGTGGGAAGTCTGGTTCTTCATTCTGCAAAACACATGACGACCGCTTTATCTTGAAGCAAATGTCTCGTTACGAGGTTCAGTCTTTCCTTGAATTTGCACCCCTGTACTTTCAATATGTAAGCAGTGCTTGTACAGACAGGCAACCCACCGTATTGGCCAAGATTGTTGGCGTGTTCCGCATCGGGTACAAGAACTCTGCCACCAATGCTGCATCAAAGCTAGACCTCTTGGTCATGGAGAACCTCTTCTACAAGCGTAACATTGCTCAAAAGTTTGACCTTAAGGGTTCTGTGCGTAATCGTATGGTAAATACACGCTCACAAACGGAAGGTGATGTAGTCCTTTTAGATGAAAACTTGCTGAAGACAACATGCGATTCTCCTCTGTATGTTCGACCACATTCCAAAACTGTCCTATCTCTGGCTATCAGGAATGATGCAAATTTTTTATCTGATAATTCTGTCATGGATTATTCATTGCTTGTTGGCTTTGACAATGACCGAAAAGAGCTGGTGGTTGGTATAATAGACTACATACGTACTTTCACCTGGGACAAGAAGCTCGAGATGGTGGTGAAGTCAACTGTGACTCTTCGGGGCCATGGGAAACTTCCCACAATCGTGTGGCCAAACCTTTATAGAGTTCGGTTCTGTGAGGCAATGGACAAGTACTTTCTGTGTGTACCTGATCACTGGAGTGGCCTAGGCAGAGGCGTCGAGTGTTGATGTGCTGAGCATCTTGACATCAAAGCAAGTCCTGCGTTCTATTGTGAAATGTGCTATTCATTGTTGACTTTAAAGTACTGTGATTAACTTGTACGCTACTGTGATAGAACCTTTTCCTGGGCAAAGGAGCTTTTCTTTCTGGATTGCTTGTAGCCTAAAACGAATATTATGCAACCTTCATTCAACATTGTACTGGACGTCTGTGAGCTTTCATTGTAGAAATGGCAGAATTCTAGCAGCAAAAGCTTAAATACGAACCAAAATCCAGTGCTGTGTACTCCACTTTTGTTTGACAATATACGTGAATTAAAACTGCATAATGGAGAGTTTTCTAGTCTTCAGCGATGGTAAACACATACTTTTCAGATGATGCTTCGCTACAACTTTGTCTAGACTACAGTATAAATACAACTGCATTTGCTCAAGTCATCAAAAGGTGCGCTGCAAAGTGTGGGTTTGAGATAGCTGTGCAAGTGGACCATGCTCAGCAACAAGCTGTGTGAAACCCACCATCACTCCAGCAACCTAGAGACAATTCAGTTCACAAGTTGAGAACTTGTGCGAGTTGGTTGAGCCCTAATGAATACATTATTGCACTAACTGGAAACTAAAGTTGTGGAAAGACCCGCAAGAAAAGATAGGTCGAGCGCTCAACCCATCATTTTTTACTAGTCTTTATTTTCCTGTAATACTTCTCCGGAAACCCACAAGGTAGAGAGAGAGAATTAAGGGAAAATGAGACAAAGCTCATGTTAGTGCAGCAATGTATTCATCAGTTTGCAAGCTCTATAAAAGCAACTATGCCTCCGTTATGCCTGTGTATAGCAAACAAAGCCTTAACTGACAGCAGCTGCTAATGTTGGGAGTACAGTGCCCAAGGCAATAGACTTGCATATCAACAAGGTTGCTCATACATGCAAGTATTCAGTGTAGCAATGGTCAAAAGACTGATCTTGCGGTGTTCAAAGTGCATGTACACGAGCCCTGCTGGCCCAACACCTAGTCCTCACCACTTTTGCGCTGTACTTTGGCTCAAGGCAGCCTTGAGGGCAATACTGAGAATACCATTGTGGATGCTAAAGGGCTAAGCCAGTTTGTCATGGGGTTTAAATAGCGGCGTCAGCGGCATCCAGCGGTATCAGTCGGTCGCTGCTAGCGCTGGGGGGATGAAAGGGGGGCGGAGCTGGTTACGAGGCCGACGACAACGCCGACGCGAAACCCAGGAACGGACGCCAAAGAGCTGCGCTCTAAAAAACATGCCTCTTACCGTAACCCTTCAGCCCTGCTACTACCAGCACCCTTTGCGGCAGTAGTGTTGCGGGACTCGTCACAAATTTGGTATATTGGTCTCGACGGTGGTGGCTGTGCGAGCATTTGTCCAGTGCAGTATAATGCATTAGCGTATAAGGCTATGATGTGCAATGATGGTATTGTGCATCAACTCTGATGCTTCATAAACACCATTTTTGAAATGGTTGTTCCAGTGTGCATGTAAAGGTGAAAACCAGCACCATAAAGAACTTACAGCGAGTTTTGTCTGTTCCACTTGCATTCAACAATGCAATTTTTTTTTCATTATAGATGCTTTTTGTTGTGGCACCTGCGTCATACTGCCCAACAACCTAAAGCTTGTATTAATGTAAGTAGAACATCAACATAGAAGTTTACACTACACACACCAGTGCAGCTTTCTTTTCGGCAAGGGTATATCCTGACCGAACCCTGACATGCCATTGTGACTACTTTGCATGTGCGCACAATTTGTCATTGTGATTTGTCATCAAAAGACTACAGAGATGAGAAAAGCACAACAGGCAGGAAAGTGGATATATTTGTGTGACACAAGGGATTGGGGAATGGTTCTAAATTAAGCCACCAGGCAGAGGTAATCTGTGGCACATGGGATTTGATACAGATCTTCAGGAAGGACAGAAGTCAAATATACAGTATGCTTGAAATCTGGATGACTGGAGGCAGTTTCACTTGGTCACATGAAACATGATGAGGCGAAAGTTGAAGGCTTTGGCAGCAAGCAGTTTGTTACATTCGGCAGAGTCCAGCAACGGCAGTGGTTGATATGGGCTCTCCATGGCAGTTTCTGTAAATTCATGCTGGTAGAGGCGCGGATTCACCTTGAGGTCTCCAAATGGGCCCTTGAGCACCATGTAGTGGATGCCCATAGTGCTACATGGCAAGAAACAAATCCCATTGTAAGGAGCAGCTTGAACGAAACTTCCACTAAATCAAATCGGCAATAAAAGCACCATCAAGTTGCTATGCATATTTTAACCGACTCAACACGGCACCGTACCCCATTAACAGCTGCTCTAGCAGGTTGTTTTGGACACACCTTCACATTTATCCTGAAGGCAAGTAGCCATGAACTTTTGAAAGGTAGGCACATGGGGCTAAATTCATACTTGGAAAAGTAAGACATGGTGAAAAAGCCATGTGTGAAATCAATGTCAAGATGCAAAACGCCCAGGTTTCATGGTTGCTTAAGCGTAAAATTCACAAAACCACCACTTCTTAAACATGAGGACGTGCTGTGACTAAGCACTGATGAGAGAGCTGGTTTCTGTTCAAACCAGCTTCAGTTTAAAAATGGTTTACATTCCAAAGGCTCTTGCAACTAAATATTTTGCCTCTTTTGTTGTAGTGCATCTAAGAAATGCCTGCTGGGTAAGCACGTGGCAGTAGCCTCACACAATTGCTTTTAACTTTGACTTCTTTATACATAAGCAACATGGCTCAAAATCTATCATTTTCACAGTGCAGCATCAGCGCAAGTCCACTCACTGTTCAATATTTAGAATACATCAGCACCGCTGCATTTCCACTTGTAGACTATGCATACTGCATTTCCACTTGTAGACTATGCATAATTAACGCACTGCAGCCCTCAACAACATTTCTGCTCTTGGCAAAACAAATATCGCAGCAGCAATCTGCCATTCTCTTCAAAAGGGCAATGTCTACACTTATGATTCACTAAGATTGTTCCCTCTTTTGATCCACAAGCTATTTCATGACTTAGTCATACCCGCCGTGGTTGCTCAGTGGCTATGGTGTTAGGCTGCTGAGCACGAGGTCGCGGGATCGAATCCTGGCCACAGCGGCCGCATTTCGATGGGGGCGAAATGCGAAAAACACCCGTGTACTTAGATTTAGGTGCACGTTAAAGAACCCCTGGTGGTCAAAATTTCCGGAGTCCCCCACTACGGCATGCCTCATAATCAGAAAGTGGTTTTGGCACGTAAAACCCCATATTGACACGTGTATTTATATTTATCGGGCGACCAGGTTTCACCGCCTAACAAATCTTATCGCGCAGCGCGGGACGCGCTTGCATGTATCCGAAGTTTCTGGAAAGTTATCGATGCTTCTATCCGCGTGTCTGTTGTCGCCGAACCTTGTGTTATCAGATTTCATCGCGTGACATGAATGGTGTAGAACTTTGTGGAAGACACGCGGGTCCCATCAGGTAATCTGGAACATTCGACGACTGATCTATAAAAGCCTACGCGCTTGACCCGCTGATCAGTTTTTCCGACGATCGCCGACCGTGTTCGCCGCTATCGTTGTGCTATAAGTGTAGCCTGTTTTTGTGGGCACAGGTTCGCCCAATAAAAGTTAGTTTTCTCGTTCACAGTATTGCTACTGTGTTATTGCTTCTTTCTTCACCGTCACTACCACGTGACATCTGGTGGAGGTGCTTTTCGTCCATGTACAGGACGCCCCCGACAAGCCGTGATCCCAGCCCAGACCGCGAACAGAACACCAACGTAATCCCGGACCACCGAGCAAGCCGCCGTCTTCAACAGCTGCCCCCGGAGCACGGACTTCTACCTGAGAAGACCAAGAAGATTGTGGCCAAGGCAACCGCAATGGCAGCCCCAGCGTCCCCCATCGTCCTGCAGCAGCCCAGGGAACCACCGACGTTCCGCGGTTCCACATTTGAGGACCCGGAAACCTGGCTGGAAACGTATGAGAGGGTCGCTACGTTTAACAACTGGGCAAGCGACGACAAGCTACGACATGTCTATTTCGCATTGGAGGACGCCGCCAAGACGTGGTTCGAGAATCGAGAAGCCACCTTGACGACGTGGGACCTCTTCCGAAGCGGCTTCCTGAAAACATTTCAAAGCGTCGTGCGAAAAGAACGAGCCCAAGCTCTACTGGAGACAAGAGCGCAGCTGCCGAATGAGACGATCGCGATTTTCACTGAGGAAATGAGCCGTCTGTTCCGCCACGCCGACCCAGAAATGTCCGAGGAGAAGAAAGTACGTCTACTGATGCGTGGCGTAAAGGAGGAACTTTTCGCCGGTATGGTAAGAAGTCCACCGAAGACCGTCGACGAGTTTCTTCGTGAGGCGACGAGCATCGAGAAGACACTGGAATTGCGGAACCGGCAATTTGACCGACGCACCAAGCCAACAAGCTACTCCGGAATTCAATCACTGGCCACGGACGATTTATGCGAGACCATCAGGGCCATCGTGCGCGAAGAACTGCGCAAGGTCTTGCCATCGTCGCAGCCTCAAGTGGCCTCGATCGCCGACGTCGTGAAAGAAGAGGTGCACCGATCGCTAGGAGTTCCTGAGGTGCAACCACAATTACCGCAGCCCCAGCCAGAAGCGATGACTTACGCCGCCATCGCACGCCGTCAAGCTCCCCCTCCGCGACAACGCCAGGTCCCTGTAACGCCGCAATTCCGTCGTCCACCGCCGCCGCCGCCAGCACGCCCACCCGTCGCCCAGCGCACCTACGCGAGGAAGACGGACATTTGGCGCGCCCCCGACCACCGCCCGCTCTGCTACCACTGCGGCGAAGCCGGGCACGTGTACCGCCGATGCCCATACCGCGACCTGGGATTGCGAGGCTTCGCCGTGAACGCACAGCGCCCGAGGGAAGGTGAACGCCCTCGTGACATCGCCGATTACATCGCCGCTACTCAGTGGAGCCCTCGACGACCGTCCCGTTCGCCGTCACCAGGCCGCTACCTGTCGCCGCAGCACCGACCATACACCGGCCCAGCCCGGGGCCGCTCTGCGAGCCCATATCCGGAAAACTAAAAGCAGCAACCGATGGAGGTGCGGTTGCTGTTCGTCGAATTGACGAAGATCCTCCGCCGCCGACGAAGACGACGAAGAAACCGTCTCGACGACCTAATGACGACACGCCGCCGTCCCGACGAAGTCAGGAAGCCAAGACTACACCGACGAAAGACGACTTGACGAAGCGACGTTCCAGCTTCAGTTCAACACGACGCAGCCGTGATCCGACGCCACGACCTAACTGCAACGCCAGACAAAGAACCACCGACCTTGACGTGCTTCTCGACGGCCACGCAGTCACTGCCTTAGTCGACACAGGGGCCGATTACTCCGTAATGAGTGGACGCATCGCCGCCCAGTTGAAGAAGGTTAAGACTGCATGGGAGGGCCCCCAAATTCGGACCGCTGGAGGGCACCTCATTACGCCGACTGGAATCTGCACGGCAAGAATTACCATTCATGACCGGACTTACCCTGCCACCTTCGTTATCCTGCAACAGTGTTCACGAGACGTCATTCTCGGCATGGACTTCCTGAACCAACACGGCGCCATCATCGACCTGAAGTCGCAGTCAATAACGCTGTCGGAAGATCAAGCGATACCATCGGAGCGCCCGTGTAGCCACCACGCCTTGAGTGTGCTCGAAGATCAAGTGAGCATCCCGCCTCGCACCAGCATCGTTATTTCGGTCGGCACCGAAACACCCGCTGACGTAGAAGGCGTCATCGAAGGCGACCAACGTCTACTACTCGACCGTGAAATTTGCGTCGCAAGAGGGATCGCTCGACTGCACGGAGGAAACACGAGAGTGTTGCTGACAAACTTCAGCCAGGAGTTCAAGCACATCAACAAGGGCACGACGATCGCATTCATCGAGGAAATACAGGAAACCAGCGATGCCTTCGTCCTCTCGGATTCTGTTGCATCTAGCCCGACGACCGTAGTTCCCGAGCCAGACTTCAACATAAATCCAAGTCTCCCCGTGATTAAGCAGCAACAGCTCAGAAGTCTGCTTCGACGATACAAAGACTGCTTTTCGACGTCATCAAGGATTCGACAAACACCAGTCGCAAAGCATCGCATAATCACCGAAGAGAGCGCTCGACCACTACGCCAGAGCCCTTACCGAGTTTCGACGCGAGAACGCGAAGCTATAAGACAACAAGTCGACGAAATGCTGCGCGACGACATCATCCAGCCGTCGAAAAGCCCGTGGGCGTCTCCAGTTGTGTTAGTGAAGAAAAAGGACGGAACCCTACGTTTCTGCGTCGATTATCGTCGACTGAACAAAATCACGAAGAAAGACGTATACCCCCTCCCACGGATAGACGACGCATTAGATCGGCTCTGCAATGCTAAATACTTCTCATCGATGGACCTCAAGTCTGGCTACTGGCAAATAGAAGTCGACGAAAGGGATCGCGAAAAGACGGCCTTCATCACGCCAGACGGCCTCTATGAATTCAAGGTTATGCCGTTTGGACTGTGCTCGGCGCCTGCAACGTTCCAGCGCGTGATGGACACGGTTTTAGCAGGATTGAAGTGGCAGACCTGTCTTGTTTACTTGGATGACGTCGTCGTCTTCGCCGGAAATTTCGACGATCACCTTAAGCGGCTTGCGACAGTATTAGAGGCCATCAAGTCATCAGGGCTCACCCTGAAGCCGGAAAAGTGTCACTTCGCTTACGATGAACTTCTATTCCTAGGCCATGTCATCAGCAAATCTGGAGTACGCCCCGACCCGCAGAAGACAGCTGCCATCGCAAAGTTCCCGCAGCCAATCGACAAGAAGGCAGTGCGCAGATTCCTTGGCATGTGTGCCTACTATAGGCGCTTTGTCAAGGACTTTTCACGCATCGCTGAGCCGCTGACGCAGCTAACTAAATGCGACGTCGAGTTCAAGTGGGAAACGCCGCAGGCCGAGGCATTTCAAGAACTCAAACGACGCATGCAGTCGCCGCCCGTACTTGCGCACTTCGACGAACACGCCGATACCGAACTCCACACTGACGCCAGTAGCCTAGGCCTCGGCGCCGTCCTGGTCCAGAGAAAAGATGGACATAAACACGTGATAGCTTACGCTAGCCGGTCGTTGTCAAAAGCGGAAGGCAATTATTCTACAACCGAAAAGGAATGCCTCGCCATCGTTTGGGCTACAGCGAAATTTCGCCCTTACCTATATGGCAGGCCATTCAAAGTCGTCAGCGACCATCACGCCTTGTGTTGGCTAGCGAATTTAAAGGATCCCTCAGGACGGCTGGCACGGTGGAGCCTCAGACTACAAGAATACGACATCACCGTAACATACAAGTCCGGACGAAAACACTCAGACGCCGATTGCCTATCCCGCGCCCCCATTGACCCGCCGCCGCAAGATGACGAGGATGACGACGCCTTCCTTGGAATAATAAGCGCGGAAGACTTCGCCGAACAACAACGAGCGGACCCGGAACTTAAAGGCCTCGTCGATTATTTGGAAGGGCACACCGACGTTGTCCCCAGGGCATTTAAGCGCGGATTATCTTCCTTCACGCTTCAAGACAGTCTACTCGTGAAGAAGAACTTCTCGCCAGTCCGCGCCAATTACCTTCTTGTTGTCCCGTCAGGACTTCGTCCAGAAGTATTGCATGCCCTACATGACGATCCGACCGCTGGACACGTCGGATTTTCCCGGACACTATCAAGGATACAAGAAAAGTATTATTGGCCGCGCCTGACCGCCGACGTCGCCCGTTATGTCAGAACATGCCGAGACTGTCAGCGACGCAAGACACCGCCGACAAGGCCAGCCGGATTACTACAGCCAATCGAGCCTCCTTGCCGACCATTCCAGCAGATCGGGATGGACTTGCTGGGACCCTTTCCGACGTCAATAACCGGAAATAAGTGGATCGTCGTGGCGACGGACTACCTCACCCGCTTCGCTGAAACAAAAGCACTGCCTAAAGGTAGCGCAGCCGAAGTGGCGAAATTCTTTATCGAAAACATCCTGCTGCGACATGGCGCCCCAGAAGTCCTCATCACCGACCGAGGAACGGCCTTTACAGCGGAGCTCACCCAAGCCATTCTGAAATACAGTCAGACAAGGCACAGGAGGACAACGGCTTACCACCCGCAGACGAATGGTCTTACGGAGCGGCTGAATAAGACCCTCGCCGACATGCTAGCGATGTACGTCGACGTCGAACACAAGACCTGGGATGCCGTCCTGCCGTACGTAACATTCGCTTATAACACGGCGGTGCAAGAAACAACACAGATCACGCCGTTCAAGTTGGTTTACGGCAGGAACCCGACGACGACGCTCGACGCCATGCTGCCGCACGTAACGGACGAAGAGAATCTTGACGTCGCTACCTATCTCCAGCGCGCCGAAGAAGCCCGACAGCTCGCCCGCATGCGAATCAAGAACCAGCAGAGGACCGACAGCCGACACTACAATCTCCGACGACGCTTCGTCGAGTACCAGCCCGGCGACCGTGTTTGGGTATGGACCCCTATACGCCGACGAGGACTGAGCGAGAAGCTTTTGCGTCGCTATTTTGGACCGTACAAGATCATCCGACGTATTGGTGCACTGGACTACGAGGTCGTGCCAGACGGCATTTCGCTGTCACAGCGGCGCCGCTCACGACCTGAAATTGTCCACGTTGTGCGGCTCAAGCCGTACCACCAGCGTTGACGAACTTTGGGACTTGGCGTAACTGACCTTTGGACTTTATTTCTTTTCGTTGTTTTGTTACTTATGTTTAATAAGTGTCCCTTTGTGTTTCGCTCTCTTTGTAGCATCGGGACGATGCTTTTTAAGAGGGGGGTATTGACACGTGTATTTATATTTATCGGGCGACCAGGTTTCACCGCCTAACAAATCTTATCGCGCAGCGCGGGACGCGCTTGCATGTATCCGAAGTTTCTGGAAAGTTATCGATGCTTCTATCCGCGTGTCTGTTGTCGCCGAACCTTGTGTTATCAGATTTCATCGCGTGACATGAATGGTGTAGAACTTTGTGGAAGACACGCGGGTCCCATCAGGTAATCTGGAACATTCGACGACTGATCTATAAAAGCCTACGCGCTTGACCCGCTGATCAGTTTTTCCGACGATCGCCGACCGTGTTCGCCGCTATCGTTGTGCTATAAGTGTAGCCTGTTTTTGTGGGCACAGGTTCGCCCAATAAAAGTTAGTTTTCTCGTTCACAGTATTGCTACTGTGTTATTGCTTCTTTCTTCACCGTCACTACCACGTGACAATATATTATTATTATGACTTAGTCATGCCTAACCACAGTAGTAGGAAGTTTGCTAGTCCGTTAAATTTTAATCTCAAGTATAGTACATTTCTGTTAATTCATGTAAAGCCCTGGGGACTATGGATGTCTGAATTACCAGAAGTGTGAATTGCATAGCCTGTCATGTTCGAGCAGACATGCAACCACACCAGGTGCACAACATCAGGCTGCGTTTTACCCCTTTTTAAAATTTCCATTTGTCTTTTGTATCATTTCTTTATCACCCATCTCATAGTGTGGCTGGTCCCAGCAAGAATTGAGGTTTGCAAAGCCAATGATGAAGTGTGAAAAAAGATCATGGAGCCTGAATATCAAACATGGGCCCATTATGATGATTATTCATGCGTCCTGGATATCACATCAGTTGTTTTTTAACACAAGTTAAACAGAAAGTGTTTGAACTAAATGGCTCCAAAATATGTTGCAAAAAATTCCTGGCAAGCAAAAATTTACAGGCTTATTCGAATTAACCAGAATCTTCAGCGATTCAGGCCTGAACTATAGCAAGTCAACTGTATTACTAACTTCATTGCAAGAGTACACTGAAGATATCATGCCCTTTAATATGGTAAAATAATAGGACCCTCCAACAGATGTGTTCTGCAACATAATCTTTACGGTCAGACTGACAGACAAACTCACAAATATATCACCTGGCCATTGATGATGTAAGCTCCTTGAAGGGAAGCTAACAGCAAACATTAAGTCACGCTAAAGTGATACATTAGTGTTCCAAGGAGTCCAAGGTGGAAATTTTAAAGAGAGCATAGTCTTAACAAATGACTAAATTGCATAAATGTATAACAGGACTGGTGGCCACCATAGAATATACAATACCTGCTCCCATGATGCAACACGTCCCATTTATAACTGATAAACTGGAGTCAAGTACTGATACTGAAACAGTCAATTACTGTATTTACTCAATTCTAATGCACCTTTTTCAAATGATTCACTAAAATACGACTAGCACATTAGAATTATGTACAAAACCAAAACTGCAATCCATGGTTTCCAAATCCCACCTCCCAACATTGAAAGCTATGTTTTGCTGCAGTGTAAGTGCCAGGAGTTTGTAATTTTTGGACACCACCAATAGCTGATGTCCCAACTGCACCTTCAGAAGCCTCAGAGTTTCTTTCTTTTATCAAGTGAGAACAAATTGCGGATTCTATATCTTATCATGAAAATCAGGTAAGGGAACAATCAAAGGTATTGCATTTCACATTTCTACCCATGAAAGACACGATGGGCACGCTAGACTTTTCCTACAGAACTCACTATCATTCACACCATTCTGTGAGCACATTTTACAGGAAGGAGTATGGCATCTTCTCTGGGTAAGCCTCTGTCTCGGTGACTGTAGCAACCGACAAGAGCATGACCTCCAAGATCACCAGTGCAACTATACAAGACAGTTTGTTGTGGGCAGGTTAAAATTCATTTTGCAACCCTTTCAGTTGCGATATTCTCTGCAACTAAGTCCATCTCCTGGCATACAACAAACCTTGCAAGGCTTCTAGAAGGCTAGTCAAACAATCTAGATTGATCCAGTGTTTGCCTATAGCGTCTTTTTTTAATTCCACAAATGCACTGTTCACAGTATTTGCTTTACCACGCTTTTCAAGTGCCAGCAAAAAATCCAGAGTTCAGAAAATGACTTTTTTTAATTGCACATCTGGATAGCAATTTTTTTTTTTACAGGTTTAAAATATGTATTACATGAGCATAGTAAGTTCACAACAAGCGCAGTGTCAAGCACACTACAGGCAACACGTGTTATCTTTTGGAATCTTCATCGCCGATTGCTTCTGAGGACGTCACATGGACTGACAACTGGAGCCCACCAATTGGAAGCACGTCTATGGGGTTCCCGGAGTGCATAAAGCCTTCCCTGCGCCCGTTTCTCTTCAGTGGGAGCGGCAGCACCGAAGCGACCATGTCGCTAAGACATTGCTGGCTTGCTTTGCAGGTTGGTTACTATTCTCCTGTTTATGGTTTCTGTTCTAATCGTCTTTGTCTAATTGTGCTGCTGCTCCCAATGAAATGCTCTGTAATTTTGTGCACATTGTGGTGTTGCTTGCAACTTTTGGTGGCAGGAGATATAGAGATCCTGGCCTCTCAACTGAGGATATGCTTCAACTTATCTTGGACAAGCAGGCATTGATGGAGATAGACTTGCACGTTTCAAGGAAAAGCTGGACACAGTGGCGCAGTCATGCACTAAGCTACTTGCACTTGAATGCAATGTAATCATAATCATGTAATCTTGAATGCAATCAAAAGATACGGCGACGTTGTTAGCGTTTCCCAAGTTCAGCACACTGTATAGTTGCTGAACTGACTGTGCACTTTCGGTCATCACTTCTTCGGCCGCACAAATTGCTGCAGGGGTCAATTTCTTTTTCACGTAGTTCTGCCAAGTCTTGTAGAGGAGACCGCGGTTGGAAATGTTCCATCACCGAAAAAATATCATTAAGTGCTGTCTGCTGGTTCCCAGTGCATTGCAGAGCACGCGCTGCCAAAATATTTACAACAAACGGGTTCACCGTCTGATCGCCGCTTACGCACAGCGAGCTCCACGCGATGTCTCCGCAGTTGGAACATGAGAGCGTAAGTTTCATAGCGAGGCCATATTCTCGCTCACCTTTCTTGAACTCAACGTTGCCGCTATCACACGCTGTGCACTTTGCAAACCTCAAAAGCTGGTTTTGCAGATACAAATTGACGATCGTGAATGCCGTCTCGTCAAGCGCACTGTTGACCACGCCGCTGTCTCGGTTAAAACAATCTGATTTCCGTTTCATCACTGCCATTGACGCAAGTTCCTGGAGTTTTTCCTTGGTTCGAATCCTGTTTTGCTCCACATCAGAAGGCTGCAGCATCACCGTGTCATGGCAGACGCTGTCGGCTTCAAGAGCTGGCGCACAGGCCGGACCCACGCTGTTGTCGCCAACTTCGATGCCTTGTCCACTTGATGTAGCCTCTACATCGCCCTCACCACATCTTGGGGAAGTGCGACGACCTTTAAAATTACCAACCATCGATTTCTTCCGCTTTTTGCCGAATTTGTTCAGCGTATGAAACTTTCTCGCTGACCCAGGCATTGTTGCGTTTCTCAGTCTCTGCACGCAGTTTTTCAAAATGGCGTCTCGCTTAGCATGGATGGATGGATGAATGAGGCTCAACCCTTTGAATCGGGCGGTGGCTGCGCATGCCACCTAGCCTTGAATGGTACTATATGCATCCATACCTATTTATTTACTCCTTTGCTTTTGTGCTGATATTATCTACCAATCAGATTGCCTCCATTTAGTTATTTGCACCTATTCAAAGTCTATTTTATCTTCACTGTCCTTAAAACCCAAAGCTTTGAATAGCTCCCCATTACATTAAACTGCAGGGTGAAGTCGTTTAAAAGAAAGTATCAAGTGTTCAGCCGTTTGCTTCTCCTCGACGACACCAGCCAGCTCCACCATTCGGGTGGTGCGGTCTTCTCACGCTATGAACATTAACCCACTGATTGAAGTACAACTCTTTGAAGACAGGTATTCTGCCGGGTAAAAAGTGCCAGTGACCAAATTTTATTGAATGAGTCATTGCAGATTATTAATGACTGGTGTACCTTATGGGACATGCAAATTAACTTTAAGAAGTCTGCTTGCATGACTATATCAAATAAGAAACTACCCTCGCTTTTTTCTTATGCTATTGGCAGTGATATCATAAAACGTACAAAAGAAATGAAATATCTTGGAATAACTGTAACGCATAATTTAAAATGGAACAGTCATATGGCGATCACTTGTGGATCCGCACAGTGAAAGCTCGGCTTGTTAAAAAGGAAAATGAAGTTTCCCAGTTCTGATTTAAAATTAAGTGCATACCGTGCAATTGTTCGCCCTAGTCTAGAGTAGGCAAGTATATAATTAATAAACTAGAGAAAGTACAGTGTCTTGCTGCCAGGTTTATCTTTTCCTGCAACAATCCAACCACAATCAGTTACAAGGTTACTTGATAGCGCTAACCTTCCGACACTGGCCGAGCGCCGGAGGGTTCCTAGATTAAAATTCATGTTCCAATTACAAACGCGAAGCCTAAGCATGGATCCCAGCCTGTACTAGGGACCTCCTGGAAGAATATCACCAAGGATTAATCACAGCTATGCTTTCATGCCTTATTCCTACAGAGTTGATGTCTTTAAGCATTCTTTTTTGGTTAAAACAATTATTGACTGGAACAAACTTAATTCCGAGATTTTTGAAAATGTTGACTCTGTGGTTTCCTTTGAAAGAAATTTGGAAATTTTTTACTAATCGTAAGTGTATATGTGCCTTGTACTTATACATGCCTTGTATACAATTACCGATTAATTATTTTTGCGCGTGCCACTGTTTTGTTATAAGATTGTATTTCCCACCCTATAACAGCCCGAAAAGGGCTCACAGTATGGACAAATAAATAAAATAAAATAAACTTGTGCCTGAAATTCGAAATAACAAGAACCAGGTTATGTCCATCGCACTTCGTCCACTGCCGTGCCCTATCAGAACTATAGTCGCAGTTGGCGACTTCGGAGTCACTGGAGGCATCTATAGCACTGAAAACACTGCCATCACTGTCAATGCTTTCACAGAGAAGCAAATCATTTTCGGAGCTTGGAGACTAAATCAAATGAAAGCCGAACTTTCGCAATGAGCACGGCAACATGCAACTGCCAGTCACAATTTTTTTAATCTCTGCCGGACAAATGGAGCTGTAAGCCTCCTACCCCTACAGCTAAAAAGGGATCTTGTGAGAATGTCAAAATAGATTGGACAAGCCTAGCCCGTTACCGGCACTTAGAAAGAGTGGCCAAACATGTGGATGAGAAAGACTACGTAGTCCCAGGCACTTGCGAAAAACATTTTAACTGAGTAATACCCCTGTCACATCGGACGTTTTATGTCATTCGAATCGAATGGCATAAGCACTGAATGACATTATTTGGCTGCTACACAGTCATATTTAATCCCATTATATAATCAAATGACTTCCACAATCGAATGAGTTCGAGAAGCTCTTTCTGCTTCACACTCGAAGCGAATGCATACTCTCTACTCCAGAAACAAGGCAAAATATGACATTTACCGTACATAATTTTAGAAGCATTCGTATAAAAAAGCTAATTAATTTTCCTTGGTTTAAGGCACCTGTCATTTAACTAGAGAAAGAAAAGCTGTATGGCCAGCTGTCACAAAATGTTTTTACTCTCCACCTCACTTGCACTTGACTGCCGTAGCTTTGCTAGTCAGCCATACTGTAAACGATGGGGCGCCTATGTGCACGTGTGTTTTTGGCATCACGAATGGCACCTGTGTCTATTAAGACGATGGAGGCTCTTCCACTGATTAGTACGCTTCGCTTGCAATGCAAAGCACACATCAACTAGCCGCTTCACCTGCTGCAACTGGGCGTTGTCATTCAGCGCTGCCATGTCAGTCATATTGTTTGTCTTCAATTTATCGGCTATGGCTACTAAGCTGGCTAAGCCTTATTTTGGCTTATCGCGGCCAGATATTCCGGAAATAGCTTTATATGCATGTTACTTTAGTGAAGTGACAGACCATATTTATATCAAAATAAACAGACTGACTTTTGAGACACTTTACACATACCGCGTTCTGCTTTTCACATCAACTTTTTTTTGCAATGATTGCCATTGATATCATGACCGAATGACATTAGCTTTTCCTGTGTAGCATCACAACAGGGCAAATGGCATTCGTTGCACCAAATGTCATTCGAATTTAATGATATTAATGCGTCCAGTGTGACATGGGTATAAGAATTGTCCACGGCACAGGATTAAGGTAGCCGTTCCATCATATTCACATAAATGCCTTTATGTACTCCCATCCCACAACTATTCCTCTGATCAGATTTCATGTTTTCTCATCAGTGTAGGTAATGTAGACATTAGATTTGAGCTTGTTCACAATCTCATGCATGCACACTTCTCATATTATTGTAGCAGTCAAACTTATTGATGTAAAACAAAAAATTTGCCATGGCATAAATGGTCTGCAAACAACTTATGTGAGGAGTGTTTTGGCCACAGACTGCTGCAAACAAATAACAATATGCAAACATACATTAGATCCTCTTTTAACTCTCCTAATATTGGCAGAATTCACTTGCTATTGCTCAGTATAACTGACTATACAGTACTTGATACAATGGCCTGTGCTATCCTGGGGCTTAGGCATAAGTCAATGGGAATGCTCAATTCCTGCTTCCCCCATAGAACACCATTGGCACCACCTTAAAAGATGCTCGTCTTTCTTTTAGTATCCTCTTCATCCACCACAAAAATAAGACAGATATCAAACAACACCTCTGTTATGCTACAGTAGTAACCAATAAAGTGCAAGAAAACTAAGCGCTTTTGCAACACGTATGTGGAGTCCTTTCAAATGAAAGGACTCTACATACGTGTTGCAGGCTGCATACTTTTTTTTTATTTGGGGGGGTAAAAATGTGTTATCCTCAAAAAGGAAAACGAGAAAGAAGTCGAGGTTTTTGCTTCTTGCCCAAAGTTTGAGATTTTCCTGGTAACTTTCACAAGTGACTAATGCACGCAATCACTCGCGGGAATAAGTAATGACAAAGAGCTGCTCAAAAGTAATATGACAAACTTGTTTACACAAATCCTTGTTCGTAAGTAATACTTACACCTTTAAAAGCAACCACATGAACAAATACTTTCTTCTCTGCACTTTTAGGTAGTGCACACGGGCATGATTCATAGAAGCGAGATGCTTTTTGTTGTCTTACAAGCCCTTGTTTACTTATGTTATCATATGCATTTTGAGCATTCCTGTGCCATCCTGTTGTGCCTTTAGTCCTTGTCTGTTGTTCTGTTTTACTGCTTCATACCATGCTACCTTGCAACAAAATAAATGGAATACCCACTAAACCAATCTGCCACCCTTCTTTGTAACGTAACTTAGTTGAGTAAAGCTTCCTCTTAACAGAGCTACTGTTCACAACAGAGAGCAACGTCAGCTCTACGTTTGCTCGTTTGCTTCATAGCACGTTACAACTGTTTCCATGTACACAATGTGTCGTTGTCATATTCATGTAAATGCACCTACTAAAAGGGTAACAAGCTTTCGTTCACTGAAGACCGATAGGCACTGAATATATTATATAAGCCAGTTTTTGCTTGAGTGTTTAGCTACAAAAAAATAAAGAAAGAAAGATGTAATATTAATATATTAGCATTAACGAGAGGGTGGCAGGTCTTGTGGTGAAACTTAATAAGAGGTACAAATTGAAGGTGGTACAAGTCTATGCCCCTACATGCAGTCATGATGACCAGGAAGTCGAAAGCTTTTATGAAGACATGGAATCGGCGATGGGTAAAGTCAAAACAAAATACACTATACTGATGGGCGACTTCAATGCCAGGGTAGGCAAGAAGCAGGCTGGAGACAAGTCAGTGGGGGAATATGGCATAGGCTCTAGGAATAACAGAGGAGAGTTATTAGTAGAGTTTGCAGAACAGAATAATATGCGGATAATGAATACATTTTTCCGCAAGCGGGTTAGTTGAAAGTGGACGTGGAGGAGCCCGAATGGTGAGACTAGAAATGAAATCGACTTCATACTCTGCGCGAACCCTGGCATCATACAAGATGTAGACGTGCTCGGCAAGGTACGCTGCAGTGACCATAGGATGGGAAGAACTCGAATTAGCCTAGACTTGAGGAAGGAACGGAAAAAACTGATACACAAGAAGCCAATCAATGAGTTAGCGGTAAGAGGGAAACTAGAGGAATTCCGGATCAAGCTACAGAACAGGTATTCGGCTTTAATTCAAGAAGAGGACCTGAGTGTTGAAGCAATGAACGACAATCTCATGGGCATCATTAAGGAGTGCGCAATAGAAGTCGGTGGTAACGCCATTAGACAGGAAACCAGTAAGCTATCGCAGGAGACAAAAGATCTGATCAAGAAACGCCAATGTATGAAAGCCTCTAACCCTACAGCTAGAATAGAACTGGCAGAACTTTCTAAGTTAATCAACACGCGTAAGACAGCGGACATCAGGAAACATAATATGGATAGAATTGAACAGGCTCTCAGGAACAGAGGAAGCCTAAAAACAGTGAAGAAGAAACTAGGAATAGGCAAGAATCAGATGTGTGCGTTAAGAGACAAAGCCAGCAATATCGTTACTAATATGGATGAGGTAGTTCAAGTGGCTGAGGAGTTCTATAGAGATTTATACAGTACCAGTGGCACCCACAACGATAGTGGAAGAGAGAATAGCCTAGAGGAATTCGAAATCCCACAGGTAATGCCAGAAGAAGTAACGAAAGCCTTAGGAGCTATGCAAAGGGGGAAGGCAGTTGGGGAGGATCAGGTAACAGCAGATTTGTTGAAGGATGGTGGTCAGATTGTTTTAGAGAAACTGGCCAACCTGTATACGCAATGCCTCATAACCTCGAGCGTACTGGAATCTTGGAAGAACGCTAAAATAATCCTAATCCATAAGAAAGGGGACGCCAAAGACTTGAAAAATTCTAGACCGATCAGCTTACTGTCCGTTGCCTACAAAGTATTTACTAAGGTAATCGCAAACAGAATCAGGAACACCTTAGACTTCTGTCAACCAAAGGACCAGGCAGGATTCCGTAAAGGCTACTCAACAATAGACCATATTCACACTATCAATCAAGTGATAGAGAAATGTGCAGAATATAACCAACCCTTATATATAGCTTTCATTGATTACGAGAAAGTGTTTGATTCAGTCGAAACCTCAGCAGTCATGGAGGCATTATGGAATCAGGGTGTAGATGAGCCATATGTAAAAATACTGGAAGATAGCTATAGCGGCTCCACAGCCACCGTAGTCCTCCACAAAGAAAGCAACAAAATCCCAATAAAGAAAGGCGTCAGACAGGGAGATACGATCTCTCCAATGCTATTCACAGCATGTTCACAGGAGGTATTCCGAGACCTGGAGTGGGAAGAATTGGGGATAAAGGTTGATGGAGAATACCTTAGCAACTTGCGATTCGCTGATGATATTGCCTTGCTTAGTAACTCAGGAGACCAATTGCAATGCATGCTCACTGACCTGGAGAGGCAAAGCAGAAGGGTGGGTCTGAAAATTAATCTGCAGAAAACTAAAGTAATGTTTAACAGTCTCGGAAGAGAACAGCAGTTTACGATAGGTAGCGAGGCACTGGAAGTGGTAAGGGAATACATCTACTTAGGGCAGGTAGTGACCACGGATCCGGATCATGAGACTGAAATAATCATAAGAATAAGAATGGGCTGGGGTGCGTTTGGCAGGCATTCTCAGATCATGAACAGCAGGTTGCCACTATCCCTCAAAAGGAAAGTGTATAACAGCTGTGTGTTACCAGTACTCACGTATGGGGCAGAAACCTGGAGGCTTACGAAAAGGGTTCTGCTGAAATTGAGGACGACGCAACAAGCTATGGAAAGAAGAATGATGGGTGTAACGTTAAGGGATAAGAAAAGAGCAGATTGGGTGAGGCAACAAACGCGGGTAAATGATATCTTAGTTGAAATCAAGAAAAAGAAATGGGCGTGGGCCGGACATGTAATGAGGAGAGAAGATAACCGATGGTCATTAAGGGTTACGGACTGGATTCCAAGGGAAGGGAGGCGTAGCAGGGGGTGGCAGAAAGTTAGGTGGGCGGATGACATTAAGACGTTTGCAGGGACAACATGGCCACAATTAGTACAGGACCGGGGTAGTTGGAGAAGTATGGGAGAGGCCTTTGCCCTGCAGTGAGCGTAACTAGGCTGATGATGATGAATTATTACTCGTATATGAATTTTATGTTTATTTTTTTATGTTTATTTTTTGTAATGTTAGTAATGTCTTGACCACTTGTAATTACTAATGTCTTGACCACTTGCTTACGCAAAATGGGCAGCGTTCATTGGTTATGTAACCCTTGCGTTTATTATTACCCCTTTACTAAGGGGGGGGGGGGTAAACTTTGGGTAAAAACTTGGTTTAACCCAAAATCTGGAATTATCAGCTTTTACCTGAAAACAAAGGATCCTACATATATAGCACAGGACTCTATGCATATTTACATATTCTGAATAATATACAGTATGCCAAAATTGTTTGTCACATTGCTAATGGCACTGCACTCCTTCACACTTGTTTTTCAAGTGGGAGTACGGGCGGCCATGAGCATTGACGACTAAAAGTGGATGCAGGTACGAGTGCTGAAGAATGTGAGTAAATGTCAGTGTGGATGCAAGGGCCAGAGATAGCAAGAAGATACAAGCGTGACTGAGTGTGTACCCATAAGTACGAGTGAGTGTCGGAATGTAAGCGATCGTCTACTAAATTTGCCAAGGCTTGGCTTCTAATAAAGAAATGAACCAGTGACCTCTTCTTAATGGCTTAATTCAGAGGTGCTACTTACGTTGAAGCTTTGCTCTTGAGCACAAGGTGGTAGCTGAGGGTGCGCTCACAAGACTGTGTTGGATCACGCTGATTGTCATTCACACGTGCTTTTACAACCCACTGTGAGCCAAAGGCAGTAAAGCGAGATGTCTCATAGTACAGCTTGTGAATGAACTCATCTGTGCGGTATGGTTTAAACTGCAAATCTGGAAAAAATGGCACAGCCATTACAAACATACACTGAAAACCATACTCATTTAGCCACAAAATCAAATTTGATACAGCTGTGCAAAATGAAAATTAATAACACCCAATTCTTCTATGTCAAGTTTTGCAAAAGGAAAACAGATGTGCCACAATGTAACAGAACAAAAATCCCATAAAAAGAAGGCAACCTTGACAAGAAACGTCTTAACTACGTGGCCACAGCTTGCCGACATGCAACCTGATAATGAAGTTTAAAATTTTTAATAAGTTTTTCATCAGACCTCTACTTTTACCAATTTCGCTCATCCCTTTTGGAAGATAAAAGATTTATACAGTGATTTGCATTTTCCCCTTAAAAACTTTCAAATGCTTTTTTTCACTTACCAAGTTTAATGTTTCCTTAAATTTTGCATCAACATTGCATTTTATGATCTGGATTGTTCAATTTAACACTTGCCGCTGTTACTTGCCTCATTACGAAAAAATTCAAAGTTGCCTTTGGGTGCACCCTTCGCAGAGTTCTTCCTAAAACATAGTGGCCATGACATTCCCTGGTCTCTTTTGACATCTGCAGTATGGCAGAGCATGGCTTTCAAGATTGGTTTTCATAAATCAGTAAGACAGCCAGATGATGGATCCCACTTTTTTTTTTCTTTTGGACAAGGCAGGCAAACAACATGCAAGGAGTTATGCTGAACGATTATAACCATATGCAACCTTGATGCAAAATTTTTTTAAAAAGCTGTTCAGAGAAAATTGCAGGTAACCACTGACCACAAACAGTCATAAAACAAACCAGTGTATGAAGTACATTATACAAACAAAACCTTTCATACAAATGCCAGTCAGAATATTGAGATCACGCATGTTCCCATACAGTCAAGTGGAATTTAACAATATTCAAGTGGCATGAACATTCCATCGCTATAACCGATAATTGTTATAACCAGGTTGCATGAAAAAATCAACATAGGAGGATGGCAGAGTAGATGTGAGAAAACTGTAATGGCACGGAGGCCAGTGCCCTTCCCCGTAACGTTCCTCCATCTGGCTGCTGATTGTGTTCACTCGTTTAACTGCTACCTGGGCGCTCAAATTGCATGTAACAAGCCGTGGCTGTCGGTGTTAAAGAATGGCGCTGCTATAACAACTGCAAAGAGGGGTTACGGGTGGCAAGCGCTATGCGAGCACCACCGAGGCATCGCTTTGGTGGCCCCATAAGGGGCGTTTTAAAAAATGTGAGAGGGTTGCCGCAGCAGCCTGTCAGCTTGAGAAATCCAGATGAAACGCTGAGGCAAGATCGCCACAAGCATCTCGCCACATATTTATCACTGGCTTGCACAAGAAAACCCTATATCAGCCTTTCGTGCTTTATGCGAAGCTTGCCGATATCCTTCTCCAAGGTTCTGACTGGTGTTGTACAAGTCGCGGGTCACTTTTTTCGTCGCAACGATAGATTGGATTTTTTACAAGCACTCCAGGAGGGGACATGTAACTGGTAAACGGAGGCCTCGGGAGAGCACCTGAGGTTATAATAAAGCAGGCGGGAGGATCAAAGCTGGAAGCAGGGTGGCCCGCGGGTTGGGGCCGCAGAGGCCGAAGAGTGCCAGGGGATGTTTGCACAAAACATTGGCTGTCCGCGATAGTGGACAGCCGATCTTATACACCCTTTGCACGCATAGGCCTCGGCAAGCCCCAACCCACGAACCAGTCCAGGTTCTAGCTTTGGTGTCCCCGTTGCCACTTTGGTGTCCTGGAGGCGCCGGCAATGATGCGAAATAATGACACGTTGCTACAATTAGTAAAAAACATGATTGAATAAATATAATTACGTCCAACCGCCAACTTGTGACGCTCAGTTCAGCACTACCGTGCCCCGCGACTTCTGCAATACCAGTCAGAACTTTGCCTCCAGGTGCTCCAGGTAGTGCAGTAGAGGGTTCCTCGGAAAAATGTCCCGGAGGAACTGAATCATCTGCCAGACCTCCTGTGCGGCTAATGTTGAGGCAGCCTGCCCTACCGCATCATCGCTGCCATCATCACCGTCGCTATCTGATGTAAGCACGTTCACAACAATCGCCTCATCAGTTAGAAGCACTTAGTTTCCAAATCTATAGCTGTGCGCTTTCTTTCCACCTGCAATGTCGTGCATTGCCAATTATCAGCAGGCGGATCAGCCATCTTTCGTTTCGGCGGCGAGTCAAACGAGCCTAAGAAACCATGTGGCCAGGAACAATTTCAACACAGCCAACAAAGACGAATGCAGCGATTAAGCTGCTTGCAGAACTGTGCAGAATGAGGAGCCAGCGAGCAACATGCGAGCAATCTGGGAGCAGCACAGTTTGCGCGGTCCATTCGCGTCTTGGAGGGTGGCAGGGCGTAGAGCTATGGGCACAGCCCATTCGTGTTTGGAGGGTTGGAAGGGTAACGGGAGAGAGGCGTGCGAAGAAGGCTGGAAAATGAGCATGCGGCGGCTGTTGGAGCAGTGGGCCATCGTGCAGCAGCTCGAATTTCTCATTTTCTTTTCAAAGGTTTCAAATTTCACTGCCTTTCGGCTCGGACACCCAGCAGGCAGCCTTCATCATTAAAATCGATAATGCAGCATCGGGGCATTGTAGTAAGTCGGTTATTTCACCATGGAAAACATACAAAAGCTGACGGTGCAGCAGCTTTTCATTGTTATAACCAATATATCGTCAAAACCGGTATTCTTATAAGTGGGTTCCGACTGTATTACGTAAGGTGACATCACCAATTATGTGGTTAAGCCACAATTGTCATTCTCTGGTGACAAATGCCAGCCATAACATCTCCTCGAAAGATGTTGCAGAGGAGCCAACAGCATACATCTATGCCTATTGCAATGAACAAATAGCACCTGATCTTTACAGGAAATACCCATACCCAGGAAAGACACAGGAAAGACCCATACAATGCTACAAAAAAATTATCCTCTTGTTTGCCAGTCTTTCATCTATGCATTTCTGCTCATTTTCCACAAACAAGCAGGTACAACATTGCCGCTGTTAATGCTCTTTGCTAACCCACTTGTCAAAGCCACATCCCTCAGGTGCCACACTGCAACTCATCAGTCACAGGTCATGTTTAGTGAGTGACTGACCAACTTTTATTGTGCACACTTGGCCGAAGTGGCTATTGCGATTGCACAGGCAAAAACATTTGTTGGTAAGCACCCACTTACTGTCAGTAGAACTCTGGACACTATTGTATTGCAGGCACAGTGGATGAAACAAAACTCCTGTAGATATTGTTTACATGGCATAAGTGCATCCATTCTGGCTTATGCATTGATCTACATGCATTGTACTTGTTAGCCCTAATATGTCTTCAGTATTGCATCATCCTCCCACGATAACCACTTTTGTTGACTATGAGGCTACATCCATGCATGGTGGTTATAGCCTACTCCCACAGCACAACTGCATAAGCTTGCCAGTAATTTTAACGGTTGTTACTTTATGGTAGGGAGGCTATCAATGATGCATTGTTACTAACATTTTTGAAGAAGGTACACCTGATCAAATGTTCTAACAGCACAGGCTCAGACTACTATCATATACAGTTGACCTGCATATCATTAGCAGTAATTTGACATCACTTTTAATTGGTCTGTGTGAAGAAGTCTTGGAAAGGATCAATGCTTTCCAATAGCATTTGAAAAGCTCGTTTAAACTGTTGAATGTGGAATCATTCACAGTAGACTGACTTGCCAGCAGCTTAATTACAAGTGCCAGTGGTCAATCCTGCTGACCATGCTCAAACAAGCATGTAAATTATGTAAAAATAACTGTTGCAAAATGTTTCAGAATGTGCAGCTTCACGTTATCGTGCCGTGGTATGTTGATATGAAAGATACAGTGGTGTTCCTACATGCTGAAATTAAGCTGGTTCTAGAAAACACCAGAACTTATTTGAACAACATTAATGTAAATTGATATTATTGAAGAAAAACATCAACTGCCATTTTGTTCTTCCATAATATTATTCTTACAAGCTCATTCGTGCGACACCCAGGTGTGAACATAAGAAATTCCGAGCAAATAATTATTTCACTAAACACAAGTCTTGAAGGCCACAGTCAATTACAGATAGCAGATGTTAATAGGTAATGTTGAAACACTTGCACAGAAGGACTTCCACACAAGGGTCATTCATGAAGTTCATTCTACGTCCAAAAGCTAACCGGGACACATGATGGGCAGCAGCACAAACACAACATCTAGTTTCCGCATGCAAGCACTGCAAGCTATACCACAACTTGTGCATCAAAACTTAAGTTCATAAAGAAAAAATCAGAGATCCACCCATTCGTAGCAATTGCTACAAAGGAAATCCATACGGGTTCCTCAAAAGAAAAGCCTCATAGTTGAAGAAAAATTCATCCTGGTCCGGGACCAAAACCTGGGACCACCGCCTTCCTGGGGCAGCTGCTCTACCATCTGAGCTAACCAGGCGGCTAGTAGATGGTAGGGCGAAGTCGAATTTGTCAACAACTCGAAGCAAAGGCAAGAGTTTGACAAAGTAGTTCTGTGGAAACCCGCAAGGTGGAGAGAAGTAATACATAAAGGGAAAATCAGACATCCACCCGTTTGTAGCAAATTGCTACAAAGGAAACCCATACGGGTTCCTCGAAAGAAAAGCCTCACAGTTGAAAAATTCGTTCTGGTCGGGGACTCGAACCCGGGAGCACCGCCTTTCCAGCGCAGCTGCTCTACCATCTGAGCTAACCAGGCGGCTAGCAGATGGTAGGGCGAAGTCGAAAGAAAAGAACCAGCCACTCCAAAAGAACCAGCCGAATGCAATGCGCACTGCCAGAACACTTGAAAATGACCAGCCAAATGTGTCATTAGACACAAAATTGAGGGAGCATTTGCAATCATTAGCATCACAAAAAGGCTAGGATGGTGCTGTCATGGGGACATGGGATGTGTGATGCTGTGCACATGTATTGGACTAACATTGTCTCACCCTGGTAAGTTATTGCTGTAAATTCCAGCCAGTCACAGGAAATCGTTACAATGGCCAATGGCTTCACAAGGTAGCTAAATAAATAGATAAATAGATAAATATATATATATATATATATATATATATATATATATATATATATATATATATAGGCAGAGCAAGAAAATAAGCTCATGAAAAAACTTTTATGTTTTACAACAATGAATGAGCTCATTCTGTTCTACAGAGGATGACAGTCTCCTTGGATTGTAAAAACTTGCATCATTTGCCAATTTCGCCAGACGTTAAGGTTAGCAACTTCTTGCTCTTTTGTTACAAAATATAAATGAGCAGAAATAATCTCCAGAAAAAACTATTTCTGGCAACTCATTGTGGGGTGTCTTCAGCTCACCCACCAGCAGAAATGTGTGGTCTTGGGTGGTGAAAGCAGCAGGACATTCAGTCAAACCTCAATATATTGAACTCACATCCAACACAAAAATGCCTTCACAATATCCAACATTCGTGATAAGCCTGCACTCCAATATGGTGAACCAAAATTGTGATGACTGTCTATGCAAAAGAAACAAGCATGATGCCTCTGACGTGCCAGCAAAAAGTCTCCTGGAATTTTGATGGCCCGTCATCAACTTTCTGTGCCGATACATGGTATGGGAACAACAATAACCTACATATCCACGCACTTTGCACTGTTGCTAATATGCCACTGTGCAATCTGCGATCACACAAGCTCGGCATGTTGGCTTGCAGTCCAACCAAGTCAAACTTGTGTGTCCAGAATGTGCCATTTAAGTTTGCTCTTGCCAAGTACAGTCTGTGTACAGTACCATTGAAAGTGATCTTCTCAAACGACAGCAGTTCAAAGATGGTGTTGTACAGCATCTGCTCCTTGTGGATCTGCTGGTCAATGAGCTCAAGAGCTTCCATCACTTCTCCGCCTGATTTGTGAGGATGGGAGCACACTTGGGTGTGCACCTCCAGCTCATGGTATGGGCCCCTCCACTGGCAACCAATCCGACTGTAGCGGCAGCGTGTCAACCTGCATTCACATGCCACTCTCTCAACTCAAGCTCAGGTCAGCCATGCAGTAGACTTAACACTTACACACTGTGCAAACCATTCGGGAATTCTGTACTCCTGACATGCTTTTTGGACCAAGCTTTGCATACCAATTAACGAGAGTTTTTTTTTTTAATTATACAAAAGAAAGATATACAGGTTCAGCTTATATATCGCATTCATATAGTGAAGTTCGCTATTAACAGAGGGATACAGTGCTGTCCAGAGCATCACAAAGACAAGACTTTAGTCTGGCTAAACAAAGTGGCAGATGCAAATAATGACCATTTATATGTAGCACCACGGCAGAGTAATATCTACATTAACAAAGGCTGAATGCTTTGCTTTCATCGTACACATTTTTAAAACCAAAGTGATTGTATAGCAAACATTCGAGTACTTAAAAGGACTGAATTTACCAAACCACGTTGCAACATTATAGGGATGCTGAACAGGTTTTGGAACTTGGAAGATTTACAGGGGTTTGGAATGCTGCCACAGTACAATTAAACTCGTGAAGGTATTTTCTTGATTGTGCATGTAGCAGTGCTGCAATTGCAGTTTAAATTTTCATCAAGCTCCACTCCCGTAGTGTGCTCGCAGTAATGAAAAACAGGGTGCGAGGAAGTTGAGTCAACATAGGGGTCACACGAGTGTTGTATTCAAATTACGTGCCTCACCAATACTTCGGACGACATCACGATTGTCTTCACCGTCAGAGTCCGTTAAACAAGCCGCAGCGCCTCCCGCCGCCACCGCCGCTCGTTTTTGTTAAAGCAGCTTGCAGTGACTTGTGGCCTGTTAAGCTATGATCTTCGTTTTCAGGGGATGAGAAATTATAATAATGAGATGACAGCTCATGGTTTTGAAAAAGTTTTCAGCTGCTGTTTATGGTGGAAATGGAAAGATTGTGCTTTATGTTTATAGAATCAATACTAGATTAGCACCTCACCAAGGAATTCAAATTTTAATTTGGCCACAGAAAGTAATATAAAACTAAACGAAGCGGCATTCTACTGTAAAACTTTGATACTAACATTGCTGTCAGCCTGCATGATCATGAAGTGTCATGCATAACTTCGTTGCTATTAAATGCATCGTGCATTTAGCAAGGCATTCATTACGTATTTTGCTAGCATTTGCGTTACTCTATGTGGGTGTTATGGTGTAAACGCTACGCTGAAAATCAATGCTTCAAAGAAGCACGAAACAACAAATGGAATAACATAGCAGTGGCCCTCATTACATTGTAGCACACAAGAGCTTTTCAAGTTTGCAAGTATCCCAATGTTTTCTCTGATCTCTCTGCAAGCTTTAGCATTCTTTCAAACCACCGTGACAAATGCTTTCACTGTGCATTGAGCTCGGGATTGATTTAGGAACAGCCAAGCAGTTGTCACTTGACCAAGAATTTATTCATATCTTGCACACATGCCGTTCCCCCTCATTTGAGGATAAGGCTCCACCATGTGTTCTTTCTCTACCAGCAAGTATTAGCTGGACATGCCCACCTCTAATGCTTGCCTCGCACAGTCTTTCATTTAAGCCAATTAAATATAAAACACTAATACTAATAATTACAATTTCACATGTTGCAAATTGGGGGTTGCAATATTTATGCCTGGCGCCCAGGCCAAGTAATGTAGTGACCTCCTCCACCGCCAATGAAAGGAAATCATGCTATCCCCCCCCCACCCCCCTAACAGAAAAATTGTGGCACTACCCCCCATGTGACATGAAAAGCACCATCACTTTTGTTGCTCAGCTATAGATGCAATGTCATTTTCGAGATCACAAATCAATTATTTCTAAAAACTACTACCCCATGATGCACCAAGAATACAACAAATTGCATTGCAGTTACTACCTCCTTCCCAACCTTTCACAATATGAGTCTTTTACATCTTAGTGTAAAATAAAGCCGAATTTTTATTTGGAGCCGATATACCAGCAATCCAGCTATTGTATAAACCAATACAAAAAAGAAAATCGCAAATTACAACAGCTGTTCTTGGATGACCAAAAGGAACCATCCTCTAAGGGCTGAATGTCTAAGCCCATATTGAATGGTGTATCATATACGATACACATAGAACTACTATTACTAGCAGAACAGAATGAAAAAGGAAGAATATCCTACATATTCACCCAGAATCTATGTCCTCTCAAGCAATGAAATGCACAGCAACATTAGCATTGGAGATAATTTTTAACTTACTTTTTCTTTAAAGGCTGTATGATGGCAGCTCTTCACTCAATGTGCAAGAAGTCAATAAATAAACAAGTTATTTCACAATTTATACACTTGAACATAGTGCACAAAAAATATTAGGGTACTGAATTATTTACAGTATATTAGCCTAGTGTGAGGCTTTGATCAAGGAATACACTGAGGTGGCTCTGTGAGGCAAGCATCAACTGCTGTATCATATATGGTTACAGCATGCAGTTATGGGTTTTGTGGCAGACAGTAGAGATTTCTTTCCTTGTGAAAGAACAAACTTGGTGGCAAGGTATGTTTGTATGGGCTAAGCTTTTTCCTGGCACCATTATTGGTGTATAGTATATAAGAAAGTAAAAGTGTCAGGTGTGCTTACTATGAAAATACCGTTGGGCCTGCCACTTTCCAAGAGCTAATAACAACAGTAGTAACAACAAATAACTCTCAGAAGACAACAAACAAGGTTTTTTGGGGGGCATGCATCAAACTTCTAAAGACAATGCAAAGCAAAAAATTAACATAAAGCCAAGGCCTATAAATGATCTGGCCTAGATAATGAAGTTATCAATTACTAGAAAGGCATCATAAAATTTTAATGATCTTGTACTAGCTGTTGCTGTGTGAAATGTACTCCATTTTCAAAAGCAATGTGTCAAGTTTTTTCAATAGTTCCAATATTTTTTGCACTGTCACAAGATACACTGCTCAGGCACCGCATTTAGGTGGGAGTGAAATGCAGAAATACCCATCCACCATGCTTTGAATGCGCTTTAAAGAACCCCAGGTGGTCAAAATTAATCCTGAGTCCTGAACTACAATGTGCCCCGTAATCATATCGTGGTTTTGGCATGCAAAACCACAGATTAATGTTTGTGTGTGTGTGTATATATATATATATATATATGCTCATAACTGCATGGTGTGTATCATATATAATATGCAAGAACTTTTGGCTCATGAGGTTGTAACTAAAGGCTAAACCCCATTGGCGCGATTTTGTGCGCGACAGCTACGAGCGACGGGTTCGCGCGACGGATCGGGCCGTCGCTTGAACAGATCGCTCGGTCTTGTCGCGCGATCGCTCGGTTTTGCAAATCTAGAATTCGTCGCTCGTCGCCCGGAAGTGCTATGAGCGACTAGCCAATAGCGCAAAGCCGGAACTGGATGTACATAACTCCAGTACTTTCGATTGTCGCATGGAACGAGCAAACGATTGAATTTTTATAGGTGCAAGGATAAGAACCTAATGCAAGACTTTCAGAAATATTTTATGCTGCTTTTTACAGTAAAATACATCAACTTAAGTTAATAAAGCACGCGTCACGCTAGTTTTGGCGCCTATATTGCTGCCCTCATACCGGCAACACTGGGGAGACGTCGCTCGAAGTCGTCGCTCGCATGGGGTGCAACTTGTAGGCGACGAGCGAACGCGACAGCCATCTCCATCGCGTCGCTTGTCGCTGTCGCGTGCAAGATCGCTTGCATGGGGTTTATACTTAAGAGTTTCTTTATAAAAGACGTTGGTTTGGGCACATCGCAACTAAACAAAGGCATGTCCAATTTTTTCACAAGAAAATAAATATTCATGCAGTAAGGGGCTCAAAAACAATCGAGTTTCTCAAGACAGTGGCCCCATATCTCCAGCTCAATGCTAAACTGTAACCTGTAATGAGCTTATGCCACGTTCACTCACTGGCCCTTTCTACTGTCTCAATGATACTTCATGACCCTACTCACAGTGAAAAATGCTGTCATTACTAACTAAAATTACTTTTCTTTATGTTCTGCCAATGTCAGTTGCTACAGGACACTGACACCTGCAGCAGTTTTCTTGCATAATTAATCTACATTCACTTTTACATGACATAACTTCCAGAACAGAGCTTCTGTATTGCTATAGGCAACCTTTCAATCCACTCAGAAACTCTGAGACATGAAAACAATGCTGATTGGAGGTGTGCCATTCCTTTTGTCACATCTGCTGAAGTTGGCCAACAAACATACACTGAAAATCACGTCCTCATAAGTGATTGATCAAGAATATGGCCACTGTTTATAAACAAGAAAAAAATGGACAAAGGCAAAGGAGCAAAAAAATATATCCCATGAGACGCACCGCTCTTCGCAGAGTTCTGCCTCATGGCGCTCAATCTGTGATCTGGGAAGTTCACTGGCGCAGAATTGACATTCGGTCGGCAGTTCGCAGACTGCTTTCTCAACAGCGAGGTTTCGTGAGCAGAGCTCACGGCTGATGACTGTCCTGCAGTTGGGGCAGGTGGCGGTCTCGTCACGGAGACGCGCATCTGCCAGGAGATGAGTAAAACAACCGGCACACATCAAGTGGCCGTTGGTGCACTGCAAAACCACAGCAGGGAGAGGAAAATCACCACTGTTGCCCTTGTGGAATGCTCTCCTCTTGGGAAGCTGCTCCGTTAGAAAACCTTGCAAGTGGGAAAAAGAACTGCAGCAAAAGTGGTCAGACAACAGCACAGAAAGGCCCAGCCTTGAGCCTGGGCACTTGAAACACCTATGTGCATTACCACAAACACCCTAAATACACACATGGCAGCAGCACAGAAACAAAAAAAATAAAAAATAAAATAGTGTGTCAAGAATACTGTTGACCATAACCAAGTCCTGTCCAAGTCCTGGGGGAAATGTTGCGGCAAGAGCTACTATTGCACCAGATGCTAAAGGCCAACAGTCAAGTGGGTTAGTGTCACAGACTGTGTACACAGACACATGCAAGCTCCCCAGCTAGGGCAAGTGTGCTCGACTGGATCTTCTGGTCTATGAACCTGAAAGAGGCAGAAAGATATATAAAAGCAAGCTGTATTACTAGAAGTTTAGATAAAAACCTTTATGACAACTTCATGACTTACCTATTCTACATTACCTGGAGACATTAATTTGTCAAAAAAAGGCAGTCCCACAGCCTGTCCCTGCTACACAGCACACTATGCTGCTCCTTGATAGAACAAAGCATGCCATTTGACAGTGCAGTCCTCAATCCAGAGACATGTGTCTTCAAAATAAGCAGTGTTTGGTTCTCCATGCACACAATAAACATATGAAACTGTTCATCTGGTTTAATAACTGGTTTAGCATAATGCCAAAAAATTATATTCTGGAGAACCACAAGCAACAATACTGTGTTCATCTCTTTGTGCAAGTGCAGTCCCATACCTTTTACATCCCTTTGAATTATCTGTACAGAATTTGTCACCTCAATCTGGATCTAAATTTCAGGTCCACCAATTCATTGTATGTTCATACTGCTATTAAAACAGGGTTAATTTTGCAATTAGGCTTGCAAAGCAGATGGATATAACGGTACCCAATATCTGCCCATTTTGTAATTAGACTACCCATAACTACCATATTTTAAGGGTGCCTATGCCACTTTGAGACTATTCAAGTGCATGTGTCCAAAAACCCAGCAAGGATTAATTCCTCCATTTTTTTATGCATTATGTTTCTTGCTCGTAATAGCTACAGTTGAAACATCCAAAGGGCATGCAGCTTCTAGATTAATACTCCCTGTGTCAAGGCCCATGCCAACCACATTATGAGATGTACTCACTTTGAACCGCACTCTTAATACAAAAAATTTATTGTAATTTTCTTCTTTGGCAATGCATACTTACCCTTTCTCACAGAGCGAACTCTGATATCCATAAATAATTTAGTTTTCCCTGACACAAGGATGACATATCTTCCGGCAGGCTGGGCATGATGAACCACATTACATCAGTATATGGCAGTGGCTCTAGACCACAATGTAAACAATGCATGCAAGACAGCATGCTAGTAAATTTATGTGCCACACATGAAGGAGACCTATGAAGCGTCAAACCATGACTATGTAATGACATCGCATAAGCTGCCTTCTGGTACATGCAGTCCCAACTGCCACTTGAAGTAGCCAAGGCAGCACTGCATATGCAGTCTACACAATAGAACCAACACCGTGTATATGCTTCGGTTGTGTTTATTGCACCACCAGTGATTATTTTACAGAATTGTACAGACAGTCCGTGTGTGCGTGATAACTGTGACCAAGGGCACACGTCTTCGTAAAAGGCCCGTGCATCTTCGTCTTTCGAACAGTTGGCAACGCGTGCGACGGCACAAGTCCCGGTAATACACGTTACGTAATGTCTTTCAGTCCACATTGTTTTTTAACACAGAACTCAACAACAGGCGCATGTTCGAGCCACTGATAAACTGAAGAGCAGCAATCCTCTAAGCTCGGCAAAGCACACGACAGGAACGAAAGAACTCAACTGAGAAGTGACAGCCGCAGTTGCTCAGCAGTAAAGCTATTGCGTTGACAGTAAGCAATAATTGACGTCAAATATTACACTACACCGCAGGAAAAACACTTCGCATCGCTGATGTCCTTATTTTCATTCACAAAACGCAAACACAATGAATGTGAATGCATTTCTTAAGAAATGCCTATATAGAAAAGAAGCCTAAGCAGTCAAACACAAAACATATGCCAGGACAAAAGGCAGGAAGCAAGGGGAGAAATTTATATATACATGTACAGTACATACATCTACGACGAGGCACCTGCACCTCTACAATGCAACACTAATACGCCGCCACACTCAACCGCACACTCCGTCGAATGAGCGACCGTGAAGCGCCGCGTTTATTCGACCGCGACGTTCACAAGGGCGGGAGGAAGCTGTTACGAGCCTGGGATTGGATCTGCGATCAGCTGATCTCCCACGTACCTGATAAATGGCGGTGCGGGGCAGGTCCAGGCAAACCGCGCAGCAAAGAATGCCGCCCAGCCTGTGCTCCAATTTGTCAGACTTGCCAGGCGTTCTTTCGCCAGCCTTGAAGCGCTTCTTAGCGGGTCCGTCAGGTTCAGCCAACAATTCGTCGCTTGTCGATTCTGCCAGTTCCGACCCTGACACGGAGCTACCAGTTTCGTCAGCCATTTTGCTGCCTTCTGTGGGGATGCCGTTTGTTTTGATCTTGACGGACGGACCAGCTGTTCTGTTCACGTCAGACTTCCGCCATCCAATGGAGTCGCGCAAAGCGGACCACGTGGTTTTGGTTGACCAGTGATGGACACGCCAGCGTTGCGCAAGGTCTTTCCTTCCTCACTGCCTTCCTACTCACGGGGCGGGTTGCGCATGCTGCAGCGAGGTTGTTGGTGGCATGTGTTCGTGAACACCAGCACTTATGCGTATCGGCGACCGAATGAAACTATTGTAGAAAAAAATCATAAGGGTTCCGTTTTATGTCTTTGTGCTTCATGCCGACAAACATTGCTGATTTACACAACCAGGTCACTTGGATGCAACAAAATGCGCGTTTGACTCGAGTCATACCAAAGGTCGTGCGAAGCGATTTCTAATGCAGACGCAAGACAAGAAAACTTTGGCATAATTCCAGTGTTGCACTTAAAATGGGCGGCGTTACTTTCGAGGCAAAGGTTCAATTGACAAAATAGTTATCGTTTCAGGCACTGACGTTGCAGTGCGTCAACAATACAAGACAATGACGCAACGCAGCATACTGTTTAGCATCCATTTATTGCCACGGGAACAAACGCACTGCAGCATGTACAGCCCTTGTCAGGTAAGAGTGCTGTAGCCGTACGTGTGCACGCCAACAAGCATGCAAAGTATATTTTACACAGTATCAATGGTATCAAAATTTCCTACGGATGCGCACCAGTGCAAGAGTATTTTTTCAACACTAGCGCAGCGTCACGCGTACGTAATGAGGTATACAGAGCAACGCACAAGCATAGCAAAATCCAGAAACAAGGACACACATGATCATGTTGCAGTAGAGCAATGAAACTACGCAAAAGTACACAGTCAACATTGTACCAAAGGGGCAGGCCGAGAATCGAAGGGGGCGAAAGGCGCGTTTTCTCTCTAGTAGTCTGAAAAATAAAAACGAATGAGACAAATATATATATATATATATATATATATATATATATATATATATATATATATAGACAGCTTTTATTTCAAGCATTTAGCATGCATCACTGCAGCAACCCGAAACTTTTCTCACACAACTGATTCTGACATGTGAATGACCGAAACATGAAATATTTTCTATCAGACATGAACTCTATTTTCAGGTGACTGCAACAAATCCCTTTGAAACAATCTGGTATGGTTTGAGAGACGGCAATTTTTCCTAGCACGAAACTTACACAATGGGGATTTCTGCAGTGTATTCTTTTGAAGTGATGTACAATGCATCTGAGCTCAATGGATCATTGCCAATGATTCCGTACTACTACGAATATATATTTAAGGTCTGGTTTGGACCCACATGTTAAAGTGTGTTGTCAAGTTCAAGTGACAGGAACTGGGTAGGAACAATCCGAGCTGGTTGAGCCAATGCATGTTCATAAAGCACCCACTACACCCTGCCACAGATCTAGAAAAGCAAAAGTATCTGGCAAATGAGGCCAGTCTAGTGTAGTACACTATGGTAATGTGTCACTGTCATGATACTAAATTTTAATTTACACCACAACATCTTCAAACCTCAGCAGTCATGGAGGCATTACGGAATCAGGGTGTAGACGAGCCGTATGTAAAAATACTGAAAGATATCTATAGCGGCTCCACAGCCACCGTAGTCCTCCATAAAGCAAGCAACAAAATCCCAATAAAGAAAGGCGTCAGGCAGGGAGATACGATATCTCCAATGCTATTCACAGCGTGCTTACAGGAGGTATTCAGAGACCTGGATTGGGAAGAATTGTGGATAAAAGTTAATGGAGAATACCTTAGTAACTTGCGATTCGCGGATGATATTGCCTTGCTTAGTAACTCAGGGGACCAATTGCAATGCATGCTCACTGACCTGGAGAGGCAAAGCAGAAGAGTGGGTCTAAAAATTAATCTGCAGAAAACTAAAGTAATGCTTAACAGTCTCGGTAGAGAACAGCAATTTACAATAGGCAGCGAGGCACTGGAAGTCGTAAGGGAATACATCTACTTGGGGCAGGTAGTGACGGCGGATCCGGATCATGAGAAGGAAATAATCAGAAGAATAAGAATGGGCTGAGGAGCATTTGGCAGGCATTCTCAGATCATGAACAGCAGGTTGCCATTATCCCTCAAGAGAAAAGTATATAATAGCTGTGTCTTACCAGTACTCACCTACGGGGCAGAAACCTGGAGGCTTACGAAAAGGGTTCTACTCAAATTGAGGACGACGCAACGAGCTATGGAAAGAAGAATGATAGGTGTAACGTTAAGGGATAAGAAAAGAGCAGATTGGGTGAGGGAACAAACGCGAGTTAATGACATCTTAGTTGAAATCAAGAAAAAGAAATGGGCATGGGCAGGACATGTAATGAGGAGGGAAGATAACCGATGGTCATTAAGGGTTACGGACTGGATCCCAAGGGAAGGGAAGTGCAGCAGGGGGCGGCAGAAAGTTAGGTGGGCGGATGAGATTAAGAAGTTTGCAGGCATGGCATGGCCACAATTAGTACATGACCGAGGTTGTTGGAGAAGTATGGGAGAGGCCTTTGCCCTGCAGTGGGCGTAACCAGGCTGATGATTATGATCTTCAATTGACTCACAAAATTTTCCAGGCACTCAGCAGCTGATCTCTTTAATTCACATAGTATTAACGCAATAGTATTAAGGGCCCCGTGGTGCAGAAAATGCGGTGTCGGCGTCCACTGTCGGCGGTGTTGTTCATCAGGAAAAAAATCATCCTGAACCAAAACCATGCAGGCCCCCCGGCGTGGTGCATAGGCGTTACTGAACTAATTGAATTTCTCTAAGTAAAATGCGTCAGAAGGTTCGTTAAGTCCGACTTAGACACAACCTACAGACATGATAGCATCAGACTGTAATTTGAATATACGAGAAAACATAATTTTGTTACGTGGAAACTCCAACACAAACCCCTTTTCCCTTGCTTACGATGGTACGAGCCATTGGCGAGTTGCTGGTTGTAGCCTCTGCCTTATCAGGGTATGAGGCATTGCTTTGTCCTGCACTCCCGTCAGGAGTGGCCTAATATTGCTTTCTTTCGGGCCCCGTGTCGCAGAATATCTGGTGTTGGCGTCAATAGGGCCCAATAATGCTATCATGTTCCACTCTTAAGAGGCGAAGCTTAAGCGTCCTCCAAGTTTGTTTTTTTTTTCTTCAGCATGTGCAATGTTAGCAATTTGCACTAACAAAGTGTGCAGGCACAGTGAAATTTAAAAAGCAGAGGTCATGAATAGCTAGCGTATTACTAAATTGACACCATATCCAGACTTGTACATGCTGCAAAAAAAAGGTAACCGATCGCAATCACTTCATTAAATAATGTAATCAATTACAGTGACCCACGAAAGCAATTGAGGGATTACTGAAATGTAATCATTACACTTACATTACTTTATTTCCAACCTTTATTAATATTGCACAAACACAGTACATAGAATGAGCTGGCCTGGTTCTTCAGTGCATCCTCTTCAGCCATTCACATGCTTATCTTCACTAACAATTACTTTTCACAATTTCTGTCAGTCATCTTGCCTCGTTTTGATGTATACACATCAGCAGCGATGCTGAAAACTTGCTCTATGTGCACGCTGGAGGGAAGGGCGGTCTTGTAACGTACGAGCACGTTCCATATATAATGATTGTGGTTACTCAATGCCACTATGCCCGCGTCTCGATCTTCTATGAAGCGCAGTGCTTTATTGTGCCTGGGGCTCAGCGAAGGTGCTTCTGGTAGGGCCAATGAAAAGCTGAAAAAAATATTCCGTATATGGTTTCGTAGCATCAATGTATGGAGTGATCGTCGCTATCGAGCCAGAGCAGCACCACTTCATTTTGTCGGCTAACATCCGGTAAACTGTTTAGATGAGGAAACAAATACCGAGTACCAGGGTTTGGCTCTCTGAGCATTGTGCATCCGCGAGGCCGCTGCCTTGCATGACCGCGAGCATTCTACTGCAGTTCCTGCCAAATTGAAGTGCTCAAATCTGCATTGCCTGTTATAGCTGACCTCATCGATATAGTACTAATTGGTTACTGGAAAAAGCAAATGGATTACAGTGAGCGTTACTGAGTAAAAAATGTGAGCGATCAATTACAAAAATACCAGAAATAAATGAATTGATTAAAATTACATGTAGTTAGTCACATCCAATCATGTCTGCCAGACTGCCACCTATATACCACTGGCAAGTGATAAGAGCTACATGGGGCAAAGCAGGCACTACAAATGTCATAACAAGCAGTTCTTATGCAACTTCAATCATTTCTGCTGCATACTGTGTGACATGCAGGTACAGACCCCATTTCAGTTGTACAATACATTTATTGCATACATATGCATAGCTCTCGAAGTCACATTAGCTCATCAACCATAAAATTCTTAAAAAACAGAAATCTACAGCAAGGGACCTGTTAATACGATCCTGCCCGAAGGTCTCAGCCAGTGCCCATACATTTTATGGGCCAAGGCTTTCTTTAGGTTCTGAACTCGGTCCTAGATGGATAGTCGTACCTCGACTGGTCAGTACCAAGATGTCTGCGCTGGCCCTGGCAGAGGAAGTCTTGGTGAGATTGCTACTGGGGAACTGATTGGAGAATGTAGGAGTTCACTGCCAATATGAAGATAGAAAAAAGTAAAGGTGTGTTCAATAAAATTCAATTTTCTACTTGATCCTATAGTGGGAATGAGTGGGGAAGAACCAACAGAAAGGGAACCAATTATTGCTGAGGCACTCGCCTTGCAGCTGCTGCATTTTCTCTCACTTCAAGCAAAAGGTTTTCTCAGCTGTGCTTAGACAAAAGTAAAAAATGTAGGCTAGGAAGTAGAAAGCATGGGGTGGGAAGGTGCAGGACATGCTTGAGATACAAGTTTATCGGTAGAACATTTGCCAGCTTTATCATTCACTTCCAGCCTCATATGGTCACCACACGATTGAAGCACTCTGTGTGGTCGAATTTATAAAGTGCAATATCGCATATAAAATTTTTCCTTGTCGTACTGCAGTGCGTACGGTGATGTGGAAGGACTGAGAGCAACATGCCTTGAGTTCCAACTAACGTAAAAGCAATCATGCAATCCCTGCAGCAGGATGTAACAAGGAACCATGAACGCCTTGTATGGGAATACGATCCATCAGCAAATGATCATGTTCATTGAAAGCAACAATAAGTATGAAATCATGCTGCTCAGTGCAATGCACATAATCAGTTGAGCACAGGGATGGGCTAAGCCAAAAAAACCTATTGCACATAATCTCAGAAAGTGCAAATTTGTTACCAAAAAAATTTGGAGGACGCCTAAGCTTTGCCTTTAAGAGTGGAATGCGGCGGCATTGAAAGATCCCTGACTGCTTCTCATGCTTCCAGGCAACTGCAACTTGTGCAACCATAATGTTTACCGGGAAACGCTGGCACAAACGCTATGCATGAAGGCGAGCTTTCTGGTAGAAACACGGCCTCTTGCGTGGGCCACGATACAGCAGAGGGGAGCGCCATCTGGACGTATTCCAAGGAATGGGCCGTGCGCAAATCTCGCAGGCCGTGGCCCCTCTATGAATGGTAGAAGTCATGGGAAAGGGGTTTGTGTATCGAGTTTCCGCGTAAGAGAATTAAGTTTTCTTATATATTTAAATTACAATCGGATACTATCATGTTTGTAGGTTGTGTGTAAGTCATACTTCACGATTTTTTTTACGTATTATACCTTGAGAAATTCAATTAATTCAGTAGCTTCCTTGCACTACATGGAGGGCCTGCGTGGTTTGAAATTATTTTTGCCAAAATGACAGTCAACACTGGATGCCAACAGCAGATTTTCTGCGACACATGGCCCTTAACGCTGTCACGTTAAGAGCTGCAGCATCCGCCTCGGTGATGCTATGGGTACTGAATGTGTTAAGTACAAGCTACTTCATGCTGAAAATCCCAATTTTCAGCCTGCCCTTGACAAAGTTGCCTTTGAGGATATCATAAGTGCAGACTAAAGAGTGGGGGGTTTGCAGTCCTCTAAAAAACAAGTGATTTTTTGTGCACTGTGACCAGTGGCACAACCAGCAGTTAGAATGACAGTGGTGGTGGCAACGCTATCACATGTCCATGCACAGCAAACGTCGAGACCAGACTACATGCGATGGAATTGTTTTTGCTTTTCTTTTTTCCACACGAGATTGGTGCAGAGGATGCATTAAGTACACCCATAACATGTTTTCTCAGCACATTTAATAATAAAAGGAGTTTCTCCAGTGACACACAGTATGGCACGGTCTAAAAAACTGTGGATCTGGTCAGTGCAAAACAAAAAACAAGAATGCATACAGCAAAAAAAGGGAAAGTATGATGCATAAAGGACGTGCCACAGCATTACAATTCACTTATTCGTTATTGTCAGTGTGGTTTCTTGTTAGTAGCAAAATTAAAATTTCGTTTAACAACAATGTGCACAGAATGAGCAAGCACGCTGCTAGTGCTGGAGCATGGCTGATCTAGAATGCGCGTCAGACTTCTGACCAGATGCGCGCTCCAACCTGCCAAGGGTAGAACTACGGTTTGCTAGATGCATTCAATAGTTAGCAATGACAACGCCACTACTACAAGCACCAATTTGTGTGATAATGCACAGCGAACGGTACGTTGTTCATATATTCCAGTTCATTGTAATGCTGCACCAACGAAACTGGATAGCCAGAAAAACAAACGAAATGAAGCAGCCCACAGTGAGTATGGTGATGCTACGGTGTCTACATCTGCGACGGGGACAGTTGCGTGCGTTTGAAAGTATGGCTGCAATCAAAGTTCACTGCGAGAGAAATTAGGCATCCGCTAACCATAGGAAAAATTTTTGGAAGCAAATAAATTATTACCAAGACTACGTAATGTTTCAACGTTCGAGTTGATTAGCTGGGCATGAGGCAATGCCTTTGCACCCATAAAGTAGTTCAGATATCTCCCTTTCAGTAAGGGATCTTTACCAGAAAGAAAATACTACTCCGTCATGTGTCACCAATGTGAATGCCCTTCCAGTAGATGTCCCTTAGTTCAAATCCCATCTGTCAAGGGTATTACACTAACTCGAGACGGTGGAAACAAAGGTATGCGCAGTTGTTAGCCCTAAACTGACATGCTTCATTCCATGAGTATAGCACATACACTGCAGGAACACTAATGATCAAACGCAAACTACAGCAAGAAAAAAAATGAAGTTGCACTTGATATTAGTCGAGCATAATAATAAAGACAATGTGCACTCCTGTTTGAGGCATCGTTGAAACAGTGTAGATGTTGAAACAGAAAATCAGACAGCCTGACAGAAACTCCCGTGTTTTCACTGCTGCTGTCATTTAAAAGTTAGTATCCAACTTGACCAAAGTGCACATTATCTCTTGTTTTATATAGAAGTACGACAATCACTGGAGGCGAGTTTCAACGACACCTCTCGACAAACCTTTACTTTTCTGCAATTCCTCAATGTGCCGAATATTGCCAAATGACCAAAAGTAAAAGCGCAGTCTTCATTTCATATGGTACATGGCAGCACTGATTGTGGAAGAGTTCCTATCCCAATGTTTAACAATGTGTCGAAAAGCTGCTGATCAAATTGGTCGATTTCCTATGGCTCTGTAAGAAAAGAGTTCATTAGACCAGATGGATAATTCCATCAATTTCATCGGTATCAAGGTCAAATTAACAGAAGTTGAAATGTCAAGCTCTGCATGCGTGATTTATTATGAAATCAGACTATACTTTGCAACACTACATTTCTTAAACAAAAAAACATCTATTTACATATGGCCACATGATATTTTGCATCACAAAAGGGAAATTCATGGAGACTGCAAACACCCTCCTAGGGCACACACAAAGAGCAGTTGAAATCTGCACTTCTAAGAGCAGCATGGCTGGTATACTGCAATGGTTCTCCCTCAACTATGTTTCATTCCTATTGCCCACCACTCTGCACCAGCTGACTTTAGCGACAACACAGACGGCTGCTGCTTGGGCCAATGCCAATGCATGAACAGGAGTGGAACTGAAATATATGTGCTATGTTAAATATGACCTAGGCATTCTCTGTCACTTTACAGTTTCCTTAATGAAAGCAGCAGTTAAAAGGCGGCGTGCTGTACTGCACATTGCGAGTATCTCGACGTGTTCTACAGTCAGAGACAAAATTATTGTTTCAGTTGAACTGCATGATATTTTGATACATTTGGTTCACAGTGCACTGAAGTGAAGCACAGATGCACCCTCAGACTATTCACTTTAAACTAATGATTAATTTGAAAAGCTGACAAGCACATATTTTAGATGTGCTAATTCTAGGGATGCCCAATGTATCCACAGACTATCGTAACAATAAGAACTTTCAGTAAGTTGAGAGGGATAGAAAAACAAAAACATAAGTAAAATTCTATCCTAGTTTGGTCAGCAGCAGATAATAATGGCTACCGTATCAATACATTTTTGCTCTAACAATAAAAAAAAGGTAAAAAATAGGAATAGCGAAAAAAAATTTTTTTACAGGTCACAAGCTGTGAGCTATGCAGAGTTACACTTAAACAGCCAACAACAGTGCACGTGGCCAAACACTAATACTGGTTGCCACTCAGTTGGTACAGCATACAAACAAAATGCTGCTTGTCCACTCAGGTCATCAGCTATGTTAGTGTGCAACAAAATATGTGCAGTTTAATACCCTCTTAGTGTGTATATTGAATGAGCTTGCCTTCAGAAGAATGTTAGAAAATTACAAAGGCTCATTTGCAGTGAAGCTCAGACCACTGGACTAGAGCATGAATGAAATGTTGCTGCAATGTTTCTTACTCTTAGACGACCACAAAAATGACATTCTGATGTTTAATTTCTGTACCTTTAAAATTCCGATTGAAGGGTTTTAACGTCCAAAAGGAGCAGAGGCTATGGAGACACTGTAGCTGATGGCTGCAAATTAATTTTGGCTAACTGGGGCTCCATAACGTGGACCCAAAGCTCAGTACACAAGTGTTGTTGCATCATCGTAAAGTGGCAACAGCAGCCAGAAACCAAATTCATGCTCAAAAGCGGAACACCACTAAGCCATTGCCTACAGGTACCTTTAAAATTCTTCTTGTGCAGCTCCCACCTAAGGTAAATAAACCATCTGGTCTGGTACTGTGAAGTGATGGGATCCACTCCTGCCTGTTGTCCACTGCTACATCACATGTATTAAATTGCTGTAACACACATTCTACAGTTCCAAACTACTGTAACATGGTGGAGTCTTGTTTAATGACCTAAAAGCCTTTGGCAGACCATAAGACTGAGATACAGTGACAAATATACCCAAAATTCACACCACATTCGAGTCTTAATCTAAGTGTTAAGTTTTGCCAATCCCTTTACACATGGAACGAGTCAAATAAAAGTGAATATGAACATGGAATACTAGCTGAAAGAGTCCCCAATAAAAATATTGGGCATTCAAACAAAGCATGCCTAAATGCATTCATTGAAAGCAGTCATTTTTTTTTTTTACAGACTAACTTTATTCATCTTTTTTTCCACTTCATTTACACAGTATCAAAATTGGCTAGTTATGCCATAGCTATAAGTAATCCGAGATATGTTTTGAAATGCACGTATCTGGAGGGGAGGTGAAGAAATGTCAAGCATAAATAAAGCAGTCAAATTTATGTTTCTATGAACATGCAACAAAAAAAATCTATAAAATTAAGTCAGTCTCAACAACAAGCCACATCTGTTAAGGTACATACAGTGCCTAATGGCTAGGTTACCACTATTTCTGCACTCGCATTAAAACTTTCACCCACAAATATTTATGAAATGGTGTTGGGGCTGCACTTATCTTCAGTTATCTTTGAAAATTGTCAATTATCTTTGAAAAGTGTGGTGTCTGAAAAGCACACCTCATCAAATGGCTTGATTCTATGACAACATGAACCAAGCTATACTTCACAATTTAACAATGTAAGCAAATTGTGCACAAAGGAGTTAGACATGCGGATAAAAGTAATTTCTGTGCTTTGTTCAGCAACAGGCCAAGCTGTTACTATTCCACTGTCTACGACACTCAATTAGTCGCTGCACTTATGGTGTTGGCAGTAATCTGGACTGAATAAAAATCCGCACCGACTTTCAAAACATACCTAAGGGTTTTTCAGACAGCACTGGTCCACATCAGCACCATTTCATTGGTGGAACTTTACTTAACATAATGGCCAACCTTCCCTTAAAACAGCTCCACAAATGAACAAAATTTCGTAGCAGCATCTGATAAGCAATATGAAATGTACAATTTATACTGGGTGTCCCAGCTAACATCGAGCTAGCGTTTTTTCAAAATATGAAGCCTTGTGTGCAGATGAAACCAACTGTATAGTGTTGGCAACCTCCTTAAGAAGCCTACAGTATTGTTGTGTTCTCATTAAGCAATTAGTACTCATTATTTACAAACTCTAGTGATTACACAATGTCAATACGACATATGTAGAGAATGTATGAAAACATTACTTCCAGTTTTTACAATGTGTTATCATTTCCATCTCTATTTTTTCCATGCTTGTAAGAAAGCCCATGAAAATTCTAAAAAGGTGCCGCAGGCTGCTGTTTGCATGATATAACAGCTTTTTTTTTTTAATGTGGAACAAAAGTGCTACTCAGAAGCGCACAACTGAAGGTGGCATTTTCAAATGTGCTATACAAACCTTGTATTGAAACTAGGGCAATAAAGTTAATAATTTAAATAATTTTAATGAATCAGTACCAATTACTATTTCAATAAAAACAAAAAGTACTGAATACTTCTCTAGGAGGTTGCTAAAACATACAGTAGGTTTCATCTGTACAGAAGGCTTCACTGTTTCTCAAAACTTGCTCTATAGGTGTGTTGGCTGGGACACCCAGTATGCTTTTCAGTTTTGCATGAAGGAACACAAAAATAATCATAAAGGACATACTATCATGTTGTGTTGTTACAAGTGGACTGGTCTGAATTTCATAAACAAGACATTTTTAACCAAAGTGATGTAACAACTTCACAAGCAACAAAATCACAAGCACTTACACATATGAATCAACTGACATGCAAGTTACTTTAACAAAAGACAAGATTTCTCAAGCCAGTTTATATGTTGCTGAATGCTGCTCAAACATTGCTGCTATGCCAGAGCTACAGTGTAGAATGTTTCTGACATGTTTATGGTCACTTCTGCTATACGAAAAGGAAATGCTGAGGCTGAGGTAACACTGAGGCTGCACTATGGGATTAAAGGGGGGACGTCGCGTTCAGAACCAATTTTCTTGTCTCTTGATAAATACTGATAGCATTGGCACAAAGATTAAGAATGCCTCCCTGATGCTTCCATAAAACTTTCAATGATATATTGAAAAAATTTGGTTGTACTAATTTTTTCTCCTTACAGTTGTTCTCATCCTTTTCTTTTTTTACACGGTTGATGTAATCTTCTTTTGTGAGGGCTACAAACTATAAATCTTGCACTCACACTGTGCCAAGAAAGTTCAGCTATCGCCACCACAGACAATGTGTAGCTCAAGCCGTAGTTTTCAACTGAACACCTGAATAGTATTAGTGCTGCCTCCACATACATTTGGCCATAGTTAGCACCGACAGTTTTTGGCACACATGTGCATCCTAGCAGACAGCAGTCCGACAGCAAAACGCCGTAGAACACCAACCCTGTGTAAAACTCTATCGCGGTGCCACACCTATGTGGGATGTATGACAACGTGTTATCCACATTCCATCGTACACCACTGTCACATTTTTGTGGATGTTGGTTCCGCCTAATTCACAACAGCATCAGAAAAAACATAAGTCGCAGCAGCCTCGCCATCAAGCTAAAATTCTACCTTGAGGTCTTTTCGGAACCTTTTGTGGTGTAACCCTCAAAGTGAGACATTCATCACCAACTAAAATCAGTCAGTGCAGTTGCTCTTTTTCCAGTGGTTTTAATAGCTTGCATTGCCCCAAGATTTACCTCAAAATCTCTTGCTACCTTCCGTTCACAGTGACCATCACTCATTAACGACTGCACTGCATCCAGCAATAGTTAGCACCATCTTCACTGCCAAAGCATGCTTTGCACCTTGCTCAACCTTTAGTCCAGACAGTGCATTGTTGGCACAAAGCACTGCTGAGAAATGCATCTAGAAATGTGCATTGTACAAGAAAGAATTCACACTCGGGCGAAAGTCCGAAATGATTCACCCTCACCCGTCCACATCATATTGAGCTCAGTCGCCAGCATGTACTTAGAGACATTTAAATGTCTCAGCATATTCACAAGATGCTTTCAGTGACACAAAACAAGGTTGTAACTGAACCGGAATTGTACTACTGATGCTGGTAGAGGGCGTCATGACCCTGCACGATGTGCCAGGCCAAACATTTGAAGCGTCCGCAATATGCACATAACGATGATCGAATGTTTCTGCTGGTACAAAACATGGCTCCAGATGCGCCCGAACGGAGTTGCCTATGCGCGCATACAATGTTCCATGCAAGCTTAAGGTGCTGGACCGCATGTCCACGTTGTGCTGCATGTCACTGGCACTGTTTTCAGAAGTTGCAGGAGCAGCCTACATTTTAGTTATTGCCGACTTCCGTTTACAACAGCTAAATTTATGCACTGTCTTGTATTTCTACTTTAACGGTCGCCGGGACATTATTACAGGCGAGATCCGATGCTGAAACTATGTTGTGTTGATCTTGACATTTTGTGAGAGTTCAGTGGCTCATCAGTAAAAAGAGCTGGCAATCTTCATGCCAGTTGCTAGGGGAACCAAAGGGGAAGCGTGCTGCAGTCACATGGTGGGTGCTGCCAATCAGGAACTTTCGCAAGACCTTGAAACTTTTGCTCCTCATGCACTCACTGCTGCCTGGAGCAGCCGGCCGATGCAGGCAATTTGAAGACTGGGAAGTACGCTTTCCATAGAGACACGTGCAATGGTACCGTGAAGTCACAACTCAAAGCGAAATTCACATATAACCCACACTGATCATTCCCGGGGCTTCTATTTGGTATTTCAGGCAATCCCTGCCAACTCTGAATAATCTGTCAGCTACTCATATCGCCTTATATTAGCGTACATACCCAAGTTCATTTTCTTGGATCCCCCAACAGCACCCTTGGCTTATAATCATGACCACCTTATAATCTAATAAATATGGCATTTGATTTCTAAAAAAATTATTTCTTGGCCATGTTTCACGATTAGAAAGCTGTGTCCTCCGCTTAATTTACGGTACATTTATTTGTACCTGTGCTCAAATCAACACGCCACTCATAATGAAAGCATTCAAAAAGTGAAGTTGCAAGCACGCATGCACTTTTCAAAGAAGCTACAAAGAAGATGCCCAACAATAGTGCCTATTCTAATCATGCAAAGTCGTTCAGTAGGACTGATTGAGTGATGCTTACACAGTGCCTATTATTTTATACACAACAAGCCACAGCACTTACATGGCAATATAACAATGCTGAAGTAATGCGCCTTGTGCGAGACCATTGCAGCATGTGACCTCAAGTGAACAAACTACACACCCATGAGTTCACACAGCCACAACCTCATTATGTCACTCTATGGAACAACTACACACACACACACACACACACACACACACACACATGAAAGGCATAAATAGTGTTAGCTAGTATTTACAGACAACTACCCAACAACAGTACTCTGTAAATATATGTTTACTCTATGTTGGCACACCTCAGCAAGCAGTTCATAACAATAACAATTGATAACAACCTAAGCGCTGAGATTTCAACTGCAAAAATTCAAAGCCTTGCTGTTCAAGATAGCAACAGGCTTTGACAACAACCATATTTTTATTCCAGGTCAGGAGTAAGTGTGGCAAGTAACAAAAAAAAAAGAAAGAGTGAGAAAAAGAGAGAGGGGCAATTATATGAATAAGGGCATGTGGACAAACATGGGGTGTAGTAACTTCTACCTGAATTTTCAAAACACTCTATTATCGCCTATAACAGGTTTGACATCTTGAACATTGCTAAGATAACCTCCAGTCAACACACACTATTCTACAGACATCAGAAATGAGGCAGACATAAAACTATAATGTATTACTTTCACATCACTCAAACAACTTACTTCTCAAGTGCAAGCAACTATAATATTCAATAATATTTCTCCATGTAACTAGCCATAAAAATTATCTCCACAAGGCTTTTACTGGCTACATTTCACTGTCTTCAGTAGTACCTTACAAAACAAACATCAGCACAGTGCAGAACAACATTTAACATTCAGTTTACTAAAAATGCTTAGAAAGCATGGTCAAAGACAGCATGGTGGCTGGACACACCTCATATATTGCCCCTACAAGGGTTTACAGTGGAAAAATCCCATAATACACGTGCTCAGCAATTGGTGCTAAGCTATTAGGTAATGTAGTGCATATGAAAATACAATAGGCTCACTAAACACACTGCAGAATACTCTGGACAACAATCACTGGTCACTACGTGGAAAAAATTCTGGCTTAGGGGTGCCCACACATACAAGCACAATTCAGAAACATCGTAGCGCAGGTCCCTAGACCAGAAATGTTAATGAAATTTGTGAGTTCGTGCTTCCTATTCGTTTAGCTACCACCACCTCAAAAAGTGCGGCATACAGTGATAAAGATACTTCAAAACCTAACTGCAACCATTGAAAACAACCAGTAGTAACTGTGTATGTGCAAGATAAATAATAGACTTCATAACATTATGAAACAGTTCAATACTGCACAGATAACAAAAGATCCATTTGCATGGCACAGAGGGAGAAAGCCCTTATGACAGGAATTGCATAGGCACAATCCTATCTAAGACAACACCAACAATAACAACAACTTGTTTGAGAAAAAGCTCTGAAATTATCAAGGATTTTTGTTATTATGAGGCAGAAGTAGTGGTCTTCAGCTGGAGTCGCTGCAAAGTGCTTACTGTGGCCGTGATGAGTGATAACACAGGTACTCTTTGAGCTTGCGTGGAAGTGGCAAAGTCCGCACAGCACAGCTTGATATATGTTGAAGGATGGCATCACGACAGGCACTCTGCAAAGATGCCACCACTGTGGGCAGCACACAATTAACAACGCATTTATCGCACCATTTACTGGCAAGAGAGGACTGCCTGGCATGCTACACTGAAGAAAGGGAAAGTTGTTTAAACACTATATCCTTATTCAACACTAGCACGATCACCAGATTAAGAGTTGCAAGATGACGTGAGGAAAATTATGTAAGAGTGGAAAGATAATTGATGACCTGACGTTTCACCAATGAAAATAAATTTAGAGCTATTAAACGGGCCTTAAAACCTTTTTGAGCATAATAAAAAAAAATTGCCGATCTGCTAAAGAGGCTCCTGTGAACATGTAAGCCAAATATCACTGTACTGCATGCAGCAGGAAATTTACAAGCTTGTGTCAAAAACATCAAACAGACACTTGCTCTCACTTTCACAATGCCGTCATCAAAAGCTGATCAAAAGCTGTTGGCTGACCAACGCTACTGGCTGATTTTGTGATTACAAGAACATTCTCAGTACTATATAATTGCTAATCTTGAGATACTAGATAGAAAAAAACACATGTCTGCACTCTCAACAAGACAGAAGAATAATTTCATCTTTGCACTGCACGTAGCTGCGTCAGCCTCTGAGATGGCAGCAAAGTGCTGCGTACCGTAATCTACTACGGCCAGTGTGGGGTGTCGCGACGAGACCTTTCGCTGTCGCAACACTCAACTTTTAGCCAGGGCTTTGCCCTCTTGGCTTCTCCACTGTATTACTGCCAGCGAGCTAGCGGAGATAAAAAAAGGGGGGGGGGGGGGGGAAGCCGGGGATCGGTACGATAACTCAACTTATAGAGATTCAGGGGGGGGAGGGGGGGGGTACATAAATAGTGAGGTCATTCTAGAATTAAAAAAAAGTGTTTCGGGGGCCCTTTAAGAGAAATTTAGGCATTGACAGCAATTAAGCCTTATACATTGCAATGTTAAATTTACAGTTAAAAAGTACTTCACACTTTTTCATGCTCGTTTAATGCAAAATTGAGAGGCTTTCTGTAAGATCATAATAAAGATGATATGGCATGCAATAAGTAGTTAATGCTTTAGTGTAACTTGTACAGCCATTACATGCCGTTACATGTCTGTCAGTGCAATTCTTTTGAGAGCAAGCCAGTTTAAAGGGACACTAAAGGTTACTATTAAGTGAACGTGGACTGTTGAAATACTATCCCATAAACCTTGAAACGCTTGTTTCGTGCCAAGGAGAGACTTATTTCAAGAGAAAATGCGTTCTGAAGCGTCCGCGTACCTCTAGCGCAGTTCAAATCGCCCGCCCTCCGATCGAGGAGTACTGACATCATGGTCTCATAGTGACGTTGCGCCATCGGTGAGTAGAACGGCGTCCGCAGACGGCGCTACAGCTTTTCTGCGCAAAACGCAAACGCGCGGCCAGAAACAGAGCCAAGACAGAGCCGACAGCAGAGCAAAAGCGGGAGTATGATGGCTAGCGGAACGAGAAACGTGCGACCATAAGCTGGTACTTTATTCTATGACGCAAACTTCGACGCTCGTCGCAATGGACCCTGACAATGACAGATTGCCTCGCGATGCTGGGCTCAACTTCAGCGATTTGAGCACTGACGAGCGCAACCTGCTGCTGAGGGTTCGCGCTGCCGGCGTCGTTGCGTACTACGACGGCGGCCTCGACACCGGGTCTCCGGAGCGGAAAAGCAACGAGGGCTTCCCACGACATCACATGGACATGGCATTCTCACTGTTTGTTCGAAATGAAAGTTTCGTGAGCCAGCACAACCCACACAGCACGACGCGATAACGAAACTACTGAAACTCCAAAGTGTGCGCGGCGCAGAGTCGAGCGAAAACGAAACCTTTCGACCACCCATACTACTGAAAGGTAACGTCAAAGTGTTATTTTTTCTTAGAATTGAATAGACGTAGACAAGTAGCATTTTCTTCCGTCTTATAATCGAATGAAATGATATTTTTAATACGAGTAGTTGAGTATTAGTAACACAAATTATGAGGAGTGCTTTCGTCATCGGGCTAGTACCGGAATGTCGCTGGGGGGTCTCAAATCGTGTCATGCATTTACCTCAATTTCTCGGTTACTAAAGCTCTGTTCGCGATTATATTGACACCTTAGACGTTCTAGAACATTGCTCTACCACTTTAACTTGACTTTCTGGTAACCTTTAGCGTCCCTTTAATGTGGACAAACATGGGCTTGAACTTTGAGCTAGTTCAGAAGCTCTAGAACAATGTGCTTAGCAATGTGTTTAACAAATCGCTACATAACATTAAGTGCAGTTGTGAGCTATGCTTTTATCCGGGTGATAACTTCTAATGGTGGCATATGGTTAAAATCAAGGCACTCATATCAAGCAAACAATGAAGTACGGTTATGGTCCAGATGTCTGTGCTACATGAGAAGCAAAAAAAAAGAATGCTCACAACTTAGCACATGTGCCTAACAACTCAATACTGGTAAGCGCAATTCCAAGACGGGACAGAAGATAGACACAGAAGCACAGGACAAGCGCTTCTGTGCCCATCTTATGTACCATCTTGGAATTGCACTTACCAGTATTCAGTTGTTAAGCACGAACCAACTAGCTCAGCAACAAATTTTTCAACGCACATTTACCTGACATCCTTGCTACATGAGAAGTGAAAACAATGTGTATGACTAGCACATGCCACGTATGAGCCCTAAATAATTATCCATAGCAATTGGGACTGAAAAAAAAAAACAATTACCAGATGCAGTGTACCAAGTGTTTCCCGCTGCTGCTGTTGCCACTAGAAAACCTCAATGCAGAACAACTGAAATTCATGCCTAGCTCTGTTCGGTTTACAAAGTGCAAAATGCACTATACACCATGTCTGGCAACATCCTCAACTAGAGTTCTACTTTTTAACACCCCAAAATGTCAGAAAATAACAAATTCATGCAAAACTTACCACCATAAAGCTGCACAATGCGAACATGCTTGGTGGTGCCATAGACATCTACAACAGCATAGAGAGGGGCATCTTGGTGAGGGATATCTGTTGCATACAACTGGTCTTCCCCATTGATGATGAAGTGCATATCAGCTGACTGACCCCTGGTCACATACATGACACCAATTCGACTTCCGACATCCGTTGGAAGAATGCTTGACCTGCAGCAAAAGCCACAAGGGCAGAACAAACAGAAAAGCAATTTGAATAATTATCTCTTAAATAATTACCTTGTTGCTGATATGCAAGAAAAGCACATAGACGAACAGCACATAGTGACACCAACATCGAAACTAGGCTTCCTATGTCCATGACAGTAAACAAGTCATAAGTGAATGCAGTACTTTCATGGCTTCCATGGTACAAAACAGTCTATCATCATCAGTATCATCTTCACAATCAGCCTAATACTAATAATATAATAGTCCAGTGCTGGACGAAAGCCTCTCCCAGCGATCTCCAATTACCTTTGTCTTGCACCAGCTGATTACAACTTGTGCCTGCAAATTTCCCAATTTCATCACCCCACTAAACTTTTGGCCATTCTCAAGTGCGCTTCCTTTCCCTTGGCACCCATTCTGTAACTCTAATGTACCTCGGTTATCTGCCCTACGCACTACATGGCCTGCCTGGCTTCATTTGTTTCTCTTAATGCCAACTAGAATATCCGATATCCCCATTTGCTCTCTGATCCACACCGCTCTCTTTCCGTCTTTTAACGTTATGTCTAACCTTTTTTGCTCCATCGCTCTTAGTTCTCAAGTTTTTTTGTTAACCTCCAAGTTTCTGCCCCATATGCTAGCACCAGTACAATGCAATGATTGAACTTTTTTTTTTTCAATGACCGTTCTAAGCTCCCAGTCAGGATTTCATAATGCCAATAAATTTCCTTCTCATGACCAGGGTACCCCGTGAGTAACTGACCTAGATATAGGTACATACTCCTGCACAGACTCTAGAGGCTGAATGGCAATCATGAATTCTTGTTCCCTTGCCAGTCTACTGAACATCACCTTCTATGGGCAAATGTAAATGTCATATCTCAAGCAGCTAGTGAAGTAACTATTTTTGAAGGAATGATAGGACTGCATATATGCAGATGACGAATAGATCAGTTTTCTTGGGAATCCATGAGATTTAATGGCCTAATCACTAGTATATTCAGTTGGACAACACGACAGAACTTCACTGAGTTGACAGAAACTCGCGCTGTGGAGTCCTTTCAAAAACCTATGATTGTAGCAGATGTCAGTGCATATGACAGCACTATGAAGCAAATTAGTTATGCCTCCTTTGCCATGTCTGTGTGCACAGACATTTAAGCAGGCACGTTACACCATTAGTAGTGTTGTGTATTTGTCTACAAGCCTCACAAAGATTTCTCTGAGAGTTAAGCCTTAAATACAGTAACCTACACATGTCTTTGCTCATCAATAAGACCATATTTTCTTTAACTGAATTTTTCTTTTTTAGTGTTGACTCATCACCCTTTGCCAGACGATGTTTTGTTGCATTATTTACACTGCTCTGTATGAGAAACATGAATATGTTTCTCTCATATTCATGTTTCTCTATATGAGAAACATGAATAGGACCTTCTATACAAGGTCAGGCAATTGGTCAAGCTGAATAAAGACAAGACTATAATTGGCAACAGCTTTCTGTGGCCTAGCCAAAGCTACAGAGCCAAAGTTCACATGTAAGATCAGCCACACGATACAGTAAAATTTAATGGTTGGTTAGGGCGTCAAGTAGAATACAGTTAAACCTCGATATAATGAATGTCAACATAACGAAGTTCTCAATATAACAAAGTACTTAACGTTTTATAACTTCTTGTCCATACAACACCGTGTATTTTGAACCTCAATATACTAAGTGTTTTCGTACACCATTTCAATATCACGAAATTTTGGTGCCACCGTGAAGGAATACTGAGGCAATAAATGAAAATTGCTGCAGGCATAGATGGTCAAATGGTTGAGTTACATGCAGCTGCTTGCGAACAAATCGCGCACCATGTGACAGAAAGCTGCCACCCAAGTGTAGCAGCATAGCAACAAGACCCTCTCACCATCATGTTCCGTATAAAGTCACAAGTGTGATAAAATGGTATCACACCCTTTGCACCGTATGCTGCGAGTGCGAGGGAAAACTCGCGACGGCGAGCCAAAAAGAATGGTGGCTTGATGCCTGCCTGTCTTCCCGCACAAGCTAAGGGTGGGGTAGAGTTATGGACAGGTGAGTGCGCGTCTCCTCTACAAGCCTGGTCGTGGCTGTGTATGGCTCTCAGCTCGGCTCAGCACATGCGCGGCCTGCACGCTCTATCATGGAAGTAACCTGTGGTAGGTGCACAGCCAAGATGGCCATGGCTTCATGTGCGCTGTCTTCCTGCATGTTTGGTTCTGAAGGTCGCATAATCTCAGGTTTCGGAGACGCATTTTAGCCAGAGAAACAGGAAGCATTCACTCCTCTATGCCTGCGCTCTTCATAATAGCAGCATCCCATTGCATGTAACACTATCAGCCGCAGCGCTGGAGTGGACGGGAAAGCATCGCCTTGAACTGTAGATGTCAAGATATCGTTTATACGGCATGAAACCGTACATTTGGTTGCAGACTCTCAAGTTCAACAAAATGAACTTAGATTTGTTAATTTAGTTTTTTACAATTGTCCGATGATTTGGAAAATTTTACGGCCCCTACCACGTAAAACAAATTCGTCAACAACTGTCATGTAATTTCGATATAATGAAGTGCCAATTTTACCAATGTAATTACACTGAGGTTTAACTGCATTTCATCTTAGCTACAACGTTTCCAAAATATACATACACTAGGATTTGTGACTGTATGTGGCTCAAACAAATTTATGGAGAAAGAATGAGTGCACGGAACTGACAGCACAGTGAACATGACAGCAGCCAGTCCTCTTGCCTGTTTGCTGCTCTTCATGCACCTCCTATTGCACTCAGCACAATAGTGCAGTAGGCTTTCACTTTCTCTAGTCTTACTTCAAATACTAAAGTTTTGTGATAAAAAGTATTTTCTTTTCAACTCTTTGAATCAGCACGGAAAATGGTGGCAACACAAAAAGAAACGACACAGGACGAGCACATATTTTTTGTATGTGAAAGGCTTCCGCAAGTTTTTGAGCTTTCTTTTCTTTGAGCTTGACGATAACCTTAGTTCGATCGAAGAAAGGCTTACACCCACACGTTTTACAGTGCACTGAAAGATGGAAGGTAGGCATTCCCTTTAAAGTATTATTGTGCTGACGTAAGTGCTTGTTCACACAGCTACCAGCCTGCCCAATGTAGGCTTTTCCACAAGACAGTGGAAAAAAGATTCTTTTTAAGACTGTATAATGATTTCGACCATCTGTAGGCCTAACAGAAACATATCATGTAAACAGCATGTCAAAGAGCCAGGGCATTCAAACATGCACACCGAAAAACCAGAAGTCGCATAGTAGTAACTTATTTTTTACCATTCATTACTTCATTTTGATAGATACAGTAGGGATGAAGCAAATCCATCACAAAATTTCTTGCTAAAAGCTTTGCTTAACCACTTTGGTGGCATTGTAGGCACCAAATACGAAACCGATGGTGGCAGCACAATGTGGCTCAATGGCCTAATATGTTATCGCAATGAATGTCCATGCGGTGTCATCTCTCCAAGCACAGCTGCACTGGGACACACGCACCAGGCCCCTCAGCATAGCACACTGCACGTTAGCATATTTCATTACATCATGATGCACAATTCATTACCACAATGTGCACCTGCATGCTCACCAGAGCATGCACAGGTGAACCCACTCAATAAAGAATCTGTGTAGTGGATCACACATTCTGCTATGCTACAACATCTGTTCACAGTTCACACACACACACAAAAATAGGTTTCCTTCAGAGGAACCTGTAAGGGCATTTCTTTGTAGCTTCATGCTGCTTTCAGGTGGATCAAAATTTTTTCACATCATGAAACTCCCTCCACCTTGCAGACTTCGCAGAACTATTTGCCTAAAAGTTAGGTTACATTAAATCTCTTGTTTTATTGCAACTGATGATACAGATGTGTCCTCAAAGGGCTGATTGCATTGTGTTAGTATGGAACATCTCAAATGCCAGCAACTTACTTTCCACAACTGCCGAGGCCAGAGCTGATTGAAGTCCCTTCACCAGAAAAGTCTGCGACACCGTCCTCACCACCCACAGGTGCCCTAGGTCGCTTTGTCGGAAGCAACATGCTCCGGGGAACAACACCCCGGCTTGTGTAGATGTGTTCACCAGTGCCTGCACAGACAATTCAAACAGACCAATAGCACACTTCAATACACAAATTCACTACCATTTATTTGACCTACAGTAAGCCTATGCCTAGGAAAACCTGTCAGAAAAATAAATTTCTCAGTCATCACTTGGTTACTTAAAGTCACTAAATGAGTTACCTAAAGTGGGCATGACACTGTTGTAGCAATTATTCTCAGTCCATCATTGGAAATGAGAGCAGAGTGGCCTAATGGTTAAACACCATTTGGCAACTGAGCTCTCGGCACACATTCTAACCAGAAATTTCAGTTTGCAATTGCTGCCTCTAAGCCCCTCACACCAACAGCAACCACCACTTCGGCATAACTTGTGTGACGTCAAAAAGTGCATCAATGCTGTGTCGTTTGCTCCGAAACATTCTAAAACCATGTGCACGCTGTACTGAGCTGGTGCATACCCACAGCTGTACGAGTGCTTCAACTGAAACCTTCCCCTGGAGGCGAGCAAAAGCTCCTGAATTCTTCAGGCAGCGCATTGTGCCTGCAATTCCTTCACTAGCTTAAAAAAGAATAACGCAAACCAGAGAACACCTGCAGAAACTATTTCGGGCTGACTGGCAAGATGCACATGTGAAAACGAAACCACGCATGGCGACCATGATGTATTTCCGGCTCTAGCTATCATTTCCAGCACTTGCAATACACAAACGCATGGCCTTTGGGACAGGCTTCCATTAGTAGTCTGAGGGAGCCATCGCCGGTGGTGGAATTTCATTTTGTCATCTATTAGTGTTGCCAGGCAGTTTAAAAGCAATATAAAGAAATTCAAATACTGCCATTTTTTTACCACACCGAATGCACTCAAAATTTGTCAGCTTGCTGTGGGATGCATTTGTTTTCACATGCAATGCATATTTCACCTTCGAAAATTTGGTGTCATGGCCACTTTACATGGCTCTGTTAAAAGCACTTTTTTTCTCCAATTTAGGATTATGAAACTTAAAGAAATGATTCACCTTATTTTATCTTTTCAGAACTTTCATTTCTTTTTGCAAGCCTTTATGTATATAGCACAACAATATTGTGTTTTTGTTTAAACGCCTTCTTCAATGCCAATTTTACACATATGACATTGAGAAATAAATACTCCCTGGGTTTTGCACAGTGCAAGAGACTGGATAGTAGAATATTGTATAAAAGCCAACATTATGAGAAAAAAAAATTGTAAATGCTTACATACACACACACAAGCTGGCTGCAATCAATGCATACTAAAGAGTATGGGTACAATGGTTCATCATCAACTCCTTCCTTACTGCGACCATCGAAATATAGCATTTGTTTGACAGTTTTTCAACAAGTTCGTAAATATTGCCAACAAAAATCTACCGCACGTAAAGCCATGCACCGTATGAAATGACAACAGCAACTATTGGTCAGATTTGATAATTTTCGGTACAATGGGGAGTCGGGAAAAATAAAACTTCTGCAGGAGTTATCGTCAAAATGCCACCAGTTCTACTAGCACTTCCGCAAACAAACCATGCAAAATTTGCACTTTAACTGCCTCATCAAAATCATTTTTAAATGACAGCAGTAGTGAAGACACAGAAGCTTCTGTAGGGTTGCATAATTTTCTATACCAATGTCTATGCTCTTTTAAAATGTCTTAGACATCAGTACATGCTTAGGAGTGTGTGTTGTTTGGTGATTATGTTCAACTGATATCAAGTTAACCTTTATTTTTCCACCTTGTCGGCTGCTTTTAACAATCAGTGCTTCGACAGCATATATACAGATAATTACAAGCAATCCTTCCCGTTGTGTGGAGTTTTCACTCACACAAGAGCATGCAGTCCATTTCAGACTGACCCCCCCCCCCCCCCCCCCCTGGTATAACCTTTACTAACAGTCTAATCTCTTACTTTTGGCACACTGATGGTGCAAATGTCTGTATTCGTTACTGTAAAATGCTGGGCAACACTTTGCATTACTGTACAGTACTGCAGAAGTACTGTACAAAGAATGTGAAGGCTTCAGCCTTTTGTGTTCCCCAGGGTAGCGTACCCCACCATTGCCGACAGTTGTTGAGACACCGGTTACTACGAGCTCGACCGGCGTTACTATTGGGTAGCGTGGTGTTGTCGGCAGGCTGCAGGCATCCGGTAGACCATGGTGACCAGGCAAGGACGGGACAATTTCTAGTGCGAAACTTGCACGGTTTATTCAATGGTTGGTGAAAGATAAGAAGAAGAGAAATGTCAAAGTACATTGCGGAGCCCCTTTAAATGAGCTCACTAAAATCGTAGGTGGGATCTCATTCACGTCAACGTCACGTGACAGGCACCGAGTCTGGTTGTGGATGGGCGGCTCCCACTTTCGGTGAGCCTGTACGGGCCTGCCTTCGCAGGGGGCACTCAGCAGGTGACATGGTAAGTCCTCGTCGTGGCTCTGCAGCTGCTCTCACTTTTGGTGAGCCTGTACGGGCTCGCCTTCACAGGTGGCACTCAGCAGGTGATGTTGTAAGTCTTCGTCATGGCTTTGCAGCTGCTCCGACTTTCGGTGAGCCTGGATGGGCCCACCTCCGCAGTTGGCAACCCGCAGGTCTGGGATCATAGGCGCTTATCCTTTCTTCTAGGTGACGTTGGTTTGCGAAAGTTCTCCTGTAGAGCTTGACAGTTTATGGAAAGGGTCCCTCTGCGTCGCACAGTTTGTAAAAAAGGGTTCTCCCGCACACACAGAAAGGGGCCTGTAAACACTGCGGGGCGCCAGCAAGAACGGCAACTTCTCAAGACAACCGTAGAAAATTAGGAATCCACCCTCCGTTTCGATGAGGCATGGTGGTTTGAGCATCCTTTATGCCCGGGGGGTTACACGTCAACCGTAATAAGCCCCAGCTCTACACACATGACTACTCCAGCGTGTGAACAGAAAACCTGATCAAACACAATAATCAAGTATGAGGATGCTTTCACATGCTCCCCAACCTAACAACCGTTGCGCTGAGAGAGAGTAAAAAAAGATGCAGGTGCTCTCTGCAAGGAGTAAAACCATGTGCTCCCCATAGGAGCTTACCCATTTTCACATTTGCAAACTAATGGCTTTCACACACAGCATGGGCATAAATATGGCTAAAATTCACACCAGCAAAGCTGCATAATATTTTCTTCGGCATGGTCTCACTTACAGAAGTTGGGGACTCAGAGCAAGGCACATATATTGTATATTTCATTTTTTTTACTCTTAGTACTATAATAGCAAATTATTAATTTTATTTATGCTTATTGAGGCACTTCTTTGAAGTTTTACATAAGAACTCTCTACGCAATTATTTCTGCTTTACTTACAATCAAAGCACTATTGAACAGGATGCAAATTGATGTGTCATGGTATACATTGCGACTAATATATCTCAAAATAGAACCATGAAACATAAAAATGCCAAAAATGAGCACTTTTGTAAAGGTAAGGAAAGAGTTAAGGAACAACTTTCAATGAGCAAAAAAAGTGCACACTGAAACTGAAGACAAATCAAAACAACAAAATACAATCATTAGCAAGAAGGGAACACCGAGAGGTGGTGGTTTTTGCATCGTGTTTTTTTTTGGTGCAAAAGCAACTTGCGCAAATGCAATGAACACTGATGTCAATTTAAGCATTGATTACTTGTGATTTGTGGATTCAAATCTGACAAGCTAATATGTAGCGTGATTTTGAAATTGATTTGACTTTTCCTGGTCATATTGCTCGAGATGGTATACCACAATGATCAAGCATGTCTAGGCACCCCTAGAAGATACTTTGCTTTTTTGTCAATATCGGCTAGAATAAGAGATCTCACCAAGAGTATTACAGTGGTGATCAATGGGGTGCTCAAGTACAACCAACACAAAATGATTAAACAGTAACACAAGCTTTTTCGTTACCATGGAAAATATGCCTCCCTCACCCCCCTTTTTTTAAGGCTTTAGTAAAATTTTTTATCGAATATGACATCAGGATTACAATAACATGCTATACATCATTACAAAGCTCATGAAATTTCCTTTCCAAGGATAAAAATCTCAAACACATTTTAGAGTGCAGAACGTAAAATTATTTGTGAAAAACAAACTTCACTGAAAAGTACAAAAAATGTTTACAATGCTGCACTGATAACATAAAAATAATAAAAGAAAAAATATTCTCAAGTATACTTAACGTTTTCAATTCAACTGTTTCACGTTCAAATGTTTTACTTTCAGTTGCACTTTCACCTACAACCAGCGAAAGTTTCAATGTTCTAGCTCCTAAGCAACATGTGCTATAAAAAATGCTTTTTGCCTAGTAGGAACTGCCTCTTTCCAGTGGATGCCACAAATATTGGGCTGGCAGGGTGCAGCAAATCTCCACCATATGCTGTAGAGATACCATAAATAAGAAATATAATATTGCAAACATTTTTATGAATTAAATCAAAAGTTTGATGAAATCTCATCTGATCGGGAAGTAACAGCATAATAGGAAGAAAAACAGAGCGCTGACGGAAATTCGGTTGTCTAAAAAATGTTTCAATGTTTCGGCTTCCACACGGAAGCCTTGTTCACTGAGCTGAGAGGCATAAAACCTTCAGCTCAAATCGGCATCAATAATCGCTTCTGGCATCTTGCGTAAGTTGGCGGGAGATTGCCATCATTTCAATTAAGCATGTGTGCAGTTTGGATATTCAGATTCCAGATACTGTCGCTTTGTCCAGTTATTTTCTTGGGCGATGATTTTTATGGATTCTCTATGCCACAGGAAATTCGTCAGTCATCAAAAAGAAAATGAACCTTGCAAGCCAAACAGCTCGCGACTGCCCAGGCTGATTTTTCTGGTCGTCTCCATCACAAGACTTAAAACCCCACGATCTGATATCATCTTCAGACTCCCAAACAATCATTTGAGGGTGCAACAGAATCACAAGATTGACGATGCCCACATGAGGACTCAGCTGCGAAAAGCTCGCCATCTTTGCAATCACAAGGTGCACACACCCGCATGCTCATTTAAGGTTGCTGCCACATGGATAAGAATAAGGCTACTAAGAAATGAAAGTTTACTCTTTACACTATGTCGTAAATGGCACAGAAAGTCTGTAAGCATGCCAGGAGCCTTGAAATCGAGCACAGCACTCTTGAGCCACCCACATTCAATGACCATGGCATGATCGTACCATGATCAAAAGAATGCCCTTTTTTGAAGGTTTTAGTATTGTTTTTTATTGGATATGTAATCATGGTCATAATAACATGCTAGATATCAAAAGAAAGCTAAAGAAACATGTTTTTTACAGATAGAAATTTGAGACACATGTCAGTGCCTAATGCATAACATAATTAGTGAAATACAAACTTTAAAAAAATATGGGAAATGCTTACAATGTTACAAAGATGCAGAAATAAAAGAAAATTACAACAGAACTCATGTGAGATGAGTTCAATGAATGAGATTACTGTCAATGGTAATGCAATTAGCGTTATAGCAACACTGAATTTCTGAAGTAAAATATGTTTAACATCTATAGCCATTATAAGATTTCCATTACTTTGGTTATATGTGGCATAATCCGGTACCCTCCCATGTTGCTATGGCTCTGACTCGCCATAGTAACACTTGAGCATGGCGACCTGACAACTACTGCAATGGCAAAGCCATTTTTGGGGTTCACGAAACCCACGCCACAGATTTTTTTTTTTTCCCCGGGCTTGCTTATGCTAGCCTTGAGGCATTCTGGTTGGGGACTACAGAAATGTTTCCCCTTCTTCAAGAGATAGCTGTAAAGATTTTGTTGCAGTTTTCTATGACAAATGCATGCGAGCATGCTTCTTTCAGGCTTGTATACTTGAAAAGCAAATACAGACACAGGTTGAATGTGGCTGCAGATATGAAACTGCTTAAGCATGACCGCACGAAGTATTGACAAGCTATCCAGATTGAACTGACGTGGCACTTTTGTTTGACCATTCCTTAGCAGGTAACAAAAAAGGAACCTGTTTCCCCCGCATGGTTGTGTTAACTTATACGCTTGCCCCCCCCACCTCACTTCCACCAGTTCACAAGGGGTCCCCAACATATACATAGCTGGAAACCACTGGACTAGTTTATGACACTGATGTACTAATGACTATGGAATGAAAAAGAAGGAATAACATCAATGGAATGACAAAGGTAGTATGATGACAATGGTGTGATGACAATTCCTAAATGATCATGATGGTATAACGGTGACAGCGTGACGACGACATGAAAACATTGGGATGACAACGAGTGTATTACGATAATGACATGATCGCGCCGGTATGACAACTAGATTAAGAAGCTGGAATGATAATGATGGCACGAATAGGACAGTACGACAACAGCGGCATAATCGCGATTGAATGAAGGATTGACATTGATGGAACAATGAAGACAGTATGACGGCGATGGCAGGACAACAATTGGACGAGTTACTGGAGTGTTGAAAATGTGAAACGACGGCGTCACAACAACAGCATGACAAGAGTCGGATGACGAAGTAAAAATTATGACAATAAAGTGATCGCGATGGTATCCTGACCACGGTATGAGGACAGTCTGATGACGTTGAGCGCACGATGGCTTCTACTGTATCAGAAAGCCTGTATGATGATGATATGACGAGAGGCGATTAATGAAGATGGAATGACGATGTTGCAATGACCACGACGACACCACTACCATGAGCACATACCTAGTGAGTGGCCCAAGCTATTAGACAACCTGGCCCACTGGGTCGGCATAAAAGGCGTGACGACAATGGCATGACAAGAGACAGGTGACAATGCTGAAATGGCAATGATGGAATGACCATGACAGCATCACCACCACGAGCAAATACCTAGTAGTGGAAGCAATTAGACAACTTGGCCCACTAGGTCGGCGTAGAAGGCATGATGACAACGGCATGACGAGAGTCAGATGACAAAGCTGGAATGACCATGATGGCATCACGACCATGAGCACATACATAGTGGCCTAAGCTCGTAGACAACTTGGGGCACTGGGTCGGCATAAAAGGTTACAAAGATAGATAGGCTCGAAATGCCTGAAGTAGACAAAGGATGCTAATCACATTAAAATATTTCAAAATATACAAAATTTTACCGCCTAAACTGTCTACAACACATGAAAGTTTCAATGTTCTAGCTTATCAAGGATGTGAAATAGAAAAAGTGTTTTCAGCCTAATGAAACTTCCGCTTCCTGGTAGGTGCCAAAAATCTGGGCAGAGCATCACACTCTGCTGGGCTCATAACAGCACAGCTCCGTAATATGCTGTAGACGCACTGTAAATAAGGCCTACAATATTGCCAACATCTCTACGGCATCTGAATGGGACAAAAAAAAAAGTAGTCATCAATAGGCAGAAAATTAAACTTGCCGCTGAGCAGATGAAGACAGTCTCGGCTGTTTTTGCAGGTTTCTATGGTCCAAAATGAGCTCCCATGATCTGATACCATCTTCAGACTCACTGCTACTAGTAGCATCCAAACAATCATTTCAGAACACAGCAGAATAGTGAGACCAACATCATTCTCACTAGGGCTCAGCACTCAGCTATTTGAGTGCCCGCTGTCCTGAATGCACACCTCTGCGTGCTTGCTGACAACCACCCTCCGTATGGAAAAAAAAAAAACTACAAAGAAAAGTGAAGTCTACTCCTTAGACTAGATTGCAGATGGCCAGGAGCTTTTAGATTAGGCGCAATGCTTATGGGTCACTCATGACACATGTTCAATGGCCATGGTAAGGAAAGAGTCAAACATCCTTCAGTTCAAATTTCATGAGGAAGAGTAAATGAAACACAATTTTGTAAGACAAAAAAAAAACGGAAAATAAAACTTTATGAAACATTAAATTTCTTTATCTACACCTCCTCTTGGGAAAGAGTAAGTGATTAATGTTTTTGAGACCTGCTGCTAAATAAAAGCTTCCTTTCATGATGGCCAAATTTATTATGCACTGTTTCTAAAAAAGCTGCATAGCTATTTCAACAAACAAAATTTTAAAGATAATGTTATTACTCTCACATAACAAACACAAATACCCTATTTTCCGGACTAGAAGTTGCACTCCCAACTTTTCGCAAGTTTCAAAGATGAAATTGGTATATAAGTCGCACCGGTGTATAAAAAAAACTGCCTATTTTAACTGGGTCGACATGATAGAACGGGATTATACATGCTTGAAGGCTCATTGCAAAATGCTCTACTTACTCATATCAGGGCACTAAAGTGTTGTAAACAAAATTTTTACAAGCCACAAAATCTAGCAGAAAGAAGCTTCAACCAACACTCCTCTCAGGTGCTGAAATCCAACATTCCTGGCACTTCACTAAATATCATCGAAGGCCTTGTCCTCTGACAGCCTAAAAGTTCAGCTACTTCGGCCGGCAGCAACGATGGGTCACCTTTGTCGGCCTCTTTTAGAGACTTTTAGATAACTTTTAGAGACGTTATAAGCAAGTCGCTTGCATTGCTCCTGCGGCGTGCTCAGGGAAAGGATGCTACTCATACTGATCGTGCAAGTGCACATGCTTTTATGCACATATAAGTCGCACCACTGTATAAGAAGCACTGACTAAACTTTTTTAGGGGGGGAGCGAGCCTTATAGTCCGGAAAATACCGTATATATTTAGCTGCTTTCAGTGAAACAACACCCTATTTTGGAAAACATGGTTCCATAACAACACCTTTCTACATGGCCTCAAAACACATTCTGTAAAATCAGCAAAATGTGTTGGAAATAGCAATGCAGCATCCAAGAAATCGCATCTGAACAAAGGCACCAACAGAATGGAACTGGTAACTGGCTTGATGCATACTGACTTGTAATACACTCTCTTGGTGATTGCAGAAGTCTGCGGCATGTGACCAACTTGATGCTCGCCGTGAACTACAGATCTCTTCCACTATATTCATACTGCAGTAGCTGTTCGTGGGCAATGGCCATACTTGCGTTAAGTAGTGTAGTATCCCTACATCTCACAGCACAAAGTCTGAATGGATGTTTTTGGGGTAGAAAGATAGAAAAACTATTAAGGTTCACCAACTTTCTCCCCTGCCTTACAAACTGGAACACATGACATGGATATGTACACTTTTCAGGTACATTTCCAAACGCGTGTTCTTCCAATGCATCTTATTAATCTATGAGCACTGCGCACTTCAGGTGGTCCTGCCATCCTATGGCACCGCGTCCTAGCCTTATGTGCTCTTGCCTTGTTAGCAGCATTAGAAAGTGGTGCACTTTACTGCATTGTGTTCACCCACCAATGGCTTGTTTTATGACATCAAGACTGACAGGAGAGAAAAGAGGGTCAACCGAGGGGCCTGATTTTTATTAATCATATCACGAGAAGCCAACAAATAAAGACACCAAGGATAACATAAGGGAAATTACTTGTACTTACTAATAAATTAAAGAAATGATAAATTCATGGCAATGAAAGTGGATGAAAAAACACGTTGCCGCAGGTATAAAACAATCCCACGTCTTCATATTATGCGAAGACGTGGGACTGACATGTATGACTGATATGTATCATAGACCGTGCTAACTTTGCAAACATGGCAAAGATGCTGCAGCAGCCAACTGCAATGAATTTTGGTTAAATTGGTAATAAATTAGTAATATCACTTGAGAAGCAATCTGAGCAAAGCTGCCGGGATTGTAATTGTGTAATTTTTTTATTAGTGGCCTTTAAATAGCACTTAAGGAGACATGTGCCCTTAGTGGTTAATGGATAAGGCGAAAGTTTCAGCATGTCGCCAGAGACATTCCTCAGCGCGCCATGGGCATGGGAGATGTCTAACCTTGGAGGACATGCTGAGGAGTCGCACATTCCCAGTCATGCATCACTTCCAGCAAACAATAATAGGGGTGGGGGTGGGGGTTTCTGTTCTTTTTTTCCAGTTTAAGTCAAGAACACATACTTTTGCAAGCCTTTTGTGATGCATCCACTCATATTTTAAATGCAAAATTTTGTATGGAGGCCACTCTATGTTTGCATTATCTGAGCTTAGGCATATAACGCAGCCCAAAATTTTGCTGTAGTTGGCCTTTAAGTGCACCCAGTGCTGCGATTACACAACAATATCTTGGACAATTTTTACCAACTATCATCATCAACTGTGCTGCAATCACATTCTACAGCTGAAACTATTCAATTTTATATGTTGCTTATTATAGAGGTTGCATTTCTATAACTTTCTCAATGGAGGTTGCTTGCCACCTGCATTTTCTGCACGCAGCCCAATCTTTTAAACACACTACATTGCAAAGTTACTCATAACACCTTGTCCTCCTACTTATGGTGTACAACCTATCTGCTCCAGATGCTATTGGCAACATAAGGTTGTCCTCTCTTCCCACTTTCTAGAGTTCAGCAAATTCGAACCACAAAGGCAGAAGCGAGCTTTGTCCCAATATCACTGGCAGGTTCGGTCATAAACAGGTGTGAATAACTTGAAACAGAAGACGCCAAACTGGATGTGCACATGGATAGTACTCCATATGGGGCAGGTTCAACTGTCTGCTGGATAGTTTGCAGCTCATTTCAGTGATTGCTATTTTTGGCAAAATGTTCTTTTCCGAGTGCCAAAACTGTGGGATAACAAGCTTCTTGATCTTCTACCTCCAAAATTGTCTTCCACTAACAAGTTGATCTTCGTCCCACCCTTTACAAAGAGAACATTAAAAAAAAATTATGGGGTTTTATGTGCCAAAACCACGATTTGATTGAGGCATGCCGTACTGGGGGACTCCAGAATAATTTACACCACCGTTCTTTAACGTGCACCTAAATCTAAGTACACAGGTGTTTTCGCATTTCAACCCCATCGAAACGCGGCCGCTGTGACCATGATTCAATCACGCGACCTCGAGCTTAGCAGCCCAACACCATAGCCACTAAGCAACCACGGCGGGTTTAAAGGTTACCAGCCCTTTAAACATTACTAGTGACAAGAATGAAAAAAAAAATTGCCATTTAAGAAAATGAAATGAACCCAGACAAAGAACAATGGCAAACTATGGATTAACTATGCTGATTGCTAACTATGTATTAACTGGCTGAAACACGCACACACATGCAATTGCGCTGGGGAGAAAGATCAAAGAAACATACCTAAAACTGATGTGGAAGGGTCAAGCCGTTCGTAAGGTGAACTGCCAAGATGCTCAGAGTCCAGTTCCGAGTTGTGAATGGCAAAAACCCAGGAGTGGCCCATGTTGGCTAAATCTGGCAAAGCATACTGGGGCAGTGGGAAGTGGCAACCGGGATTATGCTGAGTTAAGCCAAGTCGCATGTGGCCGCTCCATCCTCGCTCATTTTGTGCTATCTCTAGAAGGAAGATTTCGCCTGGAAGGAGTGGTTGCTCAGAGAACGCCAAGGCATGGGCAAAGCTCGTCTTGCGGTAGGCAACCATGTTGTTGTCGCACAAAATGAGGTTACGTCCATGGTAGCTGTGAAACCGACTGGCAGGAACAGTAGATGCCCCATTGGGAATATCTTTCCACTTGTGCTCCACCTGCAATAGCATACAGTGCACATTACAAGACCTCATCTCAATAAAATATTTTCTTTCTCACACAATGAAGCACAGAAAAAATTACATCACTTAGCCTTCCTTGGCAAAAATTTACAAGGATGGATAAAGAATACACAGAGTGGTTCTTCTGCCGCACATGTGTAGCGGTGTTTTATAAGTCTGGTTACAACACATACAAACAGCAGAAGTGTTGAACATCTGCATTTTGTCTATTACTGGCATTAGAATCTTTCCAACACTGCTGCTCTAACAATCAACCAACAATTGCTTGCACAAGTAGCATAACAGAAGCCCGTTAAGACTTTTTATCACACTTTTTGATGGTGCCGACAAGTACCCATAGCATTTTCTTGCAAGCTACAGCACATGGAAATTCACCAAGACGCTCAACGTTTTTTTTTTCGAAGCCTTACAAGTCGTTTAGTTAATACAGCACCCACCCAGACCAAAGTCAAACACAAATTCATGCGTTATGCTGCAGAAAGGCAACTCTCATGTCGCAAGTTTAATGCATGGTGCACAAAAACGCTGCTTTAAACCATTTCACAGATCAGCCCTTAGTATTTGTCGAAGGAGGCTTCGAATACTGTCACAAGCCAGAAAGAGTCACTGAAGCGTTCATGCGTACACAATACACTTGTGCCGCTGTGTGCAGGTGCAACAGAACACCTACAATTTAAATACTAACATTGAGCACACAACCGCAATTACACAAACCATGCAGAAACTTCTTTTTAATGACCGTTTTCATCTTCACTGTCTACATCCTTTCGAAGACGCCCAAAAATGTGCAATCGTGTCGAGCGCAAAGAGTCTCGACATGCGTGGCAGCACAGTACGAGAAAATGAAACTGGCGCTCAGATCACTTCCGCATGAAAGTGATTCGCATGCATATGAGCGTGGATATGCAGCGTTCACTAGAGAAGATACGTACTTCCTTTTTTGTCGTTAGGTTCATAGTCCCACCAAACGACATGTCGTTGCTGCTGACACGGACATGCATTTTGAAGCTCCTCAGCTGGGGTGCATGTCACGCATTCCACAATATCAGCCTTAGCCACATTTACGACGGTTTTGCACAACCACCGAAGGTTTACAAGGGCCCACCATAACGCTAGCGCGCACGCAGTGAACTGGTAGCACACTGCACCTGCACCAACAGCCCACTGCCGCACCAGTGCATTGGTCACAGCCGCCACAGCATGCGCCAACAGCCCGTGGTGACACCATGTGACACCCAGACAGATTAGCCACCCTACCCAGGTGCTACAGCAGCGTCAGCGATTCGCGACAAGCTTGTGCGACTGGCAATCTCGGAGGCCATGCTAGAAAGGACCTACCACGTACCGTGCATGCTGGGAACATAGCGGCGCTAGATGTGTACCTGTGTACCTGTAGTAATTGCCCTCTCACATATCTTTCTCTGTTTTCCCCACGAAACATTGTGCTCTTAGGTTTGCTGGATTCAGAAAGGGTGCAGAAGCTCTGTGACAAGACAACACAAAGAAAATGCACTACATACATACAAAAGTGAGCAACATGCATTTGGTCGCGTCGTAAGTGCACCGGCATATATACCTCCACTATCGGCATACCTCCACCAAAATGTTACGTGTGGAAATACACAGATGCAAGCCATGTGCAAGCTATTTACACTTGAGCCAGACCGCCAGGCCGACACTCGCTCGCACCAAGGGCACAGCTAGAGTGGGGCACAGACCCACTTCGTCGTCGTTCTCGCGGCGGCTCGTCACTCGAGCATCGCTCGATGATATCGTAATAATATATATATATATATATATATATATATATATATATATATATATATATATATATATATATATATATATATATATGTGTGTGTGTGTGTGTGTGTGTGTGTGTGTGTGTGTGTGTGTGAAGGTGGTCTGTTCCTGACCACCGTCAGTTGGTTCTTTATTCTATGTGCACGTCGCTCCACGATGAGGTAGGATGTGTGTCGAGTGAGCATCGAGTGAGCTCCGGACGGCTCCCACGGCTCCAGAACATTTTGCTGTGTGCTGAACGCGGTTTAAAATCCGGGACCTTAAAGAGGTGCGACGAAATTCTAACGCATTTTTCTTGCATTTATAGCTAAATAACCACTTCTTTTTTTTTTTTTTAGTGAGTAGATATCGCAAGAAGATGTCAGGAGAAAGAGCAGGGGACGATGGCCTGATCTTAACAGAACAGACCGGAAGGGCAATGTTTGAATGACTTGATCGTTTTCACAGAGAGCTGGACACCCGCTCCAAGGCTATGGAGAAGTTGACATTGGTTTTCAGCATCATTGAGCCTGTTTCCCTGATGTTTGAAAGTGTGAAAACGCTTCAAACACTGACGTCGAGTCTTACTGAAATGTATGACGAATTTTCAGGCGAAGAAATCATCCCAAAGATCCTCCTGCTGCGAAGGCACCTCAAGGCCGCTGGAAATCACCTTGATGTCACGAGGACGTGGACCGCACAACAGTTCCTGGAATTTATCGCCAAATGGAACTTCTTTTGAGTGACTCCCTAATCTTACCGTTATCTTTCGCTTGTTCCTCATGAGCTGCGTGTCAGTTGCATCATGCGAATGGAACTTTTCCAAGTTAAAGCTGATCAAAACGCTTCTGCGCTCCACCATGAGTGATGAAAGGCTGCCAAACTTGGCGATACTGACCATAGAAAAAGAACATGTAAAAAATATAAACTTTACTACTGTAATTAATGAGTTTGCAGAAGCGATCAAAGTGTCAGAAAGAACTTCTGAAGGAAATGTCCTTACTGGTCATTAGTGCAAAAGGCTCGATGTCCCACCATGGTTTGTGCATCGGCAATGTGTATACAATGTTCTATTTATCAATTTTGAATCGTTGTATTAGTTTTTTATCAGTTTCGCGGTGTTGAATAAAATATATTTCTCCTAGTCCTAGCTAACCATTTCTTTATCATTTTGTTGTTGTGTGACTGAATTCATGTCACAAGTACAGTGTCTGTCAGCTGCAAGGAATATTATTTTTAAAAAGGCGAATTTTGTAAGTCAGCCAGCAGCATTCCCCCGTAATAAAAGCATGTTGTCGCCCTAGGTGCAAAACCTGCAGGCACCTTCAAAGTGACATTAAAATTAAAAGCACCAGAAATAATTATACACATGAAGTCAAATCTAGCTTCACTTGCACAAGTTCGGATGTGATTTATATGCTTGAATGTTCCTTCTGTAAGAAACAATATATCGGTGAAACAGGACAATCAATGAACGTCAGATTAAACGGACATCGCGCGGACACAGCTAAAAAGCTTCCCAAAGCCGTCGCCGAGCATTTCAACCAACCAGGTCATAACTTTGATGAACTTAAACTCTACATCTTACAGTCAAATTTCCGTTCTGAACGAGAAAGAAAATACAGAGAATCATACCTTATCCATAAGTTCAAGACATTGCAACCAATAGGCATAAACGTTTCAAAGGGAGCTTTAGAATCTATTCGCTATGCTAAACCTCAAGCTATAGGCAACAACACTTAGTTTGAAAAAAAAGCGTATCCCCCCCTTTCCCTTTTTCTCCCCCCCCCTTTTTTTTTGTCAGCCGGCGTGTCAGACGCCCTTGACACGCCGGCTAACGCACGTGTGTTGACAGACTGGGGTGAGGGGAGGGGGGGTCCTGGCTTTGACCTTGTACACAGCGTTCCTTTACTAATTCGACACGCTAACACACTTTCTCTCGTTTCCGCGCCCTCCCGCCTCACACCCCCTCCCCTTTAGAAGAACCCCAAGCATATGTCGCCTTGAAGAAGACAAGTCCACTTGTCGAAACGTTGGCTCCTGCATTCACCTTGTTCACGTTTTGCTTTGTGATTACTAGACACTCGGTAGCGTGAAAAATATAGCAGATAAGAAATAACCATGTCCTGAATAATCCCTTAATTAGCACTTATAGAGGAAGCACTTCAATTCGAGAATTGAGGACTCAAAGTCATATTATTAACGCAACATAAACTTCTTAAACAAAATAGTTTTGGGTGTTACAGCCTACAGTGCTTTGGCACTGCGGGTGGCGCCCAGTATGGCAGCAGCGAAAGAAATATGAAATAGTGGACCAGTAACGTTGATCCCTCAATCCTCTCCATTGCGAGTGCAGACCAACAGTAGTGCAAGCTTTCGCTGGCACGGACTTCATCGCGGGTTTTGTTGTTGTTGTTGTTGTTTGGTGACGCCAGGAATCGACGCGAAGCGTGCTCTATTCTGTTCCCAATCTTGTGGTGGTACCGCAGCTCGGATAATCACGTTTGTCCGTACAGCAGCAAATAAAAAGAAGGCTTTATTGATCAGAATGAAGAGAGAGAGAGAGAGAGAGAAAGCACTTTATTTGCCCCTGTCAGGGAGTATGGGTGATCGGGGTGAGACGCAGCTCCCCATTTCACCGTCTACCTCCCCCCTAGACGTCGGCCGGAATTAGTTGGCTTCCGGCGGCGGCCTGGGCTTGTTTTTGGGCTTGTTCTTCCTGGCCACGGAGGGATGGATTCCCATGACTCTTTATTTCCATGTAGACCGTTTAGTGATGGGCGAGCCCAGAGCATGTGATTTGGGGTCGCTATGCCTTTACAGTTCTTGCGTTTGGAAGAGTGCACCTCAGGATGCCATTTGTGTAGGACATACGGGTTTGGGAAGGCGCCCGTCTGCAGTTTTCGCCAGATTACTTCTTCCTTCTTTGTTGGAGATCTATGGGGGGGGGGGGGGGGGGAGGGTAGGGAGGGTTCTCCTGCCCATTCTATAGTGTTCTAGAATTTCTCTGCATGTGGTTAGGTCTCGCTTTTTGGACAGGGAGTAGTCTGCCTGCGCTGGGGCCTGGTGTGTGAGTCCTCGGGCGACCTCGTTGGCGACCTCGTTCCCTAGTGGGCGGGTGCCCACATTATTCTAATTAGGTCTTTGGGTACGTTCTCCTTGCCTACCTGCAGAATTTTGCCGGCCTCTTTGGTCACCTTGCCGGTGTCATAGGCTTTGATTGCAGTTTTAGAATCGGTGATAATTATTCTGGTTGATGGGTTTGTGATTGCCAGGGCAATCGCCGCCATCTCTGCTTCCTCTGGTGAAGAGTGTCTCACGCTACAGCTCGAGATTAGTTCGCCTTTGTCGCTCACTACTACTGCAGCGTAGTGCCCTTCTGGGTACTCTGCCGCATCGTTGTACACTACCCCTTGTTTTTGGAGGAGTGAGCTTAATTTGGAGTCTTTGGACTCTGCTTCTCCTGCGTTCCTCGTTGTGTATGGGGTGCATGTTTCTTGGGAGGGGAGGTATTCTTAACCTGTTGGTAATTTCTTTGGGGATGGTGGTTATCCCCTCTCGCGATTCTGGGCTCTGGTAGCCCAGTTTTCTAAGGATGGATCTGCCCGTTTTGCTGCTAGTTAATCTGACATATTGTGCCGTGAGTTTCGCCTCGCACATTTCCTCTAGGGTGTTTGACACTCCTAGGTTGAGGATCGTCTCGGTTGATGTGCACGGTGGTAAACCTAGGGCGGTTTTGACGCCTTTCCTGATGAGGATGTCTACCTTGCCTCTCTCTGCTTTAATTGTCATTAAGTACGGGATAGCGTAGGTGATTCGGCTAATGATCAAAGAATGGACAAGCCTAAGTAGGTTCGCCTCCTTCATCCCCGCATATTTTTTTTTGCTACCGTCTTGAGAAGCCTGCAAGTTTGGTTTGGTCGTGGCTTCTAGTCTGTTTATCGTTTCGGTGTTTCTCCCATTTTCTTGTATCCACATACCCAGTATCCTGATCTTGTCCACCCTTGGGACCGGGGTGTTGTTGACCAGGAGCTGGATATTGACCTGCTGCTTGCTCATGGTTAGCATCTCCGATTTTTCCGCCGAGCATTTTAGCCCTATGGGTCTCAGATAGTTTTCCGTTTCCCAGATTGCCCTTTGTAGGGTGTCTTCTATTTGGCCATCACTCCCGCCTCTGTCGACCCAAAGGGTGAGGTCGTCAGCGTAGAGAGTGTGGCAGAGGCCCTCTATACCCAAGCAACCCCAGCCGACTGCGAATGATTGGCCGATTGTTGTGAAATAGTCGGCAGCCGGCTTCCCTGGCCACCCGACTTCCGAAAACAGTCGGCCCGACGTCTCCTTCCAGCTACATCGGCACGCGGCCGGCCGCGCGGGCTTTGCCTCCATCAGAGCACGAGTGAACGCCGAGCGCGCCAGACGCTCGTCGGTGCGACAAGCCGGCAATGCATCGGGCCGGCTTTAGCTTCCGACTGAACTTTGGCTCCAAATATTTTTTTGATTAGACAGCATAAAATGTATTGCACTAAGTAGATAACTACAATAATAACAAGCATTTTGCATGCTTCCACAACTGGTGCACACTGCCGAAGCACCAGACTGCAACTCTGGACCTTTTTTAAATTTTTTTTTTTATGAGTTTGCTCGTGTTGCTGCTTGGTTTCAACTCACGTTTCGCTAAAAAGCGGCATTTTTTGTTTCTCCGCATTGGTGAAACGCTTTGCATTACTTTTAAACTGGTTCGTTCGCAGCTGGTTCGGTTCGACTGGGTAGGAGGTGTCTTTTTCGCATGAACCGTGGCAAGCAGAGATGCTAATTAAACACTGAAAAATGCAAGAAGAATGCGACCTCATTGCGAAATTTGAGCGCGAACGAACAAGCAATGTAAACGCGCATGCCTACTTCCAACGACAAGCTGATATAGCCTCTGGCGACTCGGACTAAGGGGGAAAAAAAAGTAAAGAATTAATAGTCCAGAGGCGGGGAAGAATGCGGGCAAGAAGGGAGGACCGAGCCCAAGGCCGAGTAGCGTGGCCGGGTAACCGCAGTATGGAGCTAGGAGTGGAAAGAAAAAAAGAAAGAAAAATACAAAACGTGCGCAACCAGGGAAGGCAGGCGGAGAAGCGCGGGAAACTTTTCGGTCGCTGTAGGCTGCGCTTGCGGCCGAGAAGCCAGCGGAGTCTGTCGTCAGTAAATTTTGAATAACCGGTGCGATCTATCTGAGCCCAAGATGAGAAATCCAGAAACGCACCCAAGGCAGCACCACAAAAGCACTTGCATGCGGAAGAATTAACATGGATGCGTACGCTATAGTGCGTCGCAACAAATGCACAGTTTAATTGTAATAATTTTTTTATCAGTATAGTTTTACCTATACAGCTTTGCCTAATGTAGTTCTAAGCTTCTGGCTGAAAACATGTAACGGCTTACATTAGGCAATATTATATAGGTTTCTTTTTTCTTGTCCATCAATTGCTGCTGTCAACATTATACGTTTTCACGTATAGCGCTTTCATATATCGTTCTTGCGCAAGAGGAAGGGCCTTGTCGACAATGGCACCACTTCGCAAATGGCAGACTGCGCGCTGCATGCAGGCGGCCACGTAACCTATAGCTCTCATCTAAAATAAAGCTTCGTCATTACAATATATGACTCATGCATGTACTACCTCAGTATACAAAATCGCATCCGTCGGAAGTCTCATTGTGGATATTTTACATATGAACGTCGGGTAGATATCCCGCACTTCTGCTAGCTGGCACATATATGAAAAAAAAAAAAACAGTTGTTTGACGTGATCGAACTTTCGGTTTGCGCGTTCGAATATACATGTTTTCGGCGGTAACTGGTGACACGCGCGTGGTAGAAGCGAAATGCCATACCAAAACGCTGCTGCCACGCACGGAAGTGACGTCACAGTTATGATGACGTTGTTTAAACAAGTATGGCGTGTTCCGGTTTATAGTTTTGCGCGCGCTGCTGGAGCTGCTTCAGTGTTTCAGCTTGGCTAAAACACAATTTTACGGTTTCTTACTGTGTTGTGTGATAGAATGTTGTTCTAGTTAGTTGCGCTGGAAGAACCGGATGGTGTTCGAGCTTGCGATCTCGAGCCACACTTGGGCGCAACGCTACCCGCCGTGGTTGCTCAGTGGCTATGGTGTTGGGCTGCTGAGCACGAGGTCGCGGGATCGAATCCCGGCCACGGCGGCCGCATTTCGATGGGGGCGAAAACACCCGTGTACTTAGATTTAGGTGCACGTTAAAGAACCCCAGGTGGTGGTCGAAATTTCCGGAGTCCTCCACTACGGCGTGCCTCATAATCAGAAAGTGGTTTTGGCACGTAAAACTCCATAATTTAGTTTTTTTTTTTGGGGGGGGGGGGCAACGCTGGAGCAGCTCGTTTCTTTATGCCTTGGAGCGCGTTTATGGTTGGTGGTGTGGTCTTGTGCAGCCCCTGTTACGTTGTTCAGTGTTGTTGCTCTTGTTTGTTGAATTTACTGATGTGAATGGGGCATATGTGGGCTCTCAGTTTGGCAGAACTTTTTGCTGTTATGGTAAAAACGTTTAAACTGGTTCCAAATGCTTGTTGCTGCAGTTGCCGCTTAGTGTTGTGCATCGATCGCGGAAAACAAAACGAATGTTTCATCCTTCGTAGGATTGCTGTTGCAGATATTGCTTCAGAAGATAAAGCATTTATCTAAACACGAGCACAGGGTGTAAATGATCGCACTCCGATGCATGTGATACATAATGACAATCACCACGAAAGCCTATCGCATAACTATTACTTCCACAGGTAATTTTCATGGCTGCTATGGAATGGCTGTCTCACTGCACCACAATCTATAGCAACTAATACACTGGGCATTTCAAATGGTTCATGAAAGCGGGTTGGGCCCTGGCCAGACTGAAGCAGCGGCACTCGAGAGACACTTTTCAACGCCCAGCCTCGTGTGAGTCACTTGACACTCGTCACAGACACTTGCTGACATTGCCTTCAGGCGGGAACAGGCCTTTCCCAAGTAACCACGGATATCCGTGGGACGTCCGCCATAAGTCCCAACGTCCGTCCATTCGGATATCCAACATGGACGTCCGTGGGACGTACAGGAGAAGTCCATATCCTGTTTGGATGTCCGAAGGACATCCCAATGGGATGTCCATGGGACATCCAGTTTTGAACGTCCGCTGGCTGTCCGTAAATAGGCATGTCCAGGATATATACACTAGCTAACATAATTATGTAAACTAACATGAAAATATTGCCGGAAAATTGTTCATATTATGTTTGCTTGTTTTTATTCTCTGTCAGACACAGTCTACGCTTTGCAAAGGCAAAATAAATATATTTCCAACTTGATATATAATTTGCCCATTTTAACATCGTAGTATTATAATACGTTTCTTTTCTATCAGTGGGTCATATAAATGAAGTTTGCTTTCAAAAAATGCTTGTGGATGACTAGCAGAATAGATAAGCGCCCATTTGAAGCGACTTCAAAAAAAAAAATGGAAAGACGCACGTAGGAAACGTACACAAGACGGGAATGAGGCTGGTTCCTGTCTGTCCAGCCTCTTTCTAGTCTTGTATTCCTGCGTGCATTTTTTGGCATGTTTTTTTCTTAAAACAGGAAGTAGTTTCCTGTGTTCAAATTTGCATATAATTATACAATTGCATGCTACAAGTGGAGAATTCTTATTTTGTTTCATTTTGAATCCTCAATCACTATGTGCAGCCAAACAGGTCTAGTAAAGCTTTAGTAAAAATCAAGGAAAACATTCCACAATTCAACAAGACTTTATTTTCCACTTTTGTAAGCTAATTAAGCACCATCATGGTCCTGCACGGAAGTAGCGTCTGGTTTCTGTACAGCAACTGAAATAAACAGACAAGTAATAATTAAACTCCATTTTAAGCGTTAGCTTCAACCTCTAGCTGCCAAATGTTTACTCAAGAAAACCATTTCACATACACTTTCAGTCTTTCTTAGCAGTGGCTGCACACCTTTCTTTTGCCCTGCGCAGCCACTCCTTTATGTGGTAGAGCACGTCGTCTACCGTGCAGTCTTTGTGGTGGCGTGTCCGCCGAGCAGCCGCTAAAAGAAATGGGCGCGCCTTAAGTTTCAAGAAACAGTCAATTTCTACCAGATGTGAAGATGTACACTTACAGAACAGAACTTTGACGAGCTTCAGGTCCCTAAATCGAACCTTGCCTTTGCGGCCGTCCATACTAAATTCCGACGCAGCCTGATCACTCATTATATAAGCCATCATTGACTTAATAGTTGTGTTCAGGGTTCTTGTTCCATAGCCCATAAGGTCCAGAACCTGGAAGAAATTTAGGATGTGTATGTAACTCTCAGCTAACATGCAAGTACATAGCATATCTTCTGAGATGTCGGTGTGGCAGTGAAATGGGTTTACACAGATGCAAATGCCAGGGCCACTGAGCACATGTATCTGTGAATGCAAACAAGACGAAAATTGTATGCACTGAAACAAGTGGAGCAAAGTTGGTCATTCACTGGCACACTTTTTTGAAACAGGTTGTACATATGCAAATATTCAGCAAAACCGAGACGCTAGCATCTGAAACGAAATGTCTTACTGAACCATACCAGAGCTTCACTTTTTCCTTCAGTCAGTTCTTTATTGAAATCAAGGACTTCTCGCACACTGTCCAGTGGGCAGCGCAGCACTGGCTCAGGAGTGTTTGAAGTTTCTGCACCTGGAGGACTATTTCTTTGTAGGGCTACTGTCAGCATCTGTATAATTTCAGCCTGATTGTGCCTCACGATATTTAAACTGTTTATAACCCGCCGCTGAAACTCTGTAAGAGGGAAAACAGCATTAAACAAGTAAAGTAAGCCAGAGTACTGCTGTTCGAAAACTTACCAGCACTGCTCAGGGCTGTCCCCGAGGTTTGTCGACAACCTGGAAAGTGCAACACAGCGATTAATGAGCAAGCACCCCAAAAGTGTGTTGGAACTGTGAGAAATAGGCAAAGTGAGTTTTACAATTGGCACTGGGGCTGGCATCCAAATGCTGCTGACTCTCAGCTCCTGCAATAATAGCTGCAGTGTTTGTTATGCAACTCGGTTCTGAACGTGTGCAAGCAAGACAGAACAAAATGACATGAAATTGGGAAAACCTTTTTACCTTGGGACTGTTGCGCCACCTCAGCCACAGCCACACAATCCCTAATTAGGCCGACTTCGTCCTCATTCCGATTTTCGAAAGGAAGAGCGGGTGTCTCCCGACTAGAACCTGCAGAAAGAGAGGGTCAGTGCAATCAAACGACACCTAGCTGGCAATGAGCTGATATGCTACCTGGCAGTGACGTCATCTCTGAATTTCCTTGCAGAGGCTCCATTCTGCGCTTTTTTGGGACTCTGCAAGCTGAACAAAACCAATGAAACCTCACATTGAAAACAACCACCAAATGGTCTGCCAACAAAAAATATGCGAATTTTATAAGCTCAGGGCCACCATTTAAAATTTTCTAAGTTACTCATGTTACTGGATCCTTATGTAGTGCACCACCTGGCAATCACTTTTCCACACACTAGTGCCACTGAAAGTAGCAACTTGACCAAGGTAAAATACGAAAACAAAAGTCTTACGTGTCTTGTGCTGCATGGAAAGCTGCAAGGGGGCGCGCGGAAGGTCATCATCGGAATCAGATTCCGAACTGTAGCGCAAAGGTCTAATTCTCTTCCGCTTTCCACCGCCATCAGATTCCGATAAATCGGACCTGAACCGGGCCTCTTCCAACTTTGCACGGCCATCTTCATATGTGTCTGAGGTATAGTGCATTGACAATAGTTAGAAGGCCGAAACTATGCACACGATCACATGTATACCATCAACATAAATTAATTGAAGCGCGGACAGTAAAGTGATGACAACGACTGCTACGTGCAATGGCTTTGGAGGCTGTTTCTAAACATGCATGGAGCAGTTCAAAGTAAAAATTTTAGAGTGAAATAACCCACTGGCATGCACATATGCAGGTAAATTTGTAAACCGAACAAAGCAATTAATGCAATATAACTTCGTAACTGGCGTTTGAATTTATAGTGACAGTACACATAATAGTCAAGGGAATACTCACGGAATACACCTTTCACGAGCGCATCATATGAGAGGAATCCCGCATCTGGTTTTGCTGCGCGTCGAACCATTCTTGTGGCTCTATCTGATGGCACTTTTGGCCACAGACATTTGTCACCATTTACCCACGTGCAAGGCACAACCTCCACTTCCTCTGTAGCAGTAAACTCCACAATTGCATACATCTGAAATGATGCCACCACGCGCATATTAAAACAAAAAACCCAACTATACATTTAAAAAAAAAGGTACACTATTTCAGCTATCGCTCTACACCATCCCAGACAGGCCAGGCCACATGCACGCTAATCGTTGTCAAGGCGGATTAGCTGCAGCGCGACAGGTTAAATAATAATAATTTATTTGCTCAAAGACATGAGCCCCCCACCCGGTGACATGCAAGGCTACAAAGGATAGACGCACGTGCGCCGGCTAGCCCATCAACGAAGGGTAATAAATAGTACAAATAACGGCAGCGCTTTGCATAAATATTAATATAAGGACCACTAAGCATAGATGCACTTACCATGCTCTGGCAAACTTCAAATTAAGTGACCGCGCCGACCACGCTCCGAGCTCAGGTTTGAATTGGGCGCCGGGACAGACGAAGTAAATATCTATACGCGTACAAAGGTAGCAAGCGCACAGAAAAAAAAGAAGCGCTACATATATATATATATATATATATATATATATATATATATATATATATATATATATATATATATATATATATATATAGTGGTATAAAGTTTGTAAACAGGGATAACGTACCTCAGACAGGCTGGCCAACGTTTCTACAGGAGGACCTATCTTCGTCAAAGGCGGCCTCGTCATCGTCGGCGTGTTAGTTTTAAAGGGTTAGTGCAGTGACGTCACATGCGGAAGTTGTCGCTGGCGGCTGGTTTTAAAGAGAGCGATTACAAGAGGAAACAAGCGCTGTCGTCCGACGTCTGTGAGCTTCATTCTCAAGACGAGAGGATGAGAGCGTGAGAGTGGGCACGCGGGGAGAAAAGAAAAGAAATAGAAGCAGAAAAAAGGGGAAAAAAGGGGAAAGGGGGGTGGGGTAATGGGCGGCGCAAAAAAAGGGGGGTAGTGAAAGAAAAAGAAAGAGAAAAATGAGATCTTTAAGAAATACGGGGGCTTGGGGGCGTGTTGGAGATGCGAAAGGTTAGGAGGTACTCAGGGGGAGTCGTTGGCGGCATGTTTTTGAGGCATTAGAACGGCCACACACACACACACACAAGAAAAAAAACATGAGTAGGCAATGTTAAAGGCACAGAGCCTGGACGATCAGCGAAGTCTGGTGGACCGGGCCCGGGCTGCAGCATTAGCCAACGGCTTTCTGAACTGAGAGAGCCGCCCACCTAGGGCGAAGAAAGGACACTTTCTCGCTGTTTCTTAAAATAAACGTTCATTCCTCCTGAAAGTGACTTGAGTAGCATAGTAGTAATACGCCGAGTAATTTTGAAATAGTTAAGGTGGCGACGTCGTTTCGTCTGCGGTGCAATGTATGGTGTGACTGCAGGCAGCGGCATGGTCTTTCAAGGGGCACTGCCCCACGCGCTTAACGTAGGTGTCGTTACGGCGGCATCCAGAGATGGCGATACTCTGGGTTGAGGCGCCGAAAAAGGCATATTGACTTCCGAATGTGTTGTCGAGGGGGTTTAAAAAAAAAGATAAAAAAAGGGGGGAGGGAAGGGAGAGGGGGGCCGAAACCGGTATAACAAACAGGAGGGTAACGCACGCAGAAGCGGGCGGGGGCAAGTGTACATGGAAGAAGGGGATCGTACAGTTGGTATAGACGTAAAAACCTGAAAGAGTACATTAAATTGAGTAGTAGGCAGGAAAAATTTTTTTCGAAATGGAAGAGTAGATGAGGTTAAGAATTAAAGTTGGCTCGTGGCCTAATGTGTTTTGTGTATTGGTTGATGATATGAGAGTTTCAGATTTAAGTTACAGCTTTTAAAGATTCTAAGTTGCCGCGTGCCAAATCAATTCCTGTCGGGTGTAGGCAATTAAACTTGTGTATGAGGTATGATTCCGTATATATATATATATATATATATATATATATATATATATATATATATATATATATATATATATATATATATATATATATATATATATATATATATATACGGGATATACGGCTATACTACGGGAGGCCTAGCTCGCTTGGGCTCACTCGTCTGGTGGCACAACATAGTGTGCGTAGAGCATCGCAACTTAAAAACGAGGAGCAGCTTCTGTTGTGTCAGTCAAAGCTCACTGAATTGCAAGTGCTGGAACTGGTAAAGTACGAGGGAAGGAAAAATTTCAATGTCCAAGAACAACAAAGAAAGAAACGGGAGCGTGACAATATCCCAACGGCCATCAGAGCTGATTCTCAAAGCCAAAACCCTGACTCCGAGGCGACCGATTGTTCTGAAGTAATCAGTGGAAAAAAGCACGAGACGGTGGGCAACGCCTCAAATGTCATAAACTTGTCGAGTAGCCCATTGTCGAGTGCGCAACTAAATCTCCTTTCGAAAGGTTTAACTTTTTGTCCGGCGTCAGGAAGGATGAACGAGTTTCAATTGTTTCAAGATTTGGATGACTTCGCGAGAAATTTGCGACTACGGGAGTACTTTTATGATCGAAAAACTACAGAAGGGTGTCTTGACCAGCTACCTGAACTCTCCGAAAAATCATGGACACCTGGCGAGGCACGCGACAAATACTTGGACATGTATATTTGTGCGGTTCAAAAAGACATTATAAAAGAGTACGAGAGGCATCGTCCCATCCGCAGCAACCTCTCAAAAGAGGAAGAGCAGGCACTGCGAACTCTACGTGATGATCAGACAATTGTCATTAAGCCAGCGGACAAGGGTGGTGCAGTGGTGGTACTTGACCGGAATGTTTACATAGCCGAAGGTTTCCGTCAACTGGGAAACTCTAAATTTTACAGAGAACTCCCAAGCAATCCTACCCAGAAATTTGAAAGCGAAATAAAGGACGCCCTAACCACTCTGCGCAAGGCAGGGCAGATAACCGATAAGACGCTCAAAGCATTGATACCAAGAAACTCTGGCCCCGGCCGTTTCTACCTACTACCCAAAATCCACAAAATAAACAATCCCGGTCGGCCTATCGTTTCCTGTGATGGAACAGTGACTGAGAAAATATCCAGCTTTATTGACAGTCTCATTAAGGACATCCCATCTTCATTTCCCTCGTACATTAAAGACACAAATCATTTCCTTCGGGAGGTATCAAACCTGACGGTACCGGCGGGGGGTTACTTGGTCACTGGATGTCGCATCTTTGTACACCAATTCATACCTCACGCCGAGGGCATAGCTTCCGTAGTTTCAGCTTACGCTGGCTCCAGTCAACCTAGACAATTAGATAAAGACACAGTTGCGACTCTTTTAAATCTAGTACTGAAATATAATCACTTTGAGTTCGAGGACAAGCATTATTTGCAAATCAGTGGAACCGCCATGGGAACGAAGATGGCGCCAAATTATGCAAATATCTTTATGGCATCTTTAGAAATACCCTTCCTCGCAAACTCGGCCGTAAAACCAATATTTTATAAGCTATTCCTGGATGACATTTTCTTTGTGTGGGCCGACAATGAACAAAGTCTCTTAGACTTCATTTCCAATTTCAATTCTCTGCACCCGTCAATCTGCTTTACGCACAACTTCTCCCAAAATAGTATTCACTTCCTCGACGTCACTCTGTCACTGAGTGGCGGTCGCATTTCCCCGTCCCTATACAAAAAGCCAACAGATCGTCGGCAATATCTGCATTTTTATAGTAGCCACCCCCATCACTGCAAAATAGGCATTCCCTACTCCCAGGCCCACAGATACAGAAGAGTCTGTTCCCAATCTGCGCAATTTGAGCGACACGCGGAGGAACTGAAATCTGCTCTCATACGCCAAAAATATCCTCCAAAAATAGTAGACGATGCCATTGAACGCGCCCGCAGCTTAGATCGCGCACAGATAATGGGAGAAAAGGTTAGCAATACCAATACACAATCAGATCGAAACTTGGTCCTCACATACACCACCGGTGCTCCGCGGGTCAATGCCATGGATTCTCACCCGCCATTTTAATATCATGAAACGCTAGAGCATCCGACTCGCTACTATCTTCAAGCAGCCGCCTCGGGTTGTGTATAGAAGAAACAAAAATTTAAGGGATTCGTTAGTCAGGGCGAGGACACAGAAGTCAAACACGCCCGAGGGCTGTCGACCGTGTGGGAAACCTCGTTGCAAGGTATGCCGTCACATGACAACAGCAGACACGGCTGAAGCATCGAACTCGCCCTTCGTATATAAAATTACCGAAAATCTTGACTGTGATTCCAGTAACGTCGTGTACAAAATTCGATGCGAGGTGTGTAAGCAGGAATATATATCGGCCAAACAGAGATCCCTTTCCGCCTACGGTTTAACAATCACCGCGCGCATGTGAAAAGTCTCCCCAATTGCACCCTTCTCCAGGCACGTTCGGCTGCCAGATCACTACTTTGAACGCGTGAGCGTTGTGCTCTTGCAATCTGGTTTCCAACACACCCGTGCACGCGAGCAGAGAGAATCTTTTTTCATCCATAAATTTGGAACGTACACTAAAGGAATTAATGAGAGTCCGGGGCGGATGACGTGCCTCCGAGATATGCCGTGAAAGTGCATGGGAAACGCGAATACATGCTATGTACTGTAAAATTGAGACGCTGGCTATTCACTGCTTACTCACCCCTCCGCATACGCCTCAAGGGGGCGAGCGGAAAACCAATAAATTCAGTTTCCTGGACCCTGCCACTGAAGTGTCATTCTAAGTGACCTATTGCCCTTCCTGAAATACGCACGTGCTGACTTGATGTCAGTCGTCTGTTAAACAACGTTCAAAAACTGGACCACAAGGAGGCTATTTAACTCGACGCCCTAAATCTAAGCCCATGGGCGCACTTGCGTTGCGAATCCCATGCATTTTTTGGAACTATTTTTTTTTTCTTTTTGTCGCACCGTAGCTGGACCACAAAGCTGCCGGAACGGGCCGTGCCTTGTATATTTGTACTGTGACACTGTGTTTCTTTCTACAAGTTGCCGCTCTTCCGTCTTCCTTCTGGGCCCCTTCTCTATTGTGTCCCCCGCCACCCGCTCCCGCTACAACGGCAGCCCACGCACTGGAGCTGCGGAGCGACCGCTTTCTCCCTCCTTGCCTCGGGCGCACGGGAACCTAGCTGCCGCTACTTCCCGCCCCCCTCCCTCTCCGTTTTACGTCTCCCTCCTCCTGTGTGATTTTTTCTTTTTCTTTCCGTTTTCTTTTTTTTTCCTCACTTACCTCCTTGCTCTACATACATGTGACTCCGCCTTCCTCTAACTGCCCTGCATAGCTGCCAAAGGCCGCTGTAAATCTGCCAAGGCGCCGAAAATCAATCACTGTCACAACTGTTCCTCTCGGTTTGATGTATGTAAGAACGACCGGGTACCCGGTCTGGTGTCTTCCCTACCACGGCCGAACTGCCATTTTTTTGTAAACCCTGATGAAGATCGGTCCACCGATCGAAACTGTCGAAATTAAATACTTGTTCTGTTTACCTTGTAGCACCACTCAAGTTCTTTATATATATATATATATATATATATATATATATATATATATATATATATATATATATATATATATATATATATATATATCACCCATGGTGCTGGCGATGGCACTATCGCTTGTGCGCGACGGAGCATTGGCCCTCGCCAGGCAACAAAAACAAATCTCAAAGGCTATGCTTTTGGTGCCCGCGTGCGCTGAAAGCGAGTATACGAAAGCAAACGACGAAAGCTACAGTACGTCACAGCCGCCATGTAGTAACAGTAATCTCAGAGGCTATAATTTTCTGCCCTTAAAGTGCCAAAAGCCTTAGCAGAAACACAAAACGCGAAAATCGAACAACGAATATTTCCAAAATAAGTAAATATTTCACTGTGTAATAATAAAATACTTTAAAAATTTATTTAAGTTTGCGTAGATGCACGTTGATGCGTTATAGGCCCTTTGCAAAGCAGAAGCCTTGCAGTGATCCAATCCAAGCCTAGCCATCGTTGTCACGGCGTCTTTCATTGTGCGATTGTTTCAAGGGCAGCGGAACAGCGGACGTGTGTTGATTCGTTTGTCACTTTCCGTGCCTGCCAAAGTCTCCTGCTCCTGCAGCTAATAAGGTATGACAGCTACGTCTTATTTCTTTTTTAATTCGTTTGGGTGTTGAAATGTGCTTTCTGCACAGGTGCCAACATGCTTAGGCTTAAGGAGAAGCCTTATACGCGAAAGAGAGCGTCGCTGGAGACAAAGATGCTATTCGAGGACTTTGGATCTCGCACCGGCAGCCAGCAGTCAACGGCTCGAGAAGTCGCAAGTGCAGAAATGTGCAGTGGCGCATGTACTACTCACGCATGTGTTAACACGTGTGGTCGTGCTGTACCTGCAAACATTTGTGTGCCTTGCGACTCTGGCCGCTGCACCGAGGCGACATCAGAAGTTCAGGCCGCTGGTTGTGACACTGCGCGCACTACGGACAATGTACACGGTCGTCCACTTCCAATTTGAACACGGCTCCGGGCGGCCGGCGAGGCCGGCGCTCCGCGGAGCGCCGCTCGTGGGCGCCGGGGTAACTAACGCGCCGGCGCACACTAGTGCAGACGCGCTGTAGCAGACGACGCGGCTCCGGCCACGCTTGTGGCGGCCAGTGCGCCGGCGCGTTAGTTACCCCGGCGCCCACGAGCGGCGCTCCGCGGAGCGCCGGCCGCCCGGAGCCGTGTTCAAATTGGAAGTGCACGACCGTGTACCTTGCTTCCTTGATGGATCCACTCTAAGCGACTCTTCGGATGGTTCACTTGGCTCGCCTGTGAGAGCGTCACAAGAGGATCCCTTAGGAGAGGTGAGTGTGGGTTCTCTGGTTAGCAGGACCCCGGAGCCTACATTTGATTTAGCTACCGCGGACTCTTCATCGGTGCCCTCTGACTTTGCTGAACGACTGCGCAGTTGGGCTATTAAGGAAAATGTTACGCATACAGCGGTCACATCACTGCTAAAGATGCTCAAGACGAGTAGCTTTGACCCCTCATCTCTCCCAAGTGACGCTCGCACTTTGCTCTCCACGCCCAGGGGTACACAACGTGCACCTGCTTTAACTGACATGGCTCCTGGGCAATACTGTCACTTTGGCTTGCAGTGCAGTCTAGAAAATGCCTTGCCGGAAGCATGTTTTAAGGGCAGCCATGTTTCTTTGTTGTTTAATATTGACGGACTGCCAATTTCTAAGAGTTCTAACATGCAGTTGTGGCCAATACAGTGCATGATTGGTGAGCATGGCAGAGTTTCACCCTTTGTAGTCGGCATTTTTGCTGGGCCTTCAAAGCCTGTTTCAGCGAATGATTTTCTGAGCCCCCTTGTCAGTGAGCTGCAGCAGCTTCTTTCGCATGGAATGGTTTTTGAGCACCGGGTAATTAAGGTTTCGTCAACTTGTTTTGTTTTAGATGCACCAGCACGGTCATTTGTTTTTCAAATTAAAGGACACACTGGATATTCTGGGTGCCCAAAGTGCACAGTAGAGGGCACATACAGCAACAACCGACTCAGCTTTCCAGCGAGGTCCTCCACTTTGCGCACCGATGATTCATTCAGGCGTCAGACTGACCCTGACCATCACCTAGGCACCTCAGTTTTGATGACGCTTCCCATAGACTGTGTCGCCTCTGCACCCCTTGACTACATGCACCTTTTATGTCTGGGCATTATGAAAAAGTTGCTTAGTGCTTGGTTAGGTGGCCGTTTAGAGGTCCGTCTCGGACCTGCAGAACGAAGACGGTTGTCTGACTTAAACCTATCTTTAGCTCCTAATGTACCTAAAGAATTTTCCCGCAAACCTAGAAGTGTAGCAGAGGCTGAGCGTTGGAAGGCCACAGAATTCAGACTACTACTTCTCTACACTGGGCCTGTAGTACTCATGCCTGTTCTACCTCCTGATCTTTACATGAACTTTCTTTCGCTGCACTGTGCAGTGTACATTCTGGCAAGTCCTAGCCTGTGCCAGCAGCATACTGATTATGCCGAGTCTCTTCTTAAGTACTTTGTTAAAACTTTTGCAAGATTGTATGGAAATGACCAGGTTTCCTACAATGTTCACTGTGCATTACATGTTGCAAATGATGTACGCAAGCACGGACCACTGGACATGTTCAGCGCATTTCCTTTTGAAAATAATATGCAGTACCTCAAGCGGCTTCTAAAAAGCCACAAGACTCCACTTGCCCAGCTGTACAACCGCTTAAAGGAGCGAGAGGGAAAGGGGGCGGCAACCTTTCCATCACTGAACGCGATTAAATTTACAAAAGAACATTCAGATGGGCCTCTCCTAGGTACCTGTGCACCACCCCAGTACAAACAGGCCACGTTTGCTAGCTTCATCCTCAGTGTAGATGTTCCTGATAACTGCTGCATAATAGATGGCTCTGTCGTGATTGTAGATAGTTTCGCACACTTTAGAGCTACACAAGCACCTTGCATCATTGGTCGCGAATTCATGGTGAAGGAAAACTTCTATGATAAGCCATTTTCTTCTTGTACCATTGATGTTTATGTGGTTTCACGGCTTTCTGATGTTAAATGTTGGCCATTAAGGAATGTGCGTAAGCTTGTCAGGTTACCCTGGCATGGGAAATTTGTTATAATTCCATTGCTGCATATGTCTTAATCGCAGGTGTTATACCTGTGCCACACGGGCGAGGTTAATGGCATTAAATGTTTAAGACCTAAGTTTCTTAATGCCATTATATTTCGGTCGCTGCTACATGCGCATACTTAATGACATTAAGCTTTGCGATGGCGATAGATGCAGTGGAATGGTCAAGTTCGTTTGCAGGGCGAAATGCGAAAACACCCGTGTGCTTAGATTTAGGTGCACGTTAAAGAACCCGAGGTGGTCAAAATTTTCGGAGTCCTCCACTACGGCGTGCCTCATAATCAGAAAGTGGTTTTGGCACGTAAAACCTCAAATATTATCTATTATTATTAAATCGTAATACAATAAAAAACAGTCATCTAGGGAGCAGATGTTTAATTAATTGGCATATTGTATGTAGTTTACTTCTGGAATGTCATTGTTACACCCAGCCGTAAACTGTTTGAAGCCAAAGCTAGCTCGACGGCCAATCCATAGCGTAGCCAAAGCATTGAAATTGGAAAAATAGCGCTCACAGCTTCAAAGCTCCCAAGCAGCGATCCTGAAAAATGTGACCGTGTGCTCCAGTTTGTTCTGACATACGTGCTTCGAGTCGAGCATCGTTGAGAAATTCGAAGGCTTCAGTATGAGGCCAACAAGGCAAGTAGCCGCCGCTGTGCAATCGAACAGCTTCTCCTGGCTAATGCGCTCACGGTTAGAGCTGTGGCCGTGAGTAGCGCCAAGATCGCCTGCTGATCTCTACGAAAATAAAAAGCTCCTTTTAAAAAAGTGAAGAATGTATTAGTTGTTTTGATCTACAAGTTTGTTTAATATCGTGAGGATATGGTCACTGCAGCCACGGCGGGAACATTGTAAATGAGAGTACGCATTCGATGGCCAAGTGAGTTTCAATAATTGTAAGAACTCACTACGCCGCAAGAGAGAGCTATTTTTTAAAGAAAGTCAAGAATATATTAATTGTTCTTCACTAATAGTTCGTTTAGTCACGTCAGATTGGGGAGACATTGGGAACCAGAGTACGCATTCGACGGCAAAGTGAGTTACGAGAACGCACTACATTGCGAATGGCATTTAAGCTTGAATACCATTAAGCATGTCCGTGTGGCACCCCGCAAATTACATTAAAGTTTAAGGCATTACCCAGTTAATGTCATTTTATGTGCCCGTGTGGCAGGGATATGAGTGCTATTCAAGTGATGTAGTCAAGATTAATTCCTTCATGTCATTTCTGTTGCTTTCGCAGTTTAGTAATGCTAATTCATGTCTTTTTGCTCTCTTTCTTTCAGCATTCTGGGCTCCGTTGGAGCCCAGAATGCTCCGTTGGATTTTGTGTTTGTCTGCGTATAACTACAGCCTTCAGTACAGGCGAGGCCAAGAAAACTTCAACGCAGACGCACTCAGTTGTCTGCCAGCTCCGGGAGACGAAGACGAGCCACAGCTACCTGGGGACGTGCTCCTGTTGGAAGCAGTCGAGTGCGCACCGCTGCAGGCGGCAGACATCGCTGCGCTGATCAAGAAGGACAAAGTATTGTCCATGGTAAAGGACTGGATCCTTAGTGGCTGGCCGTCAACACAACTGGACAGCAAGTTCGCGCCTTACGAGGTGAGGAAGACGGAGTTGTCGTTGCATCGTGATTGCATACTGTGGGGGAATCGCGTTGTAATTCCTCACGCAGCAAGAGAAAGTGTGCTTCAACTCCTACATGCAAATCACCCTGGGATGAGTGCTATGAAAGCGTCAGCTAGAGGGCTCATGTGGTGGCCGAAAATGGACCACGAAATTGAAGAGTTTGTACGACACTGTCAGCCATGTCAGAGTAACCGGCAAAGTGATCCCAAGGTTCCAGTGCATTTTTGGATCAATCCAGATCAACCTTGGAGTCGCCTACACATTGATTTCGCTGGTCCAGTTAATGGAGAAGTATTTTTAATCGTGGTAGACGCGTACAGCAACTGGGCTGAGGTCGAAATCATGTCATCCATGAAAGCTACAGCTGTCGTCACCAGCTTAAGGAAGATGTTTGCGACACACGGTATGCCAGACGTTATCGTTTCGGATAATGGCACAGCATTCACTAGCTCGGAGTTGCAAACGTTTTTAAAGTGCAATGGTGTGCGTGCTATTTTCACTGCTCCTTACAATCCCGCCAGTAATGGCAGGGTGGAGAGAATGGTAAGAGAAGTTAAAGAAGCAACAGGAAGGTTCAACGCAGTGCAAGATTTCACGGTTCCTGTTTAAACAGCACACGACGCCGCATTCGGTCACGGGGAAATCTCCGGCAGAATTGATGTTCGGACGAAGGCTGAGGACAGCCTTGGACAGACTTCATCCGGACCGGCAATACGTGCCGGAACCGCAACGACCGGAGATTAAGAGGTTCCATGTCGCTAACGCGGTCTATGCTAAAAGCTTCTGTCCAGGTCCAAGGTGGAAGGCGGTCAGGGTTGTGGCAGTGCGAGGCCTGGTGTCGTACATCGTCCAGTTGGACAACGGCGAACGCCATCACAGGCACCGGAACCAGTTGAGGAGCGCCTGGACGAGGCTCGAAGCCGATCCAGTCTGAAGTGCAGACTACCACGTCAGGCTGCCTCCTACAGCCAGACGACCACAACAGCCGCCGGTCAGCACGGAAGCAGCCGCAGGGGCAAGACCGGGCCAAGCTACCCAAGACCCGGTCGAGACGCGAAGATCAACACACGTTAGACGGCCTATCGCACGTTATGGCATTGATGACTAACCAGACATTTTGCAATTGTGTAACGAATCTTAGGGGAAAGGAATATTGTATATTGATATCGCGTGTCATACTACATTTTCATGATAATCGCTTATCGGCCACGCAAGCATCAGTCGGCAGATCACATGTTCATCACCCTATAAAAAGGGCACGGCATCAATAGACGTCTGTTCCACCCTGGCGTCCGGCTAATACGCTACACTTTCTTTTCGAGAGCAGTTTACTGTTGTTAACAATTTCTCTTCCCCGACTTCTGTTAGCTCTGGTGTGCCACAAGGCAGCGTCCTCGGCCCCTTACTCTTCTCAATCTCCATTAACGACTTACCCGCCCAGATTACTTCCTGCATGCGCCTTTTTTCCGATGACTGCGTAATCTACCGTCCTATTCACACGACTGACGAACTTCAAGCAGATCTTAACCTTATCGCTAACTGGTGTAACAAATGGCTCATGACACTAAACTGTACAAAGTGCGAGGTGATGTGCTTCAGCCGAAAATGTGTAAGTTCTAAAAATTCATATCATCTTAATAACACTATGTTTTCCCACACTTCATCATATAAGTACCTTGGTGTTGTTCTTGCAGAGAATCTTTCATGGACCCCACACATCACTTCTACATACACCAAAGCATCACATTCTCTTGGCTATCTACGGCACAACTTGCGAAATGCCCTGCCAAACATTCGAAAACTCGCTTTCCACACATTCATTTTGCCACAGTTAGAATTCGCCTCCCCAATTTGGTCCCCTCATCAAAATTACCTAATAAATATGACGGAAATGATACAAAACAGAGCAGCCCGGTTCATATCCCATAACTACAGTAGAAACTCAAGCATTACACAAATTAGACTAGACCTACTGTTGCTGCCATTAGATGTCCGCCGCAACATCGCTCTTCTCTGCTTATTCCACAAATATATTTACACTAATAAACGAACCCGGTTACAAATACAAATACCACACTCTTTTTCACGCAGATTACATAATCAGTTGAGTTTCATGCGCACATATGCTAAAACAAATGCATTTAATTCATCTGCACTACCACGTGTCATTCGTCTCTGGAATGACCTCCCTGATAACACAGCCTCCATATCTAATCCCGACACGTTCAGCTCTCAGTTACTCATGCTTTTCCCATTTAATACCATTCACGAGTGACAAATCTAGTGTATGTTATCGTGTATTTTTGCCATGTTGTATATCATTTTCAGAAACGGTATTCCTTTGGTCTGTTAACAGTAACAAGTGTTCATGTGCCTTCAGATATTGCTTTGTATTCCTAGTGCCTTCAATATTGTGTAACACGGTAATCTCTTTCTGGCACTGTTCCTCTTGGAAATTTGAACGTTTTATATCTTTACTGTTTAATATGCCCCCCTTAATTACTTTATGCCCTGCCATAAGGCCTGTAAGGTTCTTTTGAATAAATAAATAAATATTTGCTTTTTGGCCTTTATATGTATATGTATGAGGTGACAATAAAAGATTAATTGTATTTGGAAGTTGGTGTAGGTTCATTTCTTGTTTTTTTAAAACAAGAATGCATTCAAGCACTCGACCAATGTAATATATTTAATGGTCGGGTGCTTGGATGTCCCAACCGCTATTGTTGCTTCAAGGTATGTGTATATCTGGAATATCCCCGGGCGCACACACACACACACACACACACACACACACACACACATATATATATATATATATATATATATATATATATATATATATATATATATATATATATATATATATATATATATATATACTGAACGTCCCCTGAATATCCATGATGGATGTCCGCGTCGGACGTACTACGGACGCCAAAGCAGTTACCTTTGGATTCCCCAGGGACGTCCCTCGGACGTACGTCGGATATTCATGGACGTCCCACGGACATCCCGAATATCCAGAAAGGACGTCCGTCGGACGTCGCCTGGATATCCGTGGTTACTTGGGTTCTGTTAGATTCACGTTTCACGTCCAGGCTTTCGTTACTAGGCTTCTGCGTGCTTAAGGCGACGCGAAATGTTTGAATGCACTTTGCTCATCGACAAAAGGCACCCTTACTTTGCACAGCGATTTGGAAATGTGTATGCACCCTACATCGACGTCAATGCCGACGCGCACCACTTCTGCGTTTTCGAGCTCGAGAGAAGTGTGTCGACGTGGTGTCCAAGGCCAAACAGGCATCCGACTTTGCCAGAAGGCGTACACACAACTTAAAGAATCGCTACATACGACACACCCTGCAATATGCATGATCCGTGTCGGCACCATATGCAGTCGGCGCTGTGCTACCACGACTCTTCGAAACCGACAGTCCAAATGAGGCGACATGTCGTGCTGTTTCGTGGATGCAGCACAGTGCGTTCGAAGCTTCTGTAGCTTCGTAACGGCAACGTTATTCGTACTCGCCGATATTACACAGTGACCCAATATGCAGTCGGCGCCGTGCTACCACGACTCTTCGAAACCGACAGTCCAAATGATGCGACATGTCGTGCTGTTTCGTGGATGCAGGACAGTTCGTTCGAAGCTTCTGTAGCTTCGTAACAGCAACGTTATTCGTACTCGCCGATATTACACAGTGATTCAATACTACAGTACACACCACACAGCCACAAGGAATCGCAACGGTCCTCCCATTGCGTGCACGCGTGTGTAGGCGCCGACAGTCATTTTCGATTTTGAAACGCAGCATAAAATAAATGCTTTATTTATTTAGGCGTAGTGTATTTAACAACAAAACGATAATGTTAGCATTTCATGTATTTTTTACTAAGTTTTCTTTTTGTGACGTCATCATGCGTGGCAGCAGCGGACTCCACTTGGGGTCGTCTGCTGCCACGCGCGTGCACCCAGCGCCGGCCCATGTTTTCTGGTTTTTATATGGGGCTATGATGCACTTACGTGACAAATCGAGACCACCGAGCGTCCGATATGACGTCTTATTGAAAGACATATACCATAATGCATAAACGAGGTTTACGCCTAAATGAGTATTTGTAATTAATGACATAATGTAGCGAATGGGTACAACCACACACAGAGACACACGTCGCTGGAGTGCCTGAATGCTGGTGTAAGTTGGCCATTGAAATAATGAAATATCATTACTATAAAAGGAGGTGTTCTTTACTTGCTGCTACCAGCGTGAGCCAGAGAAGAGGCGACACACGAGAGATACACACTTAATATTTGCACGAATATAACGCGAGTTTTTCCCCCGAAATTTCAAGCCTTGGAACGCGCCTCGCATTATATTCGGGTTCGTGACATGAACATAACGTGTGCTATTTTTCTTTTATTTTATCTAACGCTTACATTTCACCGTGCGCAAGAGCGCGCGAGCTGGGAGTTCTCACCGTTCATTTCGCGCCGCCTTTATCCTCCCGGTTTAAAACGCTGTTATAGTGCAGCATCAATATGGTTACGACGTGTTAATCGAAACCTTGTGCAAGACGATCGGCGGTGATGTGCAGGCGCGCCAAGCGAGCGGCCTTCGAAGTCGCCCGGGGAATCGTCACACAGTGCCTTCGCCGTATTCGATTCTATTACGGGTACTTCTGAAGTGCTGCCTGCCGAATAACTTTGGTCGCATGGGGGGCAGAAACCGTCATCGCCGACGGTGACAAAGAAGTCAGCAGTAACAACGAGTAATTGTGCAGGCACTCTTCCTTTCACGGCATTTAGCGACGGCAGTTCGCAGTAACGAGGAATAAATTGCGCCTTGCGAGCACCCGCTTTTATACGTCGTTTCCTGTTTCCTTGCGGCATCACTTCGTGTAATATATATATATATATATATATATATATATATATATATATATATATATATATATATATATATATATATATATATATATATATATATATATATATATATTGCTACAGAACAGCCGCCACAGTGTGGCTGCACTGAGGAAGACGAAGACGACGTGTGTACCGGCTTGATATAGCGTCGTCATCCAATCCCCCACTGTGGGTATGTGCCACGGCCACTAAGGACAACAACAACAACAACAGCGTCGTCATTTTGGCCTCCGTGAGCTTCCCTGTATTCGGCTTCAGCTTCACGTAACATTAATTTGGTGGAGGTGGACGTTCCCCGTACCCGTCATGGAGCTTCGCAGCGGTCGCAACGGCGACAATGCAACTTCGGCTCCTGCTGGCGGCACTTCATCTACGCAAGCGTCTCCGCCTGCAGCCCCGACCTACGTCGCCGTTTCCCCACCTCGGGATCCTGGTGTTTTCAACGGAGTCGGTAGTCCTGATGTTGACTGGCTCCGCTTATACGAACGTGTCAGCACCAGTCACAGGTGGGATCCGACTATTATGCTTGCCAACGTACTTTTCTACCTCGACGGAGCTCTAGTGGCGTGGTTCCAGACTCACGAAGAGGAGATCTCGAGCTGGGATCTCTTCAAAGACAAGCTACGCGACCTTTTTGGCAATCCGTTTGGTCGACAAGTCAATGCCAAGAAAGCCCTTGCCACACGTGTACAGACGTCGACCGGCCCCTACGTGTCGTACATTCTCGACGTCTGGGCCCTTTGTGCCAAGGCTGACCCGAACATGACTGAGGACGATAAGGTTAATCACGTCCTCAAAGGCATTGCTGACCACGCCTTCAATTTTCTGGTGTTTACGAACGTCACCAGCATCGATACCATCCTCAAGGAGTGCCACCGTCTCGAGCATGCAAAAAGCCGCCGGGTATCCCAGCGCATCACGCGACTTCCCAACACAGCTGCTACGTCATCATGTGATGACCTCTTCCACCAGCCGTCGCGATGTGACAACTTGACCCGCATCATTCGTCGTGAGGTCGAAGCGGCACAACCGGCGGCCCCTTCATTCCCGTTACCTGATCATTCTCCGGTGACAGTATCGATCCTTGATCCAGGCCGTCGTCCGTCAAGAGTTGTCCAACGTCGGCCTGCAATCCATTCGGTCCGTACGCTCGGAACCTTCGTCTCCACGCACGTCCCCACCACGCTCTTCTTACTCCTCTTATGCACAGCGCAACCCCTCCTAATGGCGAACCGCGGACGACAAGCCGATCTGTTTTAACCGCCGACGCATTGGACATGTCGCTCGCCACTGCCGCAGCCGCTGGACTTCTCCGACGCGCTATTATCCTGGTTGCCCCCCTCGCCCCTCTAGCGCATCCTTTTCCTTCGCCCCTTCTATGCCCGCTCCATCATCTGACCCTGCGACACCTTTGACACGACCCCGCTACTCCCGCTCGCCTTCTCCCTCCCGCCGCCAATCTCGCTCGCCCCCGTCACGCCGTGCTCCTTCGCCGACCTACTCGCCGCACCCCCGACCGGAAAACTAGACAGTGCAACTTCTGGAGGTGAAGCTGCAAAGACGACATTGGTACGGAATCCTCGCTTCACCTTATCCACGAACAAGAATCTTTTGGACGTTCTCGTCGACAATGTTCCTGTGTGCGCGTTGATTGACACCGGGGCGCATGTGTCCATTATGAGTGCTGCTCTTCGTCGTCGGCTCAAGAAAGTTCTGACGCCTTCCCCGAATCGAGTTGTACAAGTCGCCGACGGAGGGACTGTCGCTATTGTTGGCATGTGTTCTGCCCGACTCACCATTGCTGAGAGACACACCGTCGTTCTCTTCGCCGTCATCGAGTATTGCCCTCACGAACTCATTTTCGGTCTGGATTTTCTTGCCAATCATTCTGCCCTCATTGACTGTTCGGCCGGCACACTTTGCCTTGACTTGCCTCTTCTTGCCGACCCTGTGGACCCGCCTCCAAGCCATCTGAGCTGCATGGATTTTATTCGCCTACCGCCTCACTCTGTGACACACGTCGACTTGTTGTCCTCACCAGCTGTACTTGACGGCAATTACGTGGCCGCACCAATCCCGGCCGTTATGTTTACACATGGTGTTACCGCGCCGCACACTGCGCTGAAAATTACTGGCAACCGCACCTGCCTTCCACTTGTCAATTTCGCGCTAACCGCGCAAGTTCTGCCTCAGGGGATCTCCTTGGCTATAATTCGCGCTTTGCAGGATGATGAGGTCGAGCCATTCACAGTGGAAGATCGTTACAGCTCAGCCCATACCGTGACGTCATCGCACGGTACTGACGTCGACATTAAGAAAACGGTTTCCTCTGACCTTACACCTGCTCAAGCTGAAGCTCTTTGCCGCGTTCTTGAAGGCTATCGCGACATTTTTGACTTTGACAATAGACCCTTAGGTCAAACGTCCATCGTGACCCATCGCATAAATACTGGCGATGCGAACCCTATTCACCGACGTCCATATCGTGTTTCTGCGTCAGAACGAGCTGTTATCCAACAGGAAGCAAAAAAGATGCTCGCAAAGGACATTATCGAGCCTTCCTGTAGTCCCTGGGCATCTCCCGTCGTACTTGTCAAAAAGAAGGATGGAACGTAACGCTTTTGTGTAGATTATCGCCACCTGAACAAAATCACAGAAAATGACGTGTACCCTTTGCCACGTATTGATGACGCTCCAGACTGCCTGTAGGGTGCCACCTATTTTTCTTCTATAGACTTACGGTCCGCCTACTGGCAGATATCCGTCGACGGCATGGACCGAGAGGAGACTGTATTTGTTACCCGCCTTTATCAGTTCCAGGTGATGCCTTTCGGTCTCTGTAACGCGCCCGCCACCTTCAAACGAATGATGGACTCTTTGCTTCAGGGGTTCAAGTGGCCCACCTGTTTGTGCTATCTGGACGACGTCATCGTTTATTCGCCCACATTCGACACACATCTAGACCGTCTTTCAGCGATTCTTGCCGTGTTCCGCCGCGCCGGTCTCCAGTTGAACTCGTCAAAATGTCACTTCGCTCACCGCCAAATCACCGTCCTTGGACACCTCGTGGATGTCAGAAGCGTGCGACCTGATCCGGACAAAATTCGCGCCGTTATGAACTTTCCTGTTCCGAAGTTTACCAAGGACGTTCGTAGTTTCGCAGGGCTGTGCTCTTATTTCTGACGCCTTGTGAAGGATTTTGCAACCATTGCACGTCTCCTTACCGACTTCTCGAAGAAAGGCGCCCCTTTTTCTTGGGGACCTGACCATGCCACATCTTTTTCGCAGCTCACTACTCTCCTTACCACACCTCCAATTCTGGCCCACTTTGACCCGTCTGCATCAATGGAAGTTCGCACTGATGCCAATGGTCACGGCATAGGAGCAGTGTTTAGTACAACGCCAGCGTGGACATGATCGCGTTATAACCTATGCCAACCGACTTCTATCACCCGTCGAGCGCAATTATTCAATCACAGAGCGCGAGTGCCTCGCTCTTGTGTGGGCTGTTGCGAAATTTCGTCCATACTTGTACGGACGCCCCTTTTGTGTCATCACTGATCACCACGCTCTCTGCTGGCTATCCTCGTTCAAGGACCCCACGGGACGATTCGCTCGCTGGGCGTTACGACTGCAAGAATATACCTTCTCCGTGGTATATAAGACGGGACGCTTGCACCAGGATGCCGATTGTTTGTCCCGCTACCCCGTCGACGAACCGGTTGATGCGGACGCCATCGCTTGCATTTTCTCTCTGTCCCAGTTGCTTGAAGTCGGCAACGAGACACGGCGCGATCCTTCATTTGGAATCCCTGACGTCACGCTGACGTACAGGCGCTGGGGTTTCGGCGCGAAATTCAAATACTGATACTTGGAACTTCATTTTCTCATCTAATAATCAAACTATCTTTTTAAAATGACTGCCTGCAGAGTTCTCAAACAATGCTGCATTAGTCTATACTTATTTATTGTTTCGCTTTAGTGTCCCTTTAAGGAGGGGGCATTATACCGCCGCAATTTTGATCCACACGGCCTTGACCTTCTGCTCGTCATTCCATCGCACCTGCGTTCGACTGTCCTCCAGCAACTTCACGATACTCCCTTGGCTGGACACTTGGGCGTCTCGCGCACATACGACCGTGTACGCCGTCGATTCTTATGGCCGGGTCTCGCCCGCTCCGTGCGGCGCTACGTTGCCGCTTGTGAGCCCTGACAGCGCGGGAAGAAGCTTTCCACACCTCCAGCTGGATGTCTCCAGCCGATCGACATCCTACCCGAACCCTTTTTCCGTGTTGGTCTAGACCTTCTTGGACCATTTCCTCTCTCGGACTCCGGAAATAAATGGGTCGCCGTCGCTACCGATTATGCTACGCGGTACGCAATCACCAGAGCCCTCCCGACAAGTTGCGCTACTGACGTCGCTGACTTTCTGCTCTATGACATCATTTTAGTGCACGGTGCTCCGCGCCAATTACTCACTGACCGTGGCCGCAGCTTTCTGTCGGCAGTCGTCGACAGTATCCTCCGCTTCTGCTCAACAAAGCACAAGTTCAGCACGTCCTACCACCCACAGACCAACGGCTTCACGGAGCGCCTGAAGCGGACCATCACCGACATGCTTTCGAAGTACGTTGCGACCGACCACCACGACTGGGATCTTCACTTACCATATGTGACGTTCGCATATAATTCATCGCCTCACGACACCGCCGGCTATTCACCATTCTATCTCCTATATGGCCGAGAACCCGTGTTGCCCTTGGACACTTTGCTGCCCTCGGCCACACGTTCTGCCACTGAATACGCCCGCGACGCTATCGCACATGCCGACCACGCGCGCCATCTCGCCCGCACCCGTCTCCAGGTCTCACAGGTGCATCAGAGATGCCTCTGTGATTGCCACCATCGTGACGTGCACTTTTCTCCGGGTTCTCTGGTGCTTCTCTGGTCACCCGTTCGACGTGTGGGCCTTTCCAAAAAGCTGCTGTCGCGCTACACTGGCCCTAATGGTACGACAAGTGACCGATGTCACGTATGAAATCATTCCCGCCGATCTCTCAGCGTCATCATCAGCTGCAAGTGACATCGTTCACGTGGCAAGACTAAAACCATACCACACCCCTTTCACCACGGATGCGTAGATTAAGCACCGGGACGGTGCTTCTACAGCCGGGGGTTATGCTACGGAACAGCCGCCACAGTGTGGCTGCACTGAGGAAGACGAAGACGACGTGTGTGCCGGCTTGATATAGCGTCGCCATTTTGGCCTCCGTGAGCTTCCCTGTAAATAAATTGTAAATAGTATTCGGCTTCAGCTTCACGCAACAATATATATATATATATATATATATATAGTTCTTTTTGTGAGACCGAAAGTCCCCTCTCACGTTACATTAGTGGTCGCGTCATTTTGTGCATACACGCTGTCAAGAATGGCGAGCCGCTGAGCAGGATTGCCACCTTGCCACCTTGCCACCCGATTACGACAAGGGGTGCAAGACGCGCACCTCTCCCTCTCCGTCGCTGCAGCTGCGAGGCGTTCAAAGAAGCGGCCTTTGCGCTGGAATCCGCCGCCTTCCTCCAGCCCCTTCGACATTGTGACGGAACTGGTTCGGTGTGTGGACAATGATTCCAGAGTTCCCCAACGCGGAGCTGATTTGACACGGCTGGACAAGCTGCCGTGGGGACGACGTATTTTGGAGCGTCTCACGCTTCGGCCTAGCACGGAACAACGAGCGACCCTCGATCGGCGCCGATAGTTTCCCGGAACGGCACCCCGCGCGGTTGCCTCTGTGTACAGAGCGCGGTTGCCTTTGTGTACGTAAACTGATCTGCAGAGCAGCGGCGAGTTGGTGATGAGTAAACGAACAGTCGCCGCGTCGTATGACCGGCGGATCGAGTGTATAAAAACTGTGGTTGTGCGAGTGCTGGGGACACTTCTCTTGAGCAGTCATGTTAGACTGAGTCACTTCTCTCATGCAGTCATGTTGGACTGTTACTCTCTTTCTCAAGCAGTCATGTTAGACTGATTTAATTTCTGTAAATAAACCCTTTTTCCTCGTTCTCGATGAGAAGCAGTTCTTCACTTCATCAACGATCTCAGCGTAAATAAGTTGGACGACGGCATGGGCCAGCTACCTTCGAATTCATGCCGCACTCCAATCTTTGCAAAGGACCACGAGCGATGGGATTGAGCCCCCAATCCTGACAACTGGCTGACAGCGGTGAGATGGACTTTGCGACATGGTGCTGTATCTGCGGTGAGTGCTTGGTTTTTGCTTTGACTCTCTAGGCTTCATTTTGTGGTTGTTCTGTTTAGAACAGTAGGGAAGCTAGATTGTTGTGTGTTAGCTAGGTTGTGTTTTCCTAGCTAGATTTAGAGAGCAGAATCAAGGCAGTAAAGCAGCAGTCATGGAGTTAAGGACACTGCTGAGAGACAAGTTGTTGATTGTTGGTGAGGAACTGGGCCTAGATGTACGCAAGGAAATGCTCAAATCGGAATTATTGGAGCTAATTTCCAATCAGGCCAGTGAGCAAGATATTGAAATGGGGTTTGAACTTCTGAAAAAGAGAGAAGAACGAGAGAGAAAAGAACAAGAGAGAGAGGAACGCGATAAAGATCGCGAGTTAAGAAAAATGCAACTGGAACTTGAAAGCAAACGTTTGGAGATGTCTCAAGGAAGTGAAGGCGCTCTGGGTCGATCAAGTGAGGCAGAATCGTACCGCATGGACAGGCTATTAAAGCCATTTGAGGTCGGGACCGACATAGGCTTGTTCCTATGCAATTTTGAAAGGACTTGCGAAAAGATGAACTTCGGCCCGAGTACATGGCCACAGCGGTTGCTGTCTATGTTGCCGTGTGAGACGGCGGAAGTAATCGCCAGACTGAGTGTGCAGGATGCATATGATTATGCAAAAGTTAAGGCTAGTCTCCTGAAGAAATACCGCCTTTCAGCCGAAGCTTTTCGGCAAAGGTTTAGGAGCACAGGCAAGAAAGATAGCGAGGGCTATCCGGAGTTTGCATATAGCTTAAAGGCCAACCTAGTCGAGTGGCTTAAAAGCGCGGAAGCGTACGACAGCAGAGACATGATCATTGAATGCATGTGTCTAGAGCAGTTTTACAAAACCATCCCCCAAGCTGTGAAACTGTGAGTGCAAGACAGAGGTAATGTAAACACTGTGGAAAGGGCGGCTGAATTAGCCGAAGAGTACGCAACCCGTAGAAAATTGAACGCCGAGGAGGGAAACTGGGACGGTCGAAATGGACCGCGGAAACCATTTCCGTTCAAAAAGGGTGCGCAAACTAGACGATCAGAGCCTGTAGACATGGCGGAAAAGCCCGCAGAAAAGAGCGAGGAGAAACTTAACGGAGAAACCGCACAAAAAGAACAGAAAAGAAAATTCGAATCTGTTAGACCAATTCGCTGTTACAAATGCCACAAACTGGGACATATAGCTGTAAACTGCAAGAAGTCTAGCGTAGTTTTTTCCTACGTGGAGGAAAAAGATGAGAATATGGAACTTTTAAGTCCATATCTCCACGACCTGCAAGTTAATGGAAAACCATGCCGAGTGCTAAGAGACAGTGCCGCCACGCTGGACATTGTCCATCCGTCTTACGTGATGGTAGATGACTTCACCGGAGAAGTAGCATGGATAAAACAGGTTGTAGAAGAACACAGCGTGTGTCTGCCCATGGCCAAAGTCAAAATCAGTGGACCATTCGGGGAGCTAGAGACTGAGGCTGCAGTTTCCAAATTTTTGTCACTGCAGTATCCCTACATCTTTTCGAATCGTTCGAATCAGTTACTGCGTGACAGAGGGCTCAAACTGGGAGAGGGCATAGTACAGGCATTGACCCGAGGCCAAGCTCGTAAGATCGCGGCGCTTTCGGCTGAAAATGCTCAAGCTCCTCCAGCTGAAGCAGAAAAGGGGATAGCTTCAATACTCGAATCCGAGCTAGGCCCGAGGGACAAAAGAACAGTTGAGGAGAGCCTGCCAGTTGACCAGCTCAATGAGAGCGTAGCACTAGAGTGTCAGAGTTCTAGCCTGCAGGAAGAGCAAGTAGACGCGCTTTTGACAGTGTTTGCACGAGTTGGGTTTCCAGCCGAAATTCAGGCAGATCAAGGGTCAGTATTCACGAGCGCACTGACTTCCACATTCTTGCAAAAGTGCGGGGTAAAGTTAATACACAGTTCTGTCTATCACCCTCAGTCAAACAGTGTAGAGAGGTGGCATTCGGTGCTTAAGCGAGTTTTGCGTGCGCTCTGTTACGAGCACAAGGAGGACTGGGAGAACTGTCTGCCGGCAACTTTGTTTGCTTTGCGAACGGTTCCACATGAGGCGACAGGGTTCTCACCAGCAGAACTAGTGTATGGGAGGACACTCCGGTCTCCACTGAGAATGTTAAGAGAGATGTGGGAGGAAAGAGGGGAGAGTCCAACCGTGGTTGAATACGTGCTAAATTTACTGGAGCGGCTAAGCGCAACCCAAGAACTAGTCGGAAAGAACATGGCACTAGCTCAAAAGAACGCCAAATTCTATTACGACAAGAATGCGAGGCTTCGTACGTTTAAAGTCGACTTAACGATGAAAGCGGAAAAGTGTAGGTTTGGTTGTTCGCAGGTTACTTATCTGGGCCATGTTGTCGGTCAGGACATGAGACGGCCGGCTGAGCTGAAAATAGCTACGATTGGAGAATTTTCTCAGCCGCGCCCGAAAACGGACCTTCGTTCATTTTTGGGACTTGTGGGGTACTATCAACGGTACATTCCGAATTACTCGCAATTGGCAAGTCCATTAACAGACGCCCTTCGAAAGGGAGCACCGAGTAACGTACACTGGGATAAGGACAAAGAGAACGCTTTCCAAAGTTTGAAAACGCTATTGGTTTCTCGCCCTGTGCTTCGCGCGCCAGACTACACAAAGGAATTCATAGTTCAATGCGACGCAAGCGACAGAGGTATGGGCGTGGTACTTAGTCAGGTCGGCGACGATAACGAGGAGCATCCTATCCTCTACGCCAGCCGTAAACTAAATGTAAGAGAGGAAGCCTACAGCGCTTCAGAGAAGGAATGCGCTTGTTTGGTTTGGGCCGCCCAGAAGTTGTCGTGTTACTTGTACGGAGCGAAGTTCATCTTCGAGACCGACCACTGTCCTCTGACGTGGCTCAATCAAATGTCACACAAAAACGGCCGCTTGCTCCGATGGAGCCTCACTCTCCAAGAGTACAACTTCTCCGTTAGATATAAGAAGGGAAAGTTGCATAGCAATGCGGATGGTTTGAGCAGGCTAATTTGAATTCTGCGTTTGGGGGTCCCGCCTAAATTTGAGGGTTACTAGTGTTAATTTTATTAACCGAAGAAGATCCCCTCTCATTTGGCAGGATTCCCTCCATGATTGCTGAATGTGTCAGCAGGAATTTGCTTCAGAAATTGGCATAGCGAAATGCAGCATTTTTTGTTTGCTTCTGCACTTATGTTGTTGTTGTTTTTTTTGAAGCCTAGCGAGTCTAAAGTGATAGCCAATGCACGCCATCTCGGCGCAGAGCCGTGTTGTGGGGTTCATTTTGCAGTTGCCTGTCCTTGTTGGATGTTTTGGGGCGGTGACATCAATGCACAAGTGGTCGCTGCGAGCCAAGACATCAATCCCCCCCTGACCAGCAGCCGTTCTCTTCCTGCCTAGCGGTTGTCAGCGCTAGACAGTCGAGATTTTTCGGGCCATGGAGGCGCTGTCAAGAATGGCGAGCCGCTGAGCAGGATTGCCACCTTGCCACCCGATTACGACAAGGGGTGCAAGACGCGCACCTCTCCCTCTCCGTCGCTGCAGCTGCGAGGCGTTCAAAGAAGCGGCCTTTGCGCTGGAATCCGCCGCCTTCCTCCAGCCCCTTCGACATTGTGACGGAACTGGTTCGGTGTGTGGACAATGATTCCAGAGTTCCCCAACGCGGAGCTGATTTGACACGGCTGGACAAGCTGCCGTGGGGACGACGTATTTTGGAGCGTCTCACGCTTCGGCCTAGCACGGAACAACGAGCGACCCTCGATCGGCGCCGATAGTTTCCCGGAACGGCACCCCGCGCGGTTGCCTCTGTGTACAGAGCGCGGTTGCCTTTGTGTACGTAAACTGATCTGCAGAGCAGCGGCGAGTTGGTGATGAGTAAACGAACAGTCGCCGCGTCGTATGACCGGCGGATCGAGTGTATAAAAACTGTGGTTGTGCGAGTGCTGGGGACACTTCTCTTGAGCAGTCATGTTAGACTGAGTCACTTCTCTCATGCAGTCATGTTGGACTGTTACTCTCTTTCTCAAGCAGTCATGTTAGACTGATTTAATTTCTGTAAATAAACCCTTTTTCCTCGTTCTCGATGAGAAGCAGTTCTTCACTTCATCAACGATCTCAGCGTAAATAAGTTGGACGACGGCATGGGCCAGCTACCTTCGAATTCATGCCGCACTCCAATCTTTGCAAAGGACCACGAGCGATGGGATTGAGCCCCCAATCCTGACAACGCTAAGTGTTTAATTGGTTTTTAGTGACGTGCCACAAGGGACCATGCACACTGTCCGACAGCCGCTGAGCCAATTCGTATGTTTAAGAAGCTGTGTTGATGCAGCCTAGTCTTGCAGAGGCCGCTAAATTTAATGTCTTGTCATCGGTCACAAGAAAAGCGAGCATAATAAGGTAACGTGGCACGAAAGGTCTTCACGAGTGGTTCAGGCAGCAATTGAACACTTTGAAATTGAGCCTTTAGGCCATACGTTCACACGCGCCAGTACGTTCGCGCTGCGCAGTGCTTTGAAGAAGAGAGAGGCAGCAATTTTTTGTTGTTGTTGCTTTTGCGTAACAAATGTTGACGGAGGAATATATATAATGACGGAATATATGCCAGCTATACAAAAGCGATGACGGCGGTTCATCACACGAGGAAAAACAGCAACCATCACATACAGACGTTAGTGACAGTTCATCTGGCAGTTAGATCACCTTCCGGCTAAAGGATGGTTCTGTGTTTTATTCTGGACTGATCAAACTCTAGTAGTTAGAGTGAAAAATGAAATCAGAATCAAATTCATTTTCGACATATATGCGGGTGCTCATGCAACGACCACTATTATGAGAGCAAGAGTACGAGGAGACCAGTGTGCAAGTCGCAAGAAGAAGACATATCGCGTAAGTATTACATTTGCTTTACCAAAAAGCGCAAGATTTCAATACTTCAAAAACGGATATGTTTGCAACACTATTGTGTCGTTCGTTATTGCTTTCTTTTTTTGTAGTTAAACTATCGAGAAAATAACTATTTAACGGGAAACAAAATTTAATTAAGTAGATATTGCATTAGACAGCTCTCGTAATAGTGATCTGAACTGCGGAAAGAGTCAAGCAAAATTGTTCGCGAACGGCGTGTTAATTGTAAACGGCCTTGTCGCAGCACAGCAAAAATCGTCAAACGATCTAAGCGCAGGCGACTCGTGGACTGTACAGTTCTAGGAAACATTTCAGTTAGATGTTTTCACTGGGGAGGGTGAAAGAAGCGATTATACGAAGCCGAATTGTGAAGAGATGCCAAAATCTGCAATTTTTGTAGCTATTGTCGATTCGTCTAAGAATAATTAAGGCTGCATGCCAATCAATGTAAATCATAAAATGGAGCATTTCTGCTGTCGACGTGGATTTGATTGGGAAGAACTAGAGTTAGATCAAGTTCTTCCAATTTTTGCTCAATTAACTAATGACGTTCCACAATCAAGCAGTTAAGAATTAATAAATTCATGGTATATCATGAGTGTTTTTTCAAGCGCCGTCTCCTGTGAAGCATGTCTACCATTTTCGTGCAAAGCTCCCTGGAAAGCGTATTGACTGTGTATGCATTGCATATACCTATCGAACTTCGTGCACATGATGCTTTGACGCTAGATATTTATTAAAATTCGAATTATTTATTTCTGCCTTGTAAAGGTACTTCTACAGTACTTACAAGGTACTTAAGGTACTTCTACAGTTCGATATTAAACTAGACCGTCCGAAAACTAAAAAGAAGAAAAAAATAATACGAGACTACTACAGAGCAAATTATCAGGCCATAAATAATGCACTATCTTCGTTTATTGGCGTTTTCCTTAATGGCTTTGAACACCGTAGTGTACAAACTAATTGGAACATGTTCACATCTATGGTCAACCATCTAACTGAAAAGTACATTCCTCAACGCACCATTACAACTCACACAAACTCTCCCTGGTACAATAATTACATTAAGCGTTTATCAAATAAAAAGAAGCGTCTCTACCGCATTGCAAAGCTTTCACCCACAATTGATCGCTGGGCATCGTATACTGCGGCGTCAAACACATATGTGCAAGCGCTCAAAAACGCCAAAAAGCACTTCGAATCACAGGTTCTCCCTTCAATGCTTACTACTAATGTTAAAAAATTTTGGCGTGCAATTATTCCTTCGACTGACAACAGCCTTGCCTTAACAGACTCTTCCGGTGTTCCAATTCCCGCCGACCTTTCTGCCACCATACTAAACCATACATTTTCAGAAAATTTTACAGCCACATCCAGCACACATATGCCAAGTACACAGCACCGTAACCATGTTACCATGCCCTCCATAATTGTTGCTACATCCGGTGTCGTTAAGCTTATTGATGGACTAAGCATTCATTCTGCTCCCGGATACGACTGTATTAACTCGAAATTCTTAAAAAACACTTCATATTATTCTTCCATCATACTATCCAAACTTTTCCAGCAATCCCTTGACCTTTGTACGCTACCTAATGAGTGGAAAATAGGCAAAGTGATTCCAGTGTATAAATCCGGCAGCAAAGCATCCCCTAATAATTATCGTCCCATTTCTCTCACCAGTACATGCTGTAAAATGCTCGAACATATTATTTTTACTAACCTGGTTAATTTCCTTGAATTGAACTCATTTTTTACGTCAGCACAGCATGGTTTTCGGAAATCTTACTTCTGTGAAACCCAATTAATATCATTTACACATGCACTACACCATATTCTTGACAAATCATCACTAGCTGATTGTATATTCTTGGATTTTTCAAAAGCATTCGACAAGGTGTGTCACAAACTATTACTTCATAAACTAAAAGAACTTAACATAGACGGTAACCTTTTCAAATGGATTGAATGTTTTCTGCTCAACTGCTCGCAATTTGTTTGTGCTAACGACATTAACTCCGATTTTACAGAGGTCCGTTCAGGTGTTCCACAGGGTTCCGTCCTTGGACCCCTACTGTTCCTAATTTACATTAATGATCTTCCCTCGCTTATCAACTCCCATATCCATCTATTCGCTGATGATTGCGTCATCTTCAGAGAAATTACCAATGCTAACGATATTGAATTACTTCAGTCAGACCTTACCACGATAGGAAACTGGTGCAATGAATGGTTAATGGAGCTAAATATTAACAAATGCAAAGTCATGCGTGTTTCTCGGAAAACATCTACAATACCATCATACTACATTAACAACATGTCGTTGAAATCAGTTTCTTCATATAAATATCTTGGTGTTTACATCACTTCTAACCTAAACTGGTCTCTTCATACTGAAAACATAATCAAAAACGCTAATCGCATGCTTGGCTACCTACGTCGCAACTTTTTCAACGTACCTACTAATTTGAAACTTTTGTTATATAAAACATTAATACGACCCAAACTCGAATACGCGACTCCGGTATGGGACCCTGCTCATGAAAACCTAATCACTGACCTCGAGATGGTTCAAAATAACTCTGTACGTTTTATTCTTGCTAACTACAACCGCACAGCGAGTATAACTAACATGAAATCTAATCTTTGCCTCCCATCGCTGGCATCTCGCAGAAAAGTGTCTCGTATTGCCCTCTTCCACAAGTTGTACCATCACCATACTCTACGAGATCACCTCATCCCCCATCCAATTTATGTATCCCGTCGCATTGATCATCAGTACAAAGTGGGTATTTTGTCATGCAACACTAAAAGTTTTTCACAATCATTCCTGCCGCGAACCTCGCGTGACTGGAACCATCTTCCCGTCGAAGTTGTAGGCCTTATTAATTATGAACAGTTCCGTGAAGCCTTAGCTAACATTGTGTATACAGGTGCCATTTAAACGCTCATGTAACCAACTGTCTTTGTCCTTTTTTTGTATTTACCACTCCCCCTCTGTAATGCCCTTGGCCCTGAGGGGTATAATAAATGAAATGAAAAAAAAAAGGTACAGACAGCGGAGACGCAGAAAAAGCTGTCAGATACAGATTGACAAAGCCGCAGCCCCCTTTCGCTTGGCACAGCCTTTACAGCGAGACTTTTAAAACAAAGACAATTGCACAGGGTTAACAGGTATACAATAATGAGCAAGTACAAAAGGAAATAAAACAACGTTATACAATATTTATACAATACTGCCAAAAAAGAAAACAGAACCTACATGCTAAGGTACATAGCACCCAAAGTACTGTTCGACGCATTGAAGAGGTCAAAATTATTGTTTACATAAGCTATATACATATTCGTACAGAGCTACCAATCCCTGCAAAATATAGAACGCAGGTTTTCATTACACATACGCATGCACGCACGCACGCACGCACGTGCAGAGCACACACACCAAAAGGAAACGGCGACGCGCTCACAGGAAGCGCCTGAAAAAAAAGAAAAAAAAAGGAAAAGTGTGGGGAACCGAGGTCGTCTTGCGCTGTCACATCTCCCTCTCCCATAAGGAATGAAGAGGTTCTTGGAAAGCAGGGACGGGCGATTCTCTCTGTCAGCATCAGCTCCCACCAGCGAGGACGGGGCAAGAAAGCGAAGCGGGACTTTCCTTGCTGTCTATTTTTTCTTCGTAAGGCCAACGCCGCCTGCTCGCAGGGGCACAGGCGAGCTATCGCTTGTCCGGAAATATTGTCAGAAATAGCAACCTGCTCGTATGCTTGCTCCCCTGCCTGGCCGTCGACACAGGCGGAGCTCTTGGCAATCCGAGACGCAATATCCATCCTCTGTCCGCTGCTTCTACCGTCTAGTAGACACACTGACATCTTCCCCGATTCCTCAGCTGCCATCCGTTGTCTGTGGCGTGTTCTGAATTCCGACGTTTTGGCACAGGAGATTCAGGACACAGTTGAGAAATTACCCGTTACAGTACGTGTACAATGGATACGTCGCAATGCACATCCCACACAAGCCTTAGTGGATGCAGCGAGCCATAACAAAACTTCTCGTCCACTTCAATTGGCCCCCATCTCTCCGGAGACAAGGCTCCTCACAGAAATAGAACACCTTCGGCGCGCCACGCGAGCACTTCTCCCACCGTGTGGCACCGACCTCCCTGGTGGCCTAGCGCGCTGGGAGAGGTATTGTTACGAAGGTTACGTCTCCATGTCGCCCTCACCCCTGCGGTAACCTGGTCGTGGTCGGCACAGTACCGTGCCTCCATCAGCGATTCCTGCCCCTTCTGTCCCGCTCCTGTCTGCGAGGTGGACACTGGGCATCTCCTATGGATTTGCCCTTCTCTACATGCCCTCCGCCAGAAACACCTGCTTCGATGTGGATCACCCCCAGGTCGGCCGCCAGATGTAGACAGTTGGATCTTGGGGCCCCACCACCGGACATTGCTGGACTTCCTCCGAGAATCCGGCGTGTATCTACACATTTAAATATTTCTTTATGCCAGAAGGCGAGCTGCCGCAATAATAATAAAAAAAACGTTCCCGCCAAATGGCGCGGGGGCGAGCAGTGACGTGAGTTGCCGCCAAATGCTAGCTCTGGATGCCAGCTCGTTCCGCGTCTCTTGGTAGACTAGTTGGTGCATTTCTGTTATCATGGACTGCGCATATAAACGCAAACTACACAAAAGTGACATGGACAAGAACAGCGCAAGCCTTTTCCATGCAGTGGAGCCGCCGTATCTCGCCGTTCAAGATATGCGTACTCGTAAGCGGCATTTTAATTTCACGTTGTGTAATGCATGACTGTCTTTTTCAAGTGAACAAAACTCGCTTTGTATTGCCTAAATGGTTTTGCAACGTATGATAAACTCCTTGTTTTTTATGCTTATTTTTTCTGACAGGAATAAAAAAAAAGAGGCTTTATATGAGAACGGATCAAGCGTTCGAGAGTTGGGACAGGGAAATGTGAGACGTACTTTCATGTATATATGTCTAATATTATTTTTTCGTCTTGCATTTTCCTTAATTTTTCTCTAGGAAACACTGGAACGACACTGCTTAAATTGAAGCACAGTGTGCGAATGACCTGCTACGCTCGGAACTGTTATCACCATTCGGGAAGAAATCAGGTAAGACTCTTGTCTGGTTGTCATTGCGGAAAAGTCATAATTAATTAGAAGTTGCTTTCGTTCCTTCCCACAGATTAAAAAAAAACAAAACTGTAAATGCCTGTACGATATACGTCTGGTGCATTGCAAGTAAGAATGGATTGTGTGTGGTACATCTCCGCATGTGGTCTATAGTAGATCTAGGAACATCAGACAAGAAGCCACGTATGTGAAACCCTGCGGATAGCCCATATGTAAGTTGTTCCTCAATTTTTCTGTTGTTGCATTTTCGTAGTTTACGTGTAATACCTTGTCACCGCGGTCTCGACGTTATGTATACCTATACATTTGTCTCGTGCGTGCTATTTTGTTTGTGCAACTATGTGTTGTATTCATTTATCGCGCTGCCTGGATGTTTTTTTTTTGTTTTTTTTGCAACGATAGTCTGAGCCAGGTCAGTAAATCTATCCTTCCTGTCCTCATGTTTCCTTGGGCAGCTCTAAAGCGTATCTTAGAGGAATATTTGGCTTCAGATTCCCGCATGGAACAGATGGTGAGTGACATGCTGTGTTTTCTTTTTAGAGAAACTATGTATTCATGTTTAATATTTGGTTGATTTTTAGTTTGTCATTCATACAATACCGCAGCCATATGCCATTCTCTCATAGAACGTTGTTTCTAGATATATTTGTTTTATGTGGTCAAACATTTAAAACGAGAGCGATCATATTTCTTATCCTGACCATTATTTTTTACAGACCACGATAACCACGTATTTGGATGTCTGGTTTAGCTCTACATGCGCTGGTTCGTGCAGGTGAACTTTTTTTCCAGATACGGAGGAACGGACACCATGCCGTGCGCACTCTTCTGCAGGGCATACTTACAATTGAAGCTGCTCTGCAGTTCAGCTGGAAAGGGTCGCGGGGGAGGAAGCACGCCTTCGTGAAGCTCACGGCCATCACGAATCTCATTCTAAGAAATATGGCATAACAATCAGCTTTCTTGTGCACGTTGCGTACATCGGCACCAACTGCACGCTTCGTTTTTTTTTTCTTCATTCAAACAAGCTGCTGCTTATTGCATATGTTGCTGCGTCCGGTATTAGCACTTTCCTTAATAAAATAATGCCGTAATAAGTGAGTTCTACTTGCAGCGTCCATATTTTGTCACTGCTTTTGAGGAGTTTGTTTTGCTTCACCATATAATATATGCTGTATATGCTGTTTCTGCTTTAACCCATGTATGCTAACTGTTTTCTGCAAAACATAGACCTATCATTGTTGCCATCATGTCAGCAAGTATATATGTATCATGCCATAAACTTCCCCTCTTGCCTCTCCAAACATTTACCTATTCACCTCCTTGTGCCGCTTGGCGCTCCGGTCTCCGGCGCCTTCTTTGTCTCAGCGTTTCAACTTGCTGTTTCATGCAGTGCTCACGGGAAGCAACAAGACCGATCGTGGTGTAAATAGCTGCGCTACCTATCGACACAGTAGCCACTGTGTATGCGTGTTTTGTTATGGTTGCGTGTTGAGTTCCCCATATTGCTAACGACATATAAATTACCAACTATCCGGTATGCTTACACGATTTGTGTCGTCCAGCCACTCTTCCTGACAGCTCCGATACTGATTTGCACGTCCCTAATATTGCTTTGTTATCGTTTCTTTAATGTTTCGCGAATATCTGGCTTATGATCTTTTTGGTTGTTTCACTTCTTCAAATGGAATGCGACTAACCAACTGAACTATAAAGCGGGGGCAGCTTTCTTATATGTGCCGCTTTATTGCAGCATCTGTGTGGAGCACCTTCCCAGACGCTTCACTGGCATCAGTGGCTGCGGAATCACGAAACACTGGTTAGTCGGAGCAGCTGACAGGGATGGAGGCAGGAACGCGAGAACGCGCCGTGACCCCGCTTCAAGCCCACCATGAACTAGCGTTTGAAACTTTTGTGAACGTCTGGGTGTATATATCCAAGACAAACACAAGAAATAAAGACCTGTATAAGAATATTTTGCCTGGTATTTATGTGGCATGAAAAGTACAAAAAAGCGTTCGCTTTCGTGTACTTCTATGCCGGCCACCACACAAGCATGATGCGCATGCTGTTGTAAGTGCATGATGCAAATGCTACGATTATTCGGAGCGTCAAAAGCAACGTCGGCTTTCAGCACCGGGCCGATGCAATGCCGACCATTATTGTCGTCAGGGCCATGGCTTGCCCACGTGTGGCATGCGCTCGGCTGCGTTGGCCAAATAGAATGGCCTTACGGCTGGCCGACTGACTACGTACCTAAAACCTTGGTAGGCCCTCGTATGGGACGCCGACGGCCAAGTCGGCCACAGTGGTCGGGCCTACATCGATTGCCGACGATCGGCCGACGTTAGGCCAATGTCAATCCCCAAAGCTGGGCCGCCCTTGGTTGCCGAAGTCGGGCCAACCGTTTTGCAGTCGGCCGGAGACGTCGGGCAGACTTTTTGCCACGGACTTTTTGTTGCTTGGGTCCAAGAGTACAACTTCGTTAGATATAAGAAGGGAAAGTTGCATAGCAATGCGGATGGTTTGAACAGGCTAATTTGAATTCTGCGTTTGAGGGTCCCGCCTAAATTTTAGGGTTACTAGTGTTAATTTTTTTAAGCCAAGAAGATCTCCTCTCATTTAGCAGGATTCCCTCCATGTTTGCTGAGTTTGTCAGCACGAAATTTCTTCAGAAATTGGCATAACGAAATGCAGCATTTTTTGTTTGTTTCTGCACTTATGTTTTTTTTTTTTGAAGCCTAGTGGGTCTAAAGTAAGAGCCAAGGTACGTCATCTCGGCGCAGAGCCGTGTTGTGGGGTTCATTTTGCAGTTGTCTGTCCTTGGATGTTTTGGGGCGGTGACATCAATACACAGGTGGTCGCTGCGAGCCAAGGCATCAATCACCGCCTCGCCACCAGCCGTTCTCTTCCTGCCCAGCGGTTGTCAGCGCTAGACAGTCGAGATTTTTCGGGCCATGGAGGCGCTGTTAAGAACGGCCAGCTGCAGTGCAAGTTTGCCACCCAGTTACAACTATGGTGGCAACATTCCGGGAGCGTCGCCGCCAACTTCTAGCCACAGCGTGACTAAATCGACTTTGTGTCGGGGAACAATACGGGCATCCCCCACTCTCCGTCGCTTTTAGCTAGGATCTGTTCGATGAAGCAGGCTTTGTGCTGAAACCGCCACCAACCTCTAGCCTCATCGCCGTTGTGACGGAATGAGTTCGGCGGGCCAACTATTGTTCCCAAACTCCCCAACGCGGACCTGATCTGCTACGGGTGCGCGAGTTGCCGCGGGGACGCCGTTTTGCGCTGCTTCCCACGCACCGACCAAGACGCAAGACAACGCGCTACCCGGAACGGCTCCGAGTTCTACGGGGCCCCTCTGACGTCGGCTCCGGACCTTCGCACGTGTGTGCATTTGTGTGTGTAGACCGTCCTGCGGGGAGGCGGCTAGTTTGCGATGACGAAACGAATGTTCGCATCACCTTGTATCAGGAGAGGACCGAGTGTTTAAAAACCGCTGTTGTGCGGCTGCTCAGGTCACTCTCTCTCAAGCAGTCATGTTAGACTGATGTACTTTCTCAAACAGTCATGTTAGACTGATATAAATACTGTAAATAAACCCATATTCCTCATTCTCGATGAGAAGCAGTCCTTCCCTTCATCAACGTCCTCAGCGTGGATAAGTTGGACGACGGCACGGGCCAGCTACCTTCTAATTCATGCCGGACTCCAATCTTGACAACGGATCACGAGCGATGGGATTGAGCCCCCAATCCTCACACTGTGCACACCTGCTGTGACTCTTGGCCAGCAGGAACCATAATTTGTCTCAAATCCCTCACTTTAATAATTGAAGACGGCTGTCACTAGATAGTCTTAGAATAGGGTGTTAAGAACGGCCTGCTGAGGTGCAAGTTTTGCCAGCCAGTTGCGACAGCGGCGTCAAACTTTTCCTGGAAGGCCGCCGCAACCCTCTAGCCACGGCATCACTAAGTCGACTGTGTCCGGGGGACAATACGCGTGTCCTCGACTCTCCGTCGCAGGAGCTGAGATGAGTTCGACGAAGCAGGCTTTGTGCCGGAACACGACACCGCCTACCCAGTCTGCAGCGAGCAGGGGAGTCCCCAAGGGAACGTAGTTCAAGGCCCCTTCCCACGCGCCGTTCAGGATGCAAGACAATGGGCAACCGGTGGCCACGCACCGGGGGTCAGCTCGGGGAATAAAAGGCACCTTTCCTGACGTAAGCCCCGAGTTCTACGAAGTCTGTCTGACGTTAATTGAGGACCGTGAACCTTTGCGGGAGTGTGTGTGTGTAATCTCTCGCGCAGAGAGGCGACTCGTTTACGATGACTGGTTGAACGTTTCCCTCACCTTGGGATCGAGGGAGGACCGAGTATTTATAAACCGCTGTTGTGCGGCTACTCAGTGCACTTTCTCTCGCAGTCATGCTAGACTGATGAACTGTAACGTCCTTATGTAGATACTGTAAATAAACCCATATTCCTCATTCTCGATGAGAAGCAGTCCTTCCCTTCAACAACGTCCTCAGCGTGGATAAGTTGGACGACGGCATGGGCCAGCTACCATCTAATTCATGCCCGACTCCAATCTTGACAACTGGTTACGGACGGTGGGATTGAGCCCCCAATCCTGACAAGGGGCCCCAAACCTTTTGGAGGCCCCAAAGAAATAGTGTCGAAGCCACTGCACATGCGCGAGACGCAAACTGCCATTGGGTTTTGCATCAGGCATGCTATTTCACTGATTTATCGCGAGCCCGAAAAGCTGCCCCAAAACCTTTGCGTCAACAAACATGGCGGCACCCATAGATGCGATGGCTCCAACCTAGCACTAAACTGGGCTCAGTTCCAGGCATAGAGTTTCTCACTATATTACCTAGAGGGAAATCTGGTGCTGCTCTGCTGTGGTATGCAGTGGTATGCATGGGAATGCCGGTATATTGTGACTTCGGATTGGCATCGTTCTCGGAGAGCCAGGACACCTTGAAGACGCACCTGGCAAGCACCGTTCCGTCTGTTACAATGATTAATTTTCTACTAAAAGAACTAGTAAAAAGCTGTTTTAGCTTTATTATTACGCAGAAACATGTTTTATTTAACTATGAGGACTTGTCATTGCGTGTAGAATTATATGATACGTAAAAAGTATTAGCGGGCCGCTAAAGTTCGAGGAAAGACAAGATTCACGCTAGCTTTGAAACAGTTTGTCGACTGTTCTTGCTTTTTTTCGCTTGGTCATGCATTGTAGGTTAGTGAAGATGTAATATGGTGAATTGAACCATTTTATGAAGATTTTACTTTAAGAATGCATTACTTGTGTAGCCATATCCGCGTTTTAGATGAAGCCTCTAACAGCACCAGCCAACACAAGCCTCACAGACACATATACCGTCAGTCCGTCATTCCCATGACGACACGGCGCCCCTTAGGAAACTCCCATAGACGGTGGCGCTAGATTTCCCTCCAGGTGCTATAGTGAGAAACTCTATGGTTCCAGGTAACGCGTGAAGTTCGTAAGCTAGGACAAATGACTGCGGTCATCGCTTTCTCTCAACTAACGCATGTTATGAAGATTAATTCATTGACACTGCTGACTCCGAATTTGATTGTAGAGTTCATGGCTCGTAGGCCTAACACAGCTTAATTTGGCTGATGAAGGCACGTCAAGTTGGTTACTCAAAAACTAACCGCAACAATTAAATAGCTTGCTGCTAATAGAATAACCTCTACACTGTAATTAAATGCAAAAATTAAGATTAATTTTATTACCATAAAATGTTATATCTTATTTTAATATTTACAATAGCTTTTTTTTACACCATAGTGGTGCTGCAAACGCAAGACACTATCCACAAATGCAAAGCCACACCAAAGCCCTATTCTAAAACTCTTCACTCCTGTGTGACCCAACGCAAACACCTGCAAAGCTCTTTGGGGCCCCAAAACTATTCTAAAACTCTCTACTGAAACTCTGATGGCTCAGTAATAAACTCTTTGGTAGGTTTTTAAAAGCATTGATGAATGGAGGTGGATATATTCCCCTTGGGATAAAATGTAGGTGAGGCACTGAATATAGCCAAAGTCTCTCGAGGAATTTTCCCAGGGCAATTTCCTGGCTACATACATTGCCAAAAAAGTCACAAAAGAAGTCATGAAGACTCCTGAAAGGCAAAGTTTTCGTTAAGGTGACTAAAAAATAAAAAACTCCGTAACTTAGTGAGAAAGTCGCTAAATTTAGTAACATAGTTGCATAACATGCACTGTGTTGAAGAGATTGGTTTAGCTGCAGCTGAGGGTTACTGCAACACCCAACAAACGAATATTGCTTTTTGAGTTGCCTGGCAGACAGCTCTTTTCAAATAAAACAATGGGCTGTGGATGGCCTACATGACTTATGGTCCTTTACAAAACCTCAATGTCAACATCCATGCAGGCTACTCCCTTTACCACAAAACTTCATTAGCAAGACAAAATAGCACCTCTTAGTGTGTGGCTCTTGCACACAAATATTGTGCCATGGAAGGTCTATAGAACCTCAACAGCACCCAAGAATTGTGGATTAAATGCATAGATTTCGTGCAAACATCCGCCTTGAGTTAGACACCGTGGTAAATGCCAGTTGTTTCAATGGGCAAAGAACCTCACTTGAAGATCTTGCTAAGGGTCTATGGATTTTGTGTGTTAGAAAAAGCATGTTAAAAAAATTCACCAAAGACAACGATACTCACACTAATGCGAAATTTGAGCGCAGCTTTCATTTCATGTGTTTCATGTGTTTTCATTTCACTATATATTGGCTGGCGCGAACAATCTGTCTCATGCGGCACGTTGCAAATGAGCGAAGTGTGGTGCGACTGCCTCGCTAATGTGGAGATCACGAGAGCCAGCATGTGCGTGATGCGTGGGTGATTCACAGCAGCCATTGCCAACAGACTTCCCAGACAATGCGCGCTATTTTGGCCATCATCGTCGCACTACACTTTTCTTCTCACGCTATCGCCATAGCCTCCTCCGCTTTCGACCTTGTGGTTTCGCTGCACCCTCTTCTCCACTTTCCTCCTCATGCTTTTCATCTCCCGCGGCACCCCACATTTGCTCTTTGACTTCCATCCTTCGCTTCGTTACGCACGAGACAATGCTGATGTCAACGCTTGCTGCAGGAACGGGTGCTTAAGAGCTGTGCTCTAAAACAGTACTGGAGCAAGATAACTATGGCAGTTTTTTTCTTATCACTGGGTAAAAGTCAAGCTGCCCACACCTTCTTCTGGCACAGCATAAAGGACACCTGCCTCTATTCTGCTCTCTTTAACTACATGACTTAATTTACGAAATTCTCAAATGAATAACATCAATAACAAAAACAGCAGCATGAGCATCAATTGGAGAGCCAGTGTTGCTAAGAGCATTATAGGAGGTCATGTATTTTCGCTGTGTACAGGGCACAAAGTGAATTAATAACACGAGAGTCTAATAACAAACAACCCATAACTTTATTTAACCACTACGGTACATAATGAGCCTTCAATAACCGTTGCTAGTATCAGTGAACACCTTTGCCAACCAACATTTTACACTTATAAGTGCATTTTTTATCGCAGGCAGTATCAACCACTCTTATGGTATAGAGACTTCAAGGATGGTTATCAGCTGCGATTTGATCGTTCCATGTCAGCAGCAAATGCTGCCTTAGCTTCAGGTATGAGCACATCCGGGTTGAGCAAAATGTCAAGGCATGCTAAAGCCATGGCTTTAGCAGCAACTAGTGTTGGTGGCTGAGCAGATGGATGGCCTGCAGCATCTGTGAACTCCTTTGTGTGGTTTGGTCCAGCTGAATCAATTCGGTAAATAGGGTGAATGCTGGGCACTGTGTGGCACACATCGCCCATGTCAGATGAAGCCACAAAAAGGTTGGCCTCACTGTTGCCATCATCAAATTTAACACCTGCCAAAAGAACGGAGGAAAACACATTACTTGGGATAAGTGTACATGCCGTAACTCTATACCGCTGTTCAGAAAAGCTACTTCCTCGTACAGTAACAACATTTCCATAGAGCAAAACTATTGCAGCAATTACGTATGTGCTATAGGTATGTACAGTTTACTGCAAAAGCTCAAAGAGCATGGGGGCTGTGGAAAATAATATTCTCAGCCACAGCATGCATTCAGGAATTTGAAGATACTATCTGCACTTGTGTGTACAAGCTGCATGCTTTTGCCATGAAGAAATGTTTGTTCCCTCAAGTGCTCTACACTTTTAGGGCCACCACTTTTACAGCCTTTTAAGGCCACCAATACAAGTGAATGAGACAACACACACCACATTTTTCTACTGTCCTTACACCATCTGTTTGTCACCTACAAATTGCTGGCAACAGTGAATAACAGCAATACACAGTTGATAACTGAAGGTTTATTTGTAAGGCTCCGTGAATCTTCAAAATTTTGAGTATAAATCAAATAGTCCTTGCTATATTATTCACATTTGATTAGAAAATTTACACTTTAAAATTAATTGAACATTAATTTATTTTCAAGTATAAGGGCTAACAACACTTACTGGAGTCTCGAGGGAGAGAGAGAGATGCAAAGGAGTGTTCTGACTGATTCGTAAGAGAGCTGTGATTTTTGTGCAGAGGCACCAGTTCTTGAGCAAGCACATGAGGCAGATAACTTCAGCTCGATAACTTCCAATCATTGACAAAGAATGCTTCGCTTTTAGGCAACCTGTATACAAATGTGTTGTCTTGATATAGGCAAAGCAATTTATTATTTAACTAGTATCACCATATTTGCATCCCTTTAAAACAAGGCTGCACAACTCAAAATCAGCAAGGGCCAAAACCAGCTTCTCTGGGAGACACACATGCCACAATTTGGCGAGAAATGCTGCACTTCTTTCTTGCAGAAAACTGTCTGGTATATTTGCACTCATTGCTGTTCTCAGCATACCTTATAATGTCACATTGGTCACTTAAGACCGAAGGCAGCTCTTGTTCAAAATTATCAAAGAGAATGTCAGATCACAGACGTATATCATATAGGTGCTCCCGGAAAGAGATGCCAGTTTCAAGACAATGTTAGCTGTGTTTCTGCATTTGTTGCTATAAGGTTCTTGCAAGGCCAACAAAGGGGATGCTTCTACAGCGTAGCATTTAGCTCCATCGAACACTGCAACCAAAGCTCATCCAACTGCAGCGTTTCGGCTTCACTGATACTAAATGGTTGCAAAATAGGTGGACGCTCTTTCTCTCGTCCTCAAATGACTTGAAACAATGTGGCACCAGAGCCACGCTAGAACACATGCTGTGGGAATGCCAGGGCTTAATACAGGACAATGAAAGAGAAGCCTCCATCGACAGCTTCCACGCGCGATGGCAGGCCGCGCTGCTCAGACCAACTCTGGGTAGTCCAGTGGGCCAAGGAAGCCGCCGAGAGGCAAGAACTCTTGACCGTAATCTCAGTGGGTGCCCCAGCCGGACTCACCGGACGCGAATCTTACTCACCGGACGCGAATCGTTCTGATTCGAAATATAGTTTTCTCACTCACTCTTCCAAAAGGTGCTCGACATAATGAAAATTTGGTGTTGCATAGTCTTCATGTAAATGAATATCTATCTATCGTTTCAAAAACATTATCTGATGATAAAAATTATTGAAAAAGATGCAGTTTTTGACTATTATACGGACAAAAAAAAAAATGGCGGCATTTGCTGTTAAAAGAGACAAGTAGGAGATACATCATCATAATCTGCAGCGTATTTTATGTCCACTGCTGGATGAAGGCCTTTCCCTTACTACAGTATACTGAGTTTGCACATTGCTCATCGCTAATACATCTTCATAAAACTGATCTACTTCATCATCATCGTGACTGGATGTTGGAGAGTAGGCTTGTACTACCTTTAATCTATATCTCTTATTAAGTTTGATTACGACTACTGCTACACTCCCATTAATGCGTAGTATTCATCAATGTTGCCCGCTATGTCTTTATGGATTAGGAATCCTACCCAGTGGCGTAGCTAGGTCGTCTGGCACCCGGGGCCCATAGGTCTTCTGTCACCCCCCCCCCCCCCTGATGTAGTCGAGGAAGGCGAGGATATAGACAATTTCCGGGTTTCAGCACCAGTACAGCCGCCTTGGATACTGCGCACGTTCCCCGGGTCCCCCTCTCCTTCGCTTTGTTTCCCAGAGATTGCGAATGCAGCAAATATACACACTGTTTTTCCTGCGCCAAGTAACACAGGGTGCTGCACTGATAACGTGTGATAAGCCCACGCGCACATCATCTGTCAGACTGTAAGGCTTGGCAGCCATACAAATGCGGCATCGTGGAAAATATGGCTCACGTCACAAGTAACAAAAATATCTTTATAATAATAAAGTTTTAATTACCAATTTTAGCAGCAATATTGCATTTGCAAAATTGAAGGCCGACATTCATATCTTGCCCAACAACAACTTCACAAAAATCGTCGTAGGCACTATGGTACGCAGTATTTTGTCTGTGTGCAGCCCTGAACGAAAACAAAAATTAAATTGTTTGTCAGTGACGCTGATCTCCCCACCCTATTAGAAAACGCTACCTGCCTCCCCGCTGCGCGGGCGCCAATGCTATGACAATTCCGAGTTCTCTTCATTCTGATCAATAAAGCCTTGTTTTCATTTGCTGCTATACGAACAAACGTGATTATCCGAGCTGCGGTACCACCGCAAGATTGGGAACAGAATAGAGCACGCTTTGCGTCGATTCTTGGCGTCACCATAAAAAAAGAAAGAAAAGGCCGCGATGATGCCCGTGCCAGCGAAAGCTTGCACTACTGTTGGTCTGCACTCGCAATGGAGAGGATTAAGGGATCAACGTCACTGGTCCACTATTTCATATTTCTTTCGCTGCTGCCATATACTGGGCGCCGTCCACAGTGCCAAAGTACTGTAGGTTGTAGTACCCAAAACGATTTTAAGAAGTTTTTGTTGAGTTAATAATATGACTTTGAGTCCTTAATTCTTGAATTGAAGTGCTTCCTCGATAAGTACTAATTACGGGATTATTAAGGATATGGTTATTACTTATCTGCCATATTTTTCGTGCTACCGAGTTCCTAGTAATCACAGAACGACATAACTTCATAGAATCTCGATCGGAAAATATCCTTACGAAATTCGAATTTTTTAAAATAAGATTCTGTGCAGCTGATACAGACACTGTATTTGTAACATGAAGTCACGCAACAACAACAGTTTTCTGAAACTTTCGAGGTTAAGAAGGAAAGCGCGAAACATAACGGCAGCTTTCGCATCGGCTTCTCGGAGCGAGCGGGAAGGGGGAAGTAAAAGCGAGCCGGACATCGCGGCGGGCCCGCGACTACAGCCTGTCGAGTCATACGCCGCCAAACTCTTCGGCCGAACCGAGTCTGAAGAAGATCCAGAGAATCCCATTCGCGACTTTTGACGGCCCCACTTATGCAACGTCGCTCTCAACGAACACTTCGCCGTAAACGCGAGTGCCCGGCGCGCTGGTTGAACGCCCTCTTGCTGCTGTCTTTGTTCGACTTCGCTGCGCGTTCTGAACGGAAGAGGGACCCAAGAGCCCCAACGCCTTACAACGCCTCACTGTATGTTTAGCGACTCCTGCTCCCAGCATGAACGCACAGCACGAGTGCACCCCACATGAAACGTTCCGCAAATGCGACTAGTTTAGCGACCATTTCGCGAATAAAATTTTTTTTAGCCCGCACATTCGTGCAATTCTTTCGTGGGGTGTTGATAGAGAAGAAGAAGGCGCATAACCGGTGGGACGCGCTTCGCATCGGCTTCGCAGTTTTTCGATGACTGTGCCGGATCATCACCTTGTGCTACAAGAATTCTTGCACCACGTGTTCCGTGTCGTCATCAGGACCACGAGGATACCTGCCTTTAAGGTAGGGGACCATTTTTTGGGACTTTAAGGACGATTGTGTGCCCACCCAAGGCGAGTCGTCGCTAAGCCTAGGCTTGCTCCGCCGACCGCTTGGCCTAGCCACCGCGGCCGACGGGCGTGGAACGCACATTATTCCGAACTCTACCTGCATCATGGCCACTCCCATGAGTGTTGAAATAGAGGGGGAGGATATTCACCCCGAAGAAGTAACCAGGACCCTGGGCTGGCGCATCGCCGGTGAACGCAAGTCCCGACCACGTCAGCGAGACCTAGGTCTACCCAATGCACTTCAATCAAAACCCTCCGGTGCCGGTCGTAGACCCGCGAACGCCAAAGATACGTTAATCAAGAGAGCGCGCATGCCTGCACTGCCCCGAGACGATACCAAGATCGTGGTGAGACCACGCGGTGGTCTGAATATCAGCAAGGTCGGCCATATGGAAGTTGGCCGCGCAATTTACGCTGCGGCGGGAGTCACCAAAGAAGAATGGATCCGGGACGTGATATGCCCAAATTACCAGCAAAACATCGTTGTCATCAGTACTTCAAAAAGAGAAAATGCTAACCGGTATGTTGCAGTCACCAAGATTGTCGTCCAAGGAAATGAGCACGAGGTCAGCGCCTACGAATCGGCCCCCCATGGCATGACCAAGGGAGTCATACGAGGCGTCCCCCTCGGAGACACGGTTCAAGAAATCAATGAGAACATCGTCAACGAATATAATCCCACTGCTGTAGAGGCCAACCGCATCGCTAACACGACGTCTGTGGTGATCGCCTTCAATGGACCCAAAGTGCCGAACTACGTTCGTTACGGGGGCCTGCTCGCCAAATGCTCGTTATACAGAAAACAGATAGATATCTGCTATCAGTGCGGTTGCCTGGGCCACCGCATGGATGTTTGCCCTGATCCAACAGACCGGATCTGCCGGGGATGTGGTGCTCGAAATCCCGATGAACAGCACAAGTGTACCCCCAAGTGTGACCTCTGTGGAGGAGAACATTTGACCGCAGACAAGGTGTGCAGAGCTCGCTTCAAGATCCCGTACGTGGTACGGAAACGCCGGTGGGAGCGGAAAGATACCAACTACACGCCCGCAGAATCCTCCAAACCGCCACGTCGGGAGGGAGCAGCTCCGTCAGGGTACCGGAATCACTCTCTTTCCTGTGAAGGCGGACGAGGGCGGAGCAGCAGCTGCGCCTCAAAGCCGGGCTCGAGAGCGTCGTCGCCGGGTGACGTGGCCGGCAGCAGCTGCAGCGGGCGCCGCCGGGAGTCGCGCTCAAGGTCGAAGACCCGGAGCCAGACACCGTCGAGGAACGCCGCTAAACAGGTGGGCTGGGCAGTTAGATCTCCTATCGCTCTTAGCAACAAAGATTTCCCTTCCCTTCCCCAGACTCCCAAGAAAGATTGTGAGGAATGCATGCAACTCAAAGCGCTTGTAGTTAAGCAAAATGAGCAAATCAGCGCGCTTCTTGCACGCATGGAGGCATTAGAAAAATCGAAAAACAGCGAGGATGTCACAAAACGCAAAATTGCCAAGAGGGACGCTCAACCGGAGCCCCCGGTAACAGCAATGGAGGCAGAGAAAATTGAATCGAGTCCGTCTGAGGAACCGGCGTGGGCCAAGCCCATTGAAGCCCTCACCGAGATGGTCACACAGCTTGCCAGCCAAATCGGCCTGATAACTTCCAAGATGGCCAAGTTCGACGCGCTAGAAGCTAATGTCAACCAGCTTATACTAACCACTCAAAAAGCTAAAAAGGGAGCCCCGTATGGGAAACCGTGCATGGCGAGTAGTCTCACGACTACCAACCTGAGCCAAGATGGCGGCCAGGCGTAAAAATAGGAAGGAAGATACAACGATCTTAGCCCAATGGAACTGCCGAGGAATTAAAGACAAAATAGGCGAATTACAGCAATATATAGATAATGCGGAACACAAACCGGATATCCTTGCAATTCAAGAAACGAACTCGCGACCAAAACTCGCGGGGTACGTCACATACACCGATCCCAGAGAGAAAAGCACAGCCATCCTAGTCCGAAACAACATAGCTGCAACGCAGCACATTACCATTCAGAGAGGGTGTGAACACGTTCTCTTGGAAATTCACAGCAGAGGCATAGGAAGCAAAAACAACATCTTTATACTCAACGCATACTGTCGGCCCTCCAAGAAGAACCTCGACATAGAGGGCACATTACTAGACAGCAAGAGAGAGGCGGGCAGCCGACCCCTATTGATATTAGGAGATTTCAATGCGCCTCATACAATATGGGGTTACAAATTTTGCTCCAAGAGAGGCAGGGTGCTGGCGAACCTCATAGATCAGCACACATTAGCCCTACTTAACGAACCAGACACTCCCACCCGCATGGGCACAAGTACAACCCGGGACACCACTCCAGACCTTACCCTGCTGAGTGGAACCTTGGACGTGTCGTGGCAGAACACAGGCGCGAACCTGGGGTCGGACCACGATATCCTCAGTATTACGATCAGGGGGCCCGCCTTCAAGGCCCGAATGGGAACAACAAAGATAACTGACTGGGACAAACTTCGAAAAAGGCAAGCAGCCGATGAAGACGAGGACACGAACAGCACCAAATCGTATGGGGAATGGGCTAAGGAACAACTCGAGCTGGTAGACAAATACACCCAGAAAATTGCGACCACACTGCAGACACCCTGTGTGGACGCAAAGCTTGCCCACCTTTGGGAAGCACGACACAGCCTCACCAGACGCTGGAAGAAACAACGACACAACAAGAAACTTCGCAAACGCATCCATGATCTCAACAAGCAAGCAGCTGAATACGCGTCCAAGCTGTGCAGAGAGAACTGGCTGAGCGTGTGTGATGGACTACAGGGCACCCTTTCTACCAGGAAGACGTGGTGCCTCCTTCGTCACCTGATCGATCCTCTCGGCAGCAAGAGCGCCACTAATCGAAGCCTCACACGCACCCTCAACAACTATACTGGGGGTGCCGACAAACTCATCAACGACCTGAAGGCCAAGTACCTGAAAACGGAGAAAGGTGATATCGCACCTCCCGACTACGCAGGACCTACCAATGAAGCGTTAGATAAGCCATTCACTGACACCGAGTTGATCTCGGCAATCTCCGAGAGCAACAGGGGCAGCGCGCCGGGACCCGATTCCATTACCTACAAGTTACTTAACAACCTCGAGCACAAAGCCCGCAGACAGCTGCTCGAGTATATGAACCGGGTCTGGGAGTCTGGCAATCTTCCACACGAATGGAAAGAGGCAGAAGTCCGCTTCATACCCAAGCCTGGGAAGACACCTCACATCGACAACATGCGACCGATATCCCTCACGTCCTGCGTGGGGAAGGTCATGGAACGTATGGTACTCAAGAGGTTGCAGCGACATCTTGATGCCACCGATCAGATGCCAGAGACAATGTATGGCTTTAGGCAACACCTGGGCACCCAGGATGTTCTCGTACAACTCAACGAACTGGTAATTAAGCGAGCAACGAAGCAGGCGCCGCGAGCGATACTAGCGCTAGACCTCACAGGGGCCTTTGATAACGTCACACATGAAAGTGTCCTCCGCAACCTGCGCAACACGGGTTGTGGAGTGAAAACTTACAACTACATCCGAGACTTTCTTCGTAACCGAACGGCAAGGATCAGAATAGGAGAGGAGACATCCCAACCGATCTACCTGGGGGATCGAGGAACGCCTCAAGGTTCGGTCCTTTCCCCCCTCTTATTTAACATGGCTCTCCTGCCGTTGCCCAAGCTTCTCGAATCAATAGATGGTCTGGGCCATGCATTATATGCCGACGACATCACCCTCTGGACTGCGTGGGCAGGGTCGGATGGCTGGATAGAAAACACGCTCCAAAAAGCGGCTGACACGATCAACAGCTATGTGAAGACATGTGGCCTTTGCTGTTCGCCTCAAAAATCGGAGCTGACCATTGTCAGACCACGTGCATCACGTACACAAGCAGAAAATATAGAAATCACTTTGGAAGGGAACCGGATCCTCCCGGTACCACAACTCAGGATCCTGGGCCTCCTGATCCAGGCAGACGGCAAGGCAACAGCCATGATTAGAAAAATGAAGCTCACGTCAGACCAAATCTTGAACATGATCAGACGAGTGGCCAACAGGTGGAGGGGTCTGAAGGAATCGGACACCTTGCGCCTCGTTGAGGCCTTTGTTATATCACGAATCGTCTACGCGGCGCCGTACCTGCAGCTCCTCAAGAAGGACGTCTCACTACTTGACGCAATAATCAGGAAAGCCACGAAGCAGGCCCTGGGTATTCCCATAAATTCATCCACGACAAAATTACTTCAAATGGGAGTCCACAACACAGTAGCCGAGCTCGTAGAAGCCCACCTATCCAATCAAAGGGTACGCCTTAGCCAGACCAAGGCGGGCAGAAGCGTCCTCCGCAAGCTAGGATGGCAAGAATCGCACTACACCCGCCACAACCAATTACCCGAAAAGTTGAGTGAGAAGTTGGAATGCAAACCACTACCACGCAACATGAACCCCACAAGGCATGCCGGACGACGCGACGCCCGCGCAAGAGCCATCTCCAGGACCCTGGAGGAAGACGACACTGTTTTATATACAGACGCCTCTCTATCGAAACGCTCCACGAGGGCAACAGTCGTGGTCACCGGGCTAGAAAAGCTGGTCACCTGCGCATCAATCTACACTCCGTCTTCGGAGGAAGCAGAAGAAGCAGCGATAGCTCTCGCACTCCTGCAACCAAACGTCACCAAGATCGTCACGGACTCACAAGCTGCATACAAGAACTACAGATCTGGCTGGGTGTCCCTTGGGGCACTAAAAATTCTTGGTAAAGCTACGCCTCCTAAACAAGCAATCGAATTAGTTTGGGTCCCAGCTCACTCCTTAGTTGAGGGCAATGAATATGCTCATCAACAGGCCCGAGCGCTAAACTCCCGGGCCAACGAGGAGGAGGCAAGGGGATGGCAACCCATCACAAATTACAGAGATATATTCTGATATTACAGGGACGGCAGGAAGACATTCCCGCACCCCCACCACTCCTTGACCAGAGCCGAACAAACAATATACAGGCAAATCCAGGCAGGATCCTTTCCCCACCCCTGCCTCCAGAACAAAATGTACCCAGAGAGATATAAGAACACATGTCCTCACTGCAATGCATTAGGCACCCTTCGGCACGTCATAGGAGAGTGCAATTTTTCCATAGACCACCCCCCCACCTATACCCATAACTAACCCCCCTGCTATCCCCACTCTTTCCGAGCGATGGGAGATCATGCTGTCCAGCTCCGCCCTGGAAGACCAGCTCCGACTGATCCACAGGGGCCAGGCGGCCCTGGAAGCATATGGAGCCCGCGAAGAGGGAGCCACCCCATCAGACGCTTAACGCGTTTCAGTTCATAATGCACCAGTAAAGTTGTTTCTCTCTCTCTCTCTTGATAGAGCTGCAGCCGACAATTCTGCGGCGCAACGGATCGGGTGCATGAGCTCGGGGTACTGGATACCGGAGCATTCTTTGTAATTTGCGCCCAGTGAAGCCGGCGGAAAGAGGGGTGTCTTCAGGCGTATATGACACGCGTATGAAGAAGTCAGCCCACAAAGCATTGGTCACTTTATTACGTGCTTCTTTAAATGTCTAAGTGTGGCATGCTGTTTGTATCCTCCTATAAACACTATACAAAAGCTCGACCGACACCATTGGCCCAAGTGCTACTAGATCTACAAATAACCTTGACTAACACTTACTCACGGTGCATTATCGTGTAAGAAAACATTTTTGAACATTGAAAAGTCAGGCGGACAAAGGCAAGAGCACTAATTTATAGCTACTGCTGCCTAAGATCATTCAGTCGAAACATACTGGGAAAGTGCGTGTTCAACTCATTGATATTGTTGCACTCTTTCTGCAGATAACCAACAGTTTTGGAGGTCGCACACCTTCCTTATTCTCAACAAAAGATGCCATGCTCCAGCATCTTTTTAATTTTAATGCGCTTGACACCGTCCGCCTACAGTTAATGTTGGGTAGCTTGTTTGGCACCAATATTGTTGTTTTTCTCAACATATGATGATGCACTGATAGCAGCAACCAGTATACCACAGTGGTGCGACTTCCATCCGCAGGCTGATAATAATGCACTCAGAGGCCTGTGGCCTGTTTGTCGTGCAGCCCTTCTTTAAAACAATGTGCAGTGCTATAGTATCACACTTCTCTCCTTCAATAAACACAACATTCCATGTGCATCTGGTGACATGCTGTTCCCTTGTTTCATTACTGCCACTTTTCAAGCTACTTAGTTGACTGGATGTACAGTTGCGAATGGCATCACATCCATATATCAAATAATGTAAATAGGCCTCATTATTGTACCAAACTAAACTCCACACAATATTAAATTATTCTATATTCGCCATTCGAAGATTATTTTTCTCAAATATTCATATTCACTTACGAAATCTGACTATTCGAACACTCCTACTTATTCGCCAAACAGATGAAAGTTTTTACCAAATGGTATGATCACAGCATGACGCCACAAAGTCAAAATGATAGGTGAAGGCAAAATTTTTGGCACACAACAATTTTCATGCACAAAACAGACACTCAGACAGAGATACACATGTGGCCCTTGCAACAACTGTTAAACAGTTGATACCCATAATATGCCTAACTTTGCTTTGATGCAGCCTCAAAACTCTGCCTCTGCATACATGTAGGTAATGGATTGTAGCAAAGAAAAAGAAGTGATTCTGAAGCACATTTTCAGAACATACCAAGTGTTTCAGCATGCTTCTTGTAAAGTCGTGCGAGCACAGAGTTGGTAACAACTGGCTTGAAGCTAAAGGACCGTGTCACTTCCATGGTACAACCTGTGGCTTCAGCACCAGCAGAGATACAAGACATGACCTTCTTGCGCAATTCAGCCATCATGCTCACAGTGGGAGCACGGTATAAGATGTCCATGGCAGAACGTTCTGGGATAATGTTAACTGCTGCACCTCCATCAGTAAATATAGCTGCATACAAAAGTAAAAATCCATATAAATAATTTTAAAATTAGCGCACTATTCTAGTGAACTTGAAATGGATAAATTTTAGGAAATAACGATTGTCACTCCCAGTCTAATTAAAGTGACAGTTCCGCAGATATTATACTTCACTTATTCCCTTCGAAAAAAACTAAATCCAGACTCCTCACATTATGTTTTGAGCGGTTTATGCTCATTTAATTAAGCACACATTCCTGAAAAAACACTATTTGCAAGAAGCCCATTAGTTCTTTCTACACTCTTGGTGGCATGATAACACAAGCCAATCACAAATGAGGTGCTGGTGATATTGTTGACAGTTGACGACTATCCTGGCTCAGGGCTTAGCTTCATTAGGTAAGTGTAACTAGCTAACGTTGCCCTACATGTATGTGGGTGAGAAGGCGCATGCATAAAAAGTACTCAACACAAGGCTCTTGAACTCTCACTTTTGAGTGCACATAAAAGGCTGGCAGTGGAGGTAGAGTGTCATTTTGCAAACCAAGGAATACACCAGCTCAAGAACCAATTGATTCTAGCACATACAGATGTATCCCATGTCCATCCCTTCATGCTGGGGTCATCACATGGTTTCAAAATCACCTCCTGGGACAGAGTTGGGGGGCCACTTAAGGTCTGGATTGTAAATCACAAGAAGCCATACTAAAAGGAGCCCAGGCAGTGTTTCACAAGAAGCATTTGATCAGTGTGCTACTTGAGAGGACTGGTGTAGGGACTTGTTCATTCTTGCATTTGTTTTGAAGCCTCCAGGGTACAAATTTGACGTAAGTAGGCTTGCTATAAACATGGAATGTAAGAGGGTTTTACTGAATTTTGGGATATCACAGTAGTATCAACCAACTACACACATGTTACTGACTTGTGGCTCATAGCAGTTCATGCCTGTGCTGATGAAGTTGACAGCCATTTCTACTCCCGAATTTTAGAAATACATTAATTAACCCATCAGAATAGGGCATACAACATAGTCTACAGCATACATGCAAAACTGATATTCACGTTAGCATCTCTTTAAGCATCCATTGGAAAATGAAGGCCCCTACCAAGTATTTCCAATTGCCCGCTTCCTACATCCCCCTTCACTCATTTTGTCCAGAGGGAAAAGAAAGCTGGGCTAAAGTTCTATCAAGAAAACCTATCCACGTCTAGAGTTCCATCTAGAAGGAATGACTACTAGACTACTAGAGTTGCCCAAACAGCTTCACATATGCAATAGAAATGTGTAAGTTGAGCTTTACTAGCCAATGCATTACCACAATGTTGTACTCTATAATCATACTACACAACATCATAGCTGCAAGATGCTGTGCAATCGAATATGCAAACTTGAAAGCATTTTGACACCACTCTTTAAATCAATATATGTTTCGCATTTAACAAAAAATGTTGATTGCATTCAAGATTTCCACAGAAAGACAATACACAGCGTTACTCTATAGCATGGTTATGTACTTTGTGATATCCCTTTAGACAGTGTTGGCTTAATTGATTGATTGTTGATTAATTGATAGATTTATCAATTCAGTGATTTGGAAATGCAGTTACATGAAAGCACCATTCCCATGTCTTTCCGAGTGTTCCTCAACATACAATCTGTTTTATTCTCCCACACTGCCTTACGCCTAATCCCACCAGACAAGAGCTGATAAGGTGTGAAACGTACCATCAACCAGTGCACCACAGCTTTACTCCATCTCAGTAGAAGTTCCATGCAGCACTGTGGAAGCAGCAGGACTTAGCCAATATCAGGCAGTGCATACAGTGGCTAAGCTCCCTGTTTTCCCCTTTTTTCTCCTCCTCTTAGCCAATTGGAAAGGCCCCACAAAGTGTGTTAATCCGCACTGCATTGACTGCTAGACATCTGCTTGCCATCCTCTTGATCCATACTCCCCGAATCAGTAAGTCTGTTGATGCAACAAATGTACTGGTGCTGTACAACATAAGACGTGTTCACATTAATGCGGTAGTGGGGTGTGGCATTATCTATACCCTTTCTCAGTACTTCTGTGTAGCCTCCTTAGCCAACAGCAAGGGCAAACGCTCTTCTGTTCATCTGCACTCATCTGCTTGGCGTCTAGTAGCTGCTTACTTGCCACCCTGCCATATCTGTTATGTTCCAAGACCCATTGGTACAGCGAATACTTGCTAGCATTTGGTAGGAATGTCGTTCACTTGATAATTGCAGTCATACTAGCACTCTTCCCACATTTCTTTTCTTTTGGCCGTACTAAACAAAACGGGGCCTAGTGAGAAGTCCCGATAACAAGAACACTGCCATCAATCAACAATTATAACTGTTCTACTGCCTGATACTGTTGTACTGCCTTAACTCCTTCGTTACACTAGGAATGTGAACATTATAATTCAAGACATAGTAGTTGGAAAGCATAATGCAATACATACATATATATATATATACAATGTATACTGCGATCAATGGTGTTTTGGATGGATGTATTGCAGTAATAATTTCTCAATGCTGTAGAATTCATACATGAAACTTCAAAGAAAATAATAATTTGCTATTTTTTAGTGTACTTATTGAGTAAAAAAAAACTGAAATCTACAAAGTATGCACACCTTTTCTGTATTTATTTGTTCAAAGAGGTGACTTTAACCCATGAAGAAGCTCCCCCTTATAATGTCTTCGAGCCCTTAAGGTAAAACAAATGAAATGAAAAGACAAATGCATACCTCCTACACGACAGTTCGGCTTGATATGCTGTCTAAGATACGACAGACCATTGTAACACATGACTGCTGCATCCACAGCATTAATCCCATCCCAAGGGGCACCTGATGAGTGCGCAGCTTTTCCATGGTATGTTACACTGATCTGCAAAGAAAAAAAAAAGTCTTGTTAAACTTTTTCTTAAAAGTGCCTGATGGTAAATGAACCCTTTCCATGGTATGCTACCATGGGTCTGTGAAGAAAACATAATAAGAATTGCAGGTAAGCCATCAAAGTAGGATAAGAATTTTGTTGCTTTACTTGTGAATGTACTAGTAGTCTACCACGATTTGCATTATGTTAGTTCAGGATAATGTAAACAGCAACAGTTTTGACAGCAAAGTCCACAGCTGACAGCTTTTGTTGTTTTAGCAATTTTGTTGCTCTACTTAGCGACCTTTTGGATTTTTAATTTAGTGATCGGTGATTTTTTTTTAGCACCATGACAGAACAATTGGTGATATTTTCGTGACTTCAAGTCAAGAAAGTTATAGAAAATGATTTTTAGAACTCGCTTTATTATTCAAAAGCTAAAAAAAGGTGGCCAAAATTGCCTCTAAGGCACATGGGCTCTGTGATCATGATGAAGCAATGCTGGTCTGCAGACACGGAGGCTATACGCTGTGGTTAATTGTACCGCAGCAAATAGGCTTTACATTTTGCTCACAAAATAGTTTTTTTTATTCATAAAATCTGCTAGAATAGGTCTTAATGCTGCAGGTGCTGTAGTTTCACTAATTCTGTTCAATTAGTGTGCATTTGCAAGTGTAGTAGTAAATAAATTACCACAGCTTATTGCAATAAACTTTATAGTGAAGTTTAGAATGCAGCACGTGAATACTAATAGGACAGATCAACTGTATAAATGCGTACGTATAAGAGTGGCTGGACTGGCATGTTCAAACAAATCTGAATGCACCACCTCCATTTTTAATGGAGGTGGTGCATCCTTGCCCCACCTCCATGGTGATCGGTGGTAACTGTAAATGGTCGACCATATAAGTCAAGTCGGAACTTGGATCAAGAGCTAGTAATGTAGTATTTATCTGTATAATGACCATGTAATTATCGTTCCCGTGTAAACAATGACTAAAATCCTGTTGCATAATTTAGCTCTTCTAAAGTGTCAAAAACAAGAAAATCTGCAGGCATAATGTGGCCCAAGTGTATCATTGTGCTAGGAAAGTCAGTTGGCATGCTGGATTAGTAATTTTAAATTCTGAGGGTATGCAGGATTTCAAAACTTTCATGTTGCATTGTTTCTTTAAACATATTAGTACAGTAAATGTAATATACAACCTGCTGGTAAATTCACTGTTTATTCCTCACCTGCAAGGGTACTAGGTGAAACGAAACGTTTCGGTATATGCATTACACCATGTTACACTATATTTCAGTATTCTGAAAACACCTATATTTACTTGACAGTTCTAGCAAAAATTTTAGTGACCTTGGAGCAAAATTAAGCTAATTATTTTTCTCAGTTTAGCGACACAAATGAAAAAAAAGTTGGCAGCACTGCTTCAAGGTAGTATATGTATTGGCACTTGCATTCCTGTTTGCAGTGTGAACTTAATACACACACACAGAAAGAAACAAGTAGACTGGACAAGCGTATATTCTATATGCACTCATCCAGTCTACTCAGTATATTGGCTACCTGCTATGAAAAATTGCACTTTCAGGAATACAATGGTCACTGAGCAGCTTTGGAACAAACAATTGAAACCTTACAGAATGTGGTCTTTCTGCAAGGCTAACAAATGTGATAATATTTATACGGGAATAACTGTAGGTATACTTAAATAGCTTTTTAATGGCTTAGGGCATAATGGCGTTAATGGCACAGGTCTATTTAAATAGCTTTTTAGCCAATGCACACCAAACAGCGTTAGTTCCGAATCTTCCTTGACGCCCTCTTGTTCCAACATTACACACTGTCACATTAACCTGGCGGAAGAAGCACCTTATTGGTGTGGCTCACTTGTTCCAGAAAGATATGGTTTAAGGCGGCTGACGCGGGTGGTGTCAGAGGAAGATGAAGGCGCGGTTGCACCGAGTGGAGCCACTTCATGTGTAACAGGGATCACCTGGCGAAGGATGCAGTGAAAAAAAAAATTAAATTATGGCGTTTTACATGCCAAAACCACTTTCTGATTATGAGGCACACCGTAGTGGGGGACTCCGGAAATTTCGACCACCTGGGGTTCTTTAATGGGCACCTAAATCAAAGTACATGGGTATTTTCGCATTTCGCCCCCATCAAAATGCGGTCGCCGTGACCGAGATTCAATCCTGCGACCTCGTGCTCAGCAGTCCAACACCATAGCTACTGAGCAACCACGGCGGGTAGGATGCAGTGAGAGCCGGAGTATCGCGATAGGAGCTTTTCTGAAAGACTAAAACAAGCTGAGATGGAGACCAAACTAGAACAAGGGCACCTGGTTCGCCGTACACATCGTGATGGAGTTGGTCATAACGAAACTTCTGGCTGGTGTGTATGTGAAGCAGAGAGACGAATCTGGCATACTTTGACCACTGTGGTTATGGCGTCACGAGCTTACTCTGTTGGCGAGTCAAGTGTGGCGGAAAGCGAAGTTTATGTCATGGCGCGAGGAATTATAAGCAAACGTGAGAAATGATAGAGTAGTGTCCCAGTCATGATGATTGGAGGAACATACATGGTCAGCATGTCAGTTATTGTCCGGTTCAGACGTTCGGTCAGCCTGTTAAAGGGTGGTAGGCTGTAGCAAGCTTGTGTTTAGTTGCACATGATCAAAGTAAGTTGTCAATGACTTTGGCAAGGAAGTGTCATCCGCAATCAGTGAGAAGTTGAAGTGCGCCGTGGGGTAAGATGTTTTGAAGCAATTAGTCTATGTCTGTAGCGCAGCTGAGGGTTCTTGTAATGGCATAGCGGGTTATACAGCCCATAGTGACAGCAATCCACTTATTTCTGACATTCAATATTGGAAATGGTCTGAGGATATCAACGGCAATGCAAAAAAAAAGGGCGGTCGGCACGTCCAGAGGCTGCAGCAGACCAGCTGGAGGCATAGCTGGTTTTTTCTGGCGTTGATACAAATCACATGCGGTGGACACAGCGGTTGAGACTGGGCCAAAAAAAAAAACGTCGCTAAATGCGGTCATACATCCGTGAGACGCCAAGGTGCCCAGCGGTGGGAACATCATACAGTTGCTGGAGTAGTCTTTTGAAGATGAAACGGAATGACAGCAGCTCGGGCCCACCGGGGTGCGTGTTGCAGCAATACAGGGCATTATTCTGAAGCACAAACATGCGAAGGGATGGGTCGGACGGATCAGAAAGCAGGCACTGGATCAGCTGCCATGATGATTCATCGTGCCATTATTCAGCGCCAATGTCTTTAAAAGCAGAGAGCGAGAGAACACCGATTGGTGCAGCATTCACTAAAACAACTGGTGCATCGACAGGATAACAAGAGAGCCAGCCAGTGTCCTGATGTAAACAACATGACTTATAAACCACAGTGTATCTGTATTTATGGAGGCATAGGGCCCAGAGACATAGGTGACCAGTGGGATCCTTGAGTGAAGTCAGTCAACAAATGGCATGGTGATCGGTGGTAACTGTAAATGGTCGACCATATAAGTCAAGTCGGAACTTGGTCACTGCTCAAATGAGTGCAAGACACTCATGTTTGGTAATCGAGTAATTGTGCTCGGGCAGAGAGAGGAAGCAGCTGGTGCAGGCGATAACACGGTCATTGGAGGAAGAAGCTAACACGGTCATTGGAACAAGCTAACACGGTACTTGGAGGAAGAAGGCTCACAAGGAACATGAAGGTCTTCGCACATCCACGAACACTAGAGCTTTAAGAGAGCCCATGTATACAGGGGCTGTTAATCGTGTGCTAAAAATTACCTGGCCGAATTATTTTCGGAGTGTCTGTTTCAGCTAAAAACTGTAAGACTAATTTCAGGTTAAAAAGCGGTTCATTGCTAAGAAAAAATGCCGGGTGAAGAGATATATTTTCGCTATGTCTAGTAGGGAAATACTTTTCCCTTTCTGCTTATGTTGCAGGGCATTGAATAAGAACATGGAGGACTGTGAGAATACTGCCGCACTTACTACAAGTCATAAGATCCCTCCCCCCCAGTCAAGAGTGAGTACCGTAAGTGTGTCCTATTCTTAATCGGCAAATAAGTACATCATTGTACCATGCTGTTTTCTACCTTACACTTTGGTTTTTATCATGTGTAGCTTATTCAATGCTTGGGTATCCCACTCTCCTTGCCAATGATTTCTTAGTTTACAGCATAGAAAAGACTTTAGATGTGTGGAAGGGATGGAGATATTTGCATCTGTGTTGCTAAAACTCACTGACAAAGCGTTTTCCTCAGCAGCTACGTTGCCTTTTATACCTTTGTGGCCAAATACAGAACACAAGGCAATCACTTGGTTGCACACATATATGAAGATGAAGATGACATAGAGGTAATGAATGAAGCCGTAACTAGGTTGGCTTCATAGGCAACGAATGAAGTGGGAGGCAAAGCATCAAGGCAACCAGTAGGCAAGCTCTCCCAAGTAACAAAGGGCCTAATAAAGAAACGACAAAGAATGAAAGTGTCCATTTGGTTAACCCCCTTTCTTCTTGTTTATTACATAACGAGGGTCTCGAATCTGGCAACACTGATGCCTTGAGGTAGCATGTGTGGGTTTATTGACCGATTGCCTTCACCCAAAAAGATCACGTTCCTGTGACGCCTGCTGCTGAAAGGATGATCCACATTCGCCGCCAAGGTGTGCGAGTGATGGCGCTGGCTAACACTCCAAGGGTTCTACTAGGAAACAAATACCCAAGAAAGTGGATGGGGAAACGGTGCTGCGGCAGCTCAATTGGTAGAGCATCGCACGCGAAATGCAAAGGTTGTGGGATCGTTCCCCACCTGCAGCAAGTTGTTTTTTCATCCACTTTCACTTCCATTAATTTATCGTTTCTTTATTTCATGTATTAGGCACAAGTAATTTGCCCTATGTTGTCCTAGGTGTCAGTGTTTGTTGGCTTTTTATGATATGACTAATAAAAATCGGGCCCTTCGGTTAACCCCCTTTCTTCTCATTTATGCTGTTTCACTTGGCACATAAGTATATTAACTATGTCACTTTAAGTCTTCACCTTGATAACTGTGTGCTTCAATTGCTTGACCCCATTAAATATTTGGGTCTTATTTTAGACTAATTATTTCAGTCATTTTAGTTATTGCTGTCAATCACGGAGCTCAACACATAAAACATATCTTGACCAAGTAGTTCGTCTACAAAATATAGCATTGCACACATGACGTTTTCTAGCAATCGTGAACAGAGTTTCTCACTGCTAAGTCAGCTGCGAACTTTACCGTCTGGTTTTATGTCAGAAATGAGAACTAAATTATTACCTGTTTACCTCTTAGTCACATTGACTCAACTGAGAGTACTATAAACTTCAATTTACTGCCTACTCAATAATATGAAAATTGTTTGACACAATTTAACAGTGCAAAAATATGCAACTCCATTCTTATAGAGGTAAATATGGCTCACAACTTAGCAGTTTCTGTAAAAAAAGTTTGCTTTCACTCATCAATACATAGCAGCCACAAAGTGTTTATACTTATGTGCAGTTGTAAGGAACTTACATGGCCAACACCAATAAATAGTGGAACCAGTTCATTGCTTCTGCTGGGATGAACCATCATGGCCACATCTATGTCAGCGAATGCACCTGCATTAATCAGGTCAATTTTTCCACCACCACTTTCCTCTGCTGGTGTTCCAAGGACAACAATCTGAAGAGTTGGAAATAGAAGGTAAAAGTTTGTTTCAAGCAATCCACATATTCCATAAGTATCGAAGCAGAAGAAACAGCACAACCAACTAAAACACAGCAGGCACCAAGCAACTACATGCTTTAACAGTGAAAAGTATTAGCAGTGACAACTGTTAATTCCGTAAGGATATAGTGCCACTATGCTATCGGCGGTGATGTGGATTCCTTCTAGATATGTACACGATCAGAAGATTACAAAAGGTGAGCAGATATGCAGTGTGAAAGGCGACCCGTCACCAATGGTCGTTACAGGTTCGCTATCATGATCAATTCACGCGCCAAAAATGCAGCAGGTCATTTTCCCAAGGTCTCCGGCAAGCAGCTAGCAAAGCGCACCGCAACAGAAAGGCTCGACGTCGTCCAGCACAGAGCAGAGAACTAGTAATGCACATGAAAAGCAAGAGGATAAAAGGGCGACCCAAGGGTGGGCGCGCATTGCAGCGCGAGTGGTACCTTGCCCTTCAGCTTCGGATCGGCCCGCAACGCTTCCTTCACGGCCACTCCAGCGGCAAACCCTGCTTCAGCTATTAAGTTGTGCCCGCAGGCATGTCCAACTACAGGCAGCGCATCGTATTCGCATATGATGCAAATCACGGGACCACCTGTATTGCACACACACATACACACACGGCAAAACAAGGTTATGCTTGGACGTATGTAAGAGCAGCAGTGCTTCGCCTCCAGGGGTAGCGACGCACTACAGAAACAATTTAAAGAATAAAGCCACTATACAGTATGTGAAGTACAGATAATTATACAGACCTGACCCCACTGAATATTCAGCTCTAAAGGCAGTGCCCAAGTGATATTTTCGCTGGACCTGGAAGCCTTCGTCTTCAAGTGCTTGCGAGAGATAATCGTGGGCTTTCACTTCACGGTAATATAACTCCGGATTTTTCCAAATTGTTTGGCTTACAGAGTTTAGTTTCTCGCGGTACTTATCAATGGTGCTAACTATGACAGCCGACATGTTTGGTTTCTCGAAAATTGATATAGGCACTTTGCACACGGTACAATATAACCACCTCTCATTCAGGTACGCACAGCCCGCGATGTCGACGACCCAAGGCGACACTGACCTTCGCACTTTAGACCCTGTGCCAAGCTGTGCCTACTGTGCTGCTGTCCGTCGTCTGCGCGGTTTTGTGCGTGGATAGATAAGTGAACAACCTGCAACTAGAAACAGAATTGTTGCAAATGACCTGACCCTTCCACTTCTGGCTGGTTCGCTCTACACGGAATTTTACGACAAAACCAACATGGAAAAAGAGAAAAACGTTTTATCCGTTAAGCATCCGGTGACAGTGACCACAGCATACCACGGTAGTAGCCCATGGCTCGCTTCGAACGCAGTCAGTCGGCTGATGAACACGCGAAGAACAGCATAGACCTGTCCCACCAGTCTTCCAATGAAGCGAAAATACCCAGTTCGTTGGCGTCCAAAAACCGACGTCTATTACGTATTTCCGACTTTCTGCTTCCGCCTCATTTAACCAGCAAAAGCATAGCCTTTAAGATCCGCATTTTCTACAGGGTGTCACCTTGCGGGACGTAAACGGGGCGCGGCTTTGGACACGACGTTCGCGACATACGTGATAGTTTTTACCACTTTAGCATTGTGCATACCATAGAGTTTATAGGAAAATGTATGGTGCAGGCAGGTACCCAGCCCCCCCCCCCCCCCCTCCTCGAAATTAAGCTCCATAACCCCCCTCGGCCCCGCCACATCGCTACTGCAGCTATGGCAGTAACCACTCCTCACACACATCACAAACACACATGGGTGGATGGATGTTATGAGCGTCCCCTTTGGAACGGGGCGGTGGTTTTCGCCACCAAGCTCTTGTTATTATACTGACTGATGATCTACCTAGGCTAAAAAAAAAAGAATAAAACACTATGAACTCCCACAACCAAATTTTTTGCTTTGCATTTGTACGTCTCCGTTTTTTGTAGTTTTCCTACTTTTCTTCCAATCGCCTCTTACTAATCTCTATTGCGGACATGTTTACTTTTCTCCTGCTCTCGCTGAACCAAAGGGTTTCAAGGAGGCCATCATCATCATCAGCCTGGCTACGCCCACTTCAGGGCAAAGGCCTCTGCAATTACCCCGGTCCTATATGCAAATTGTGGCCATGTTGTCCCTGCAAACTTCTTAACCTCATCCGTCCACCTAACTTTCTGGCGCCCCCTGCTACGCTTCCCTTCTAATCCAGTCCGACCATCGGTCATCTTCCCTGCTCATTACATGACCTGCCCATGCCCATTTCTTTTTCTTTATTTCAACTAAGATGTCATTTTACTCGCGTTTGTTCCCTCATCCAATCTGCGCTCTTCTTATCCCCCCTTAACGTTACACCCATTATTCTTTTTTTCCATAGCTCGTTGCGTCGTGATCAATTGAAGTAGAACCCTTTCCGTAAGCCTCCAGGTTTCTGCCCCGTTGAGTACTGGTAAGACACAGCTGTTACGCACTTTTCTCTTGAGGGATAATGGCAAAGTGCCGTTCATGATCTGAAAATTCCTGCCAAACGCACCCCAGCCCATTCTTATTCTTATGATTATTTCGGTCTCATATGATCCGGATCCGCGGTGTTACCTTCCAACTGCGAGGGCTGGCGATCTCCGGGAAAGCGACCGTCGAAACCTGCACGGCCCGCTGCGGCGACTCGCTTTGTAAGGACGACAATGCGCCTCGTCCACAGCCCGTCGGCGCCAGTATGTCTAGACGCAGTCGGCGGACCAAGTATTGTTAGTGGATTCGCCGTCACCATCACGGTTTGTCTGGTGCGGGGGAACTCCAGGAAGATGTCTTGCGGCGCCGTCTCACGGGCCTTAGAAGTCGTCAGTCAATGGACAGACGCGGCGGCCACTGTCTCCGGGGTCAACTATGGGATCAAGAGGTGCCTGCTCTGGGCAGGACCCTTGTCTGCGAGAATCGGTCACCTCGGTGTGGTCAGTGAAACCTGTGCGAAAGTGACTACGATTACTAGGATGGCTACGATGACTTTGGACGCTCCGAATTGGTCGAAGGTTGAACGGCCGTTTTCTTTCACCTACGGATCTAGGGAGAACAGAGTGTTTATAAGCAGCCGTTGCGCGGCTGCTGGGTGTGCATTCCTCTTTCAGTCATGCTAGACTGATGAACTGTAACGTTCTCATGTAGATGCTGTAAATAAATCCCATATTCCTCGTTCTCGATGAGAACAAGTCTCTCGAGTCCTCAGCGTGGATGAGTTGGACGACGGCATGGGCCAGCTACCATTTATTTCATGCCCGACCCCAACCATTACAACAGGCTGACAGCGGTGAGATGGACTTTCCCGGTCAGTGCTTGGTTCTTGCTTTGACTCTCTAGGCTTCATTTTATGCATGGTTCTTCTGTTTAGAACAGTAGGGAAGCTGGATTGTTGATTGTTAGCTAGGTTTTGTTTACCTAGGTATGTTTAGCAAACAGGACCAAGGCAGTAAAACAGCAATCATGGAGTTAAGGACACTGCTGAGAGACGAATTGTTGATTGTTGGTGAGGAACTGGGCTCGAGGTACGCAAGGAAATGCTAAAATGGGAATTATTGAAGCTGATTTCCGAACAGGCCAGTGAGGAGTACATTGAAATTGGGTTAGAACTTCATAGCAAGAGAGAGAAACGGGACATAGAGAGAGTAGAACGGGACAGAGATGAACGCGAATTGAGAAAAAATTACCGACGATTACGTTACTTCCTAATGCGAAATTTGAGCGCAGCAAATAAGCTGTTTCACCTTTTCGATAGATTGAGGCAAAGAAATCGAGCAACACATGTATGCGCTATGACAGAATTTTTTTTTTATTTTCACACGTATTCCTTTAACAAAGACTCCACTAACAGTTCTTGACAGTCATGAAGGAAGCTTTGTGGTCGGATAAATAGACTGATATATGTTCGACTTGGTACACCAATGCTTGATTCTCAAAGACGTTCTCGGCGGCGGCGATGAGCTTCTGCTTCAGCCTCGCTTACTGCTGGTTGCTCTCGACGGCGGCGATGAGCCTCCGCTTCGGCGGCGCGAACTGCAGGGTCTTCTCGGCGGCGGCGATGAGCTTCTGCTTCAGCCTCGCTTACTGCTGGTTGCTCTCGACGGCGGCGATGAGCCTCCGCTTCAGCGGCGCGAACGGCAGGGTCTTCTCGGCGGCGGCGCTTAGCCTCTGCTTCGGCGACGCGTACTCTGGCAGCTCGTTTAGCAGCAGCAGCAGCAGCAGCAGACGGAGGACTTCCACCGGTCGTCTCGCTCATGGCTCAGAAAGAACTGGCAGATAATTTCGCAGTGGCGAACGGCAGCGGCAATTTCGGCTCGGGCGGTGCACATATACAGATCCGCCGCCACCGATCTGGCTCTCTGATTGCCACCGCACAGGGCGAACGGCAGCGGCAATTTCGGCTCGGGCGGTGCACATATACAGATCCGCCGCCACCGATCTGGCTCTCTGATTGCCACCGCACAGGGGTTGCATTGGAGGAGGAGCGAAGAAAGGAATTAAGTTCGAGCCGGCGCTTTGACAACCGGAGACTCGCAGGAAGAGGGGGGCGGCGTGTACACCCAGCGGCAAACGATGGGGGCAGAAGCGCGCGCAGCAAGCGGACAACACGATAAAGGGAGGAGGGAAGAGATAGCAGCGACTGACTGATGCCAGTCAGTCGTCAACATTGTTTGATTACGAGAAAGCATTTGATTCAGTCGAAACCTCAGCAGTCATGGAGGCATTACGGAATCAGGGTGTAGATGAGCCATATGTAAAAATACTGGAAGATATCTATAGCGGCTCCACAGCCACCGTAGTCCTCCATAAAGCAAGCAACAAAATCCCAATAAAGAAAGGCGTCAGGCAGGGAGATACGATATCTCCCAATGCTATTCACAGCGTGTTTACAGGAGGTATTCAGAGACCTGGATTGGGAAGAATTGGGGATAAAAGTTAATGGAGAATACCTTAGTAACTTGCGATTCGCTGATGATATTGCCTTGCTTAGTAACTCAGGGGACCAATTGCAATGCATGCTCACTGACCTGGAGAGGCAAAGCAGAAGAGTGGGTCTAAAAATTAATCTGCAGAAAACTAAAGTAATGCTTAACAGTCTCGGGAGAGAACAGCAATTTACAATAGGCAGCGAGGCACTGGAAGTCGTAAGGGAATACATCTACTTAAGGCAGGTAGTGACGGCGGATCCGGATCATGAGACGGAAATAATCAGAAGAATAAGAATGGGCTGGGGTGCGTTTGGCAGGCATTCCCAAATCATGAACAGCAGGTTGCCATTATCCCTCAAGAGAAAAGTATATAATAGCTGTGTCTTACCAGTACTCACCTACGGGGCAGCAACCTGGAGGCTTACGAAAAGGGTTCTACTCAAATTGAGGACGACACGTACAACGAGCTATGGAAAGAAGAATGATAGGTGTAACGTTAAGGGATAAGAAAAGAGCAGATTGGGTGAGGGAACAAACGCGAGTTAATGACATCTTAGTTGAAATCAAGAAAAAGAAATGGGCATGGGCAGGACATGTAATGAGGAGGGAAGACAACCGATGGTCATTAAGGGTTACGGACTGGATCCCAAGGGAAGGGAAGCGTAGCAGGGGGCGGCAGAAAGTTAGGTGGGCGGATGAGATTAAGAAGTTTGCAGGCATGGCATGGCCACAATTAGTACATGACCGGGGTTGTTGGAGAAGCATGGGAGAGGCCTTTGCCCTGCAGTGGGCGCAACCAGGCTGATGATGATGATGACTGATGCCGCTGACGCCGATAGTGAGTCAACCCCAGCTGCGGAGTTGGTTTCAGGGACAACGCCGCCGATGCCGACACAAACAATATGATACCCTCGCTTCTGCAGCGCTAAGAACCAGGTCTAGCCGTGGGAAGGTGGTCACGTATTCGTCGACGTGCCGGGGCCTACGTGAAATAACCGGCGCGTCGGCAACTGAAGAGCACCCTATCCGCCACACAAGAACAGGGGGGGGGGGACCCCTTTCCTCCTCTTTCTGCATGGCGGCGACGGTGTTCTATGCAGTCACGTTATCTTGACTCTCTAGCGGCGTCAGCGGCATCCAGCGGTATCAGTCGGTCGCTGCTAGCGCTGGGGGGATGAAAGGGGGGCGGAGCTGGTTACGAGGCCGACGACAACGCCGACGACGACGCGAAACCCAGGAACGGAGGCCAAAGAGCTGCGCTCTAAAATGCAACTTGAGCTGGAAAGAAAACGTTTGGAGTTGTTTCAAAGAAGTGAAGGCTGTTAAAGCCATTTGAGGTCGGGAACGACATAGGATTGTTCCTAAGAAATTTTGAAAGGACTTGCGAGAAGATGAACTATGCATTACTCAAAGAAAACCTAGTGCATATTGTTTACAGTACAGCTGCCAGTAATTTTTTCGTTACTCAGATTTCATTAGGTAAATGTAATGAATTATCTAACTCGAGACATACTATCCTAATTATTGAAGTGTTAATGAGGCATTTTAAGGCGCAGTCAGGGGACATCTAACTGCGGCATTTTCAGTGACGTACCAATTGCGTACCAATTTTTATTTTCGAATGATAAATAAACCCCGGGAAATATGGAGAATACCATGTGACTGCACTTTCACCGAGATCATAAAGCAGCGCCCTCGAAATAAAGGGAATAAACCAGGCACGTACCCAGGGGGGGGCCCGGGGGGGCCCGGGCCCCCCCCGAAATTAAGTGGCATACCCCCCCCCCCTCCTCTCCCCACCCACGCCACCACTCCTCACACATTCCTAAAGCGCCGCCAGATTAATGTTGAGACTTGGCACCTGTTCATCGGTCAGCCTTATGCTGCCTTTTTCACTCCTTTTAGATGGCGGTAGTTATCGGCATTTGTTGTAATGTGAAGGACAGTTTTCTCATAGATTCCGCACCCGCGCGATTAACTCGAGATGCGCTCAGTTGTCACCATCTATTTAACCGTCACGCGCATAGCTGTTGCTTTTGTTAGTTCAACCTGCTTTGTTTAGGCTGATCCTGGGACCAGGAGAGAGATGCGGCTGTTACTCAGCTGGTCTGTACTCTCATGGAACGAGTTGCGGCCGGAGAAAACACCAATTGCGTTTAACTTTTCCCTTTGCTTCATTATTTCCTTGAGTTACGGCTCGCCGCGACGCTGGCAGATGCCCGGAACCATATACACGTGATATGGGTTAGATAAGGTGGGAAATAAAATGATGTGAAAGAGCGTCCATCATGAAACCCTGCAATAACCCAATAACCCTTAAACCTATAAGCAAGATGACTGTCGCCAGTTACCTCGTCTGTTTTTCCTTAATTGTATAGCCCTTTTCGTGCAAAATTGGAAACCGGAAACAAAAATCGCAGGGAGTTGAGAAATTAAGCGACCTACTAAGGGAGAGAGCCAACGCAACAACCAAACTGCAAGCAAAAGCGAATAATAAAAATGTTAACCGTTGTTTATGGATCAACATCTTTTTATTTAAAAAGGAAGTAGAGAAAACGCTGCCGGAAGTGGAGAATAATTACTTGCTTTGAATGACGCTTCTATAGTTATCGGTCGAACCGCCTCACGTAGCCACGTCTCTGCTGTGCTTATGTGGGTGTTTTTCTAACCTTTCTCGGTGAGCGCAGTACGTCTAGAATCGCAGAGTCCTGCGCTCTACGCGGTTGTATGGGACTGGCGGCTGCACAGCGTTACGCAATTCGCGGAACTGTCAAAACTGATCCACAAGGCGAAAATGACTGATATTCGAAACTATAACATGTGAAAGACTGAAGAAGCCGTAAAAAAAAAAAAATGAACGCAGCCTGAAATCAGTAAAAAAGAAACCTGGCATAGGACAAACCATGATGTATGCACTAAAAGATAAGAGGGATAATACCATAAGCAATCTCGAAGATACAGTAAAAGCAGCGGAAAAATTCTAAGCTGACCTGTATACAGTACCCAGAGGAGTCACGATACCTCACTTAGAAACAGTAATGTACAGGATACAGAAACTCTCCTATAACTAGCGATGAGGTCAGAAGGGTGCTGCAAGACATGAAACGATGAAGAGCGGGAGGAGAAGGTGGAATAACAGTCCATTTAATCAAAGATGGAGGAGACATAATGCTTAGAGAACTGGCGGCTCTTTATACGAAGTGTATATCGACTGCAAGGGTCCCAGAAAACTGGAAGAATGCAGACATTTTACTAATCCACAAAAAAGGCGACGGTAAAGAATTGAAAAATTATAGGACCATTAGCTTGCTCCCAGTATTATATAAGATATTTACCAAAATAATCTCCAATAGAATAAGGGCAACACTGGATTTTATCAAGCAAGGGAACAGGCTGGCTTCAGGAAGAGATACCTTACGATGGATCCCATCCATGTCATCAATCAGGTTATCGCGAAATCTGCAGAGTACAATAAGCCTCTCTATGTGGCTTATATAGATTACGAAAATGCATTTGATTCAGTAGAGATACCAGCAGTCTAGAGGCTCTACGTAATCAAGGACTACAGAACGCTTACGTAAAAAAAGCTTGAAATATGTTGCTACATGCGTGTGGTATTTGTTTGTTTGAACGAGGTGCGTGGGCGCCATCACTCCAGAAAAGAAGAGGAAGAACGAACTGGGCTCGCGCTGTGAATCTAACCGGTCAGTGCTGCAACCGTTGTTGTAAATATAATCTGTAAATAGTTTCTCGTCTTACTGGCTCGTCCTTCGCGTAAGAATATATACAGAGGTTCTACAGCTACCTTAATTCTGCACAAGAAAAGCAGGGAGATACCTATAGGGATATGGATCAGACAGGGAGACACAATTTCTCCAAAGCTATTCACTGCGTGCTTCGAAGAAGTCAAGCTATTAAACTGGGAAGGCTTAGTAGTAAAGATCGACGGCAAATATCTCAGCAACCTTCGGTTTGCCGATGACATTGTTCTATTCAACAACAATGCAGACGAGTTACAACAAATGATTGGAGACCTTAACAGAGAGAGTGTAAGAGTGGGGTTGAATATAATTATGCAGAAGATGACGATAATGATAAATAGCCGGGCAAAGGAACAAGAGATCAGGATCGCCAGTCGGCCACTAGAGACTGTGAAGGATAATAATATTTGGGGTTTTACGTGCCAAAACCACTTTCTGATTATGAGGCACGCCGTAGTGGAGGACTCCGGAAATTTTGACCACCTGGGGTTCTTTAACGTGCGCCTAAATCTAAGCACACGGGTGTTTTCGCATTTCGCCCCCATCGAAATGCGGCCGCCGTGGCCGGGATACAGACTGTGAAGGAGTACGTTTACCTAGGTCAATTAATCACACGGAACCCTGATCATGAGAAGGAAATTCACAGAAGAATAAAAATAGTTTGGATCGCATACGGCAGACATTGCCAGCTCCTGACTGGAAGCTTACCATTATTATTGAAAAGTAAGGTGTGCAATCAGTGCATTTTGCCAGTGCTGACATTTGGGGCAGAGACTTGAGAATGAGTTAAGGACCGTGCAAAGAGCGATCGAACGAAGATTGCTAGGCATAACGTTAACAGAGAGAAAGAGAGCGGTTTGGATCAGAGAGCGAACGGGTATAGACGATATTCTAATTGACATCAAGAGGACAAAATGTAGCTGGGCAGGTCATGTAATGCGCCGGTTAGATAACCGTTGGACCATTAGGGTTACAGAATGGGTACCAGGAGAAAGAAAACGCAATCGAGGACGAGAAAACACTAAGTGGAGCGATGAAATTAGGAAATTCGCGGGCGCTAGTTGGAATCGGTTGGCGCAGGACAGGGGTAAATGGAGATCGCAGGGAGAGGCCTTCGTCCTGCAGTGGACATAAAACATGATGATGCTGATGACGACGACGACGACGACGATGATGATGATGATGATGGAGGTGGTGGGCCCCCCCCGAAAAAAAATCCTGGGTACGTGCCTGGAATAAACGAAATAAAGGAAATAAAAAAAAACATTGTGATCGAACTAGTGCCTTATCTGCCGCACCCCCGCCGAAGTAACATGTCGCCTTTGGTGTTAGTTGGAAACAAACCGTGATAGCTGTTGTCTTAGCGTAGATAAAGTGCACGGATGTTTTCTTTTTTTTCTTTTGCCACAAAACCTATCACCACAAAAGCGAATTGACAATGTCAGTGCAAAGATATAAAGGCGTATAATGTTTCGTCCCAGTCACCATGTCTTTTTCTAATGAGCAGAAGGTAAACATGATCCTTGCCTTGGGATTGCAAATGGCAACAAGAGGAAGGCCACAAACATATATGGAAGTCATGGAAGAGTGGCGGTAGACCAAATGCATCACCCATCATCCGAAATTATGAAAACCTGAGACAAACCGGCAGCTTCCAGAAACAGCAGCGGAGAACTCCATCTTTGAGTCCTAGCCTATGCACGTATGTTCTAGCATTTATGGCCTCTAACCCTCATGCTAGTGTGCAGGATGTGGCCACCCAGGTACAAATTTTCAAGTCATCAGTTTGGAGGATTCTAAATGACGGCCTTTCACCCATCCCACCTTAACCAGCACCAATGCTCTGAAGATAGGTAACCTGCAGAATGGTCTAGATTTCCCAAATTGGGTCCTCACAAAAGCCGATGAGTCACCGGACTTTTTGAGCAACATCGTATGCACAGATGAAGTCAATCTTCACAGAAACGCCTAGGTAAATTTGCGTAATGCACACGATTGGAGGGTCTCCAATCATCACTGGGTAAAGCGCAATCGGCACCAGTACCAGTGGTCACTCAATGTGTGGTTCACAATTTACGCTGGTGCTATAATCAATCCCATCTTCTATCACAGACTGACTGATCAGCGTTACATGAATGAAATCCTTGAAGGAGTGGTGGATGAGTTTCTTTGCGAAGCCCCGCTGTCATGTCTTCCCCTTCTGTGGTAACGGCAAGATGGGGCACGAGCATACAGCAGCAGCCAAGCATGAAACCGGCTGGATGCAACTTTTCATGCACAATAGATTGGAAGGCACGGGCCTGTAAATTGGCCGGCTAGGTCACCTGAATTCTCTCCACTCTATTTCTTTCTTTGGGGTTATGTGAAAGATCGTGCTTATATGATCAAGACGGACGTCAGATTAGTTCAAGGAAAGGATAGCAGATGTCCGCCGTAGAATTGTGGCATCGGTCATAAAGAAAGCCATTGAAAATGTGATAAAACAGACACAGTACTGCGTAGCTATGAAAAAAAGAGACCTATTCGAACACGTCCTCTAGGCAGGTGTTCAACGGAGCTTACCATTTCATAGATAATAAGGGCACACTGAAATCTGATTGTGTCTTTTTTTTCTTTTTTGTGCTGACATCCTGATTGTCAATTCGGCTCATTTAGAAGTCGTATATCTACTTTCTTGAATGCATCATTTTGCCTTCTTTCTACATGTTGGTCCCTTCCCGGTCTGTGTATTTCGCGCTTATATTTTTACACGAACCTGTTTTTGCAGCACGTATACACTTTCATGAAAAATAAAAGGGTCACTTTAATTTGGCTTTGGTCTGAAGCAGGCTTCTGGCGCGAAATATAGCTTCGCACACACTCTTTCAATGTGGTGCGAGCAAAACTGGGATTTTGAAACATTCTATGCCTATTGCATTGCTTTTTGCATTTGGTGCATGGTCAGAGCGGCGCTTCGGCCGTGTTATCAAGAGGCTTTTGTTATCGCTGTGATCAGTTGGCCTTGAGAGACGGCTAATAAGTGTGACGTAGAAATGAGAGGAAAGAAAAGCTGTGAACCCGCGGAACCTGCTGTTGGTGCTCTTTCCATACCATTGTCAAGGTGATGCGCTGTCTCTTTGGGTTTGCGACAGGCTTTCAGTTGCTTTCAATCAGATTATTCGAGGGCGCTGTTTATGATGTAGGTGAGAGTGCGCTCACGTGGTATTTTTCATACTTCGTGAGGTTTCTTTGCCAGTCGGAAAAGCTTGTATGCAATTAGCACGTCACTGAAAACACCGCAGTTAGATGTAATTTTATTGTGCCTACGAAAGCCTCATTGACACTTTGAAAATTAGGACAGTACTTCTCGAGTTACATAATTAAGTGGTGTTACCAAATTAAATCTCGGCAACGGAATAATTATTGGCCGCCACTCCACTGTACTGGATACAATATGCTGTAAGTTCTCTTCGAGTAATGCAACTGCTCTTTTTAAGTTTTGGTACATGATAGTTGGGGAACACTATAATTAACTCAGTAACCAAAATGAGTTCAAGCCAGATTCAGTCGAAATCAGAATCCACAGAAGTCATGCGCACCAGCGCTTATACTCAGACTCACAGAAAAAGAAAAAGAGAGAAAGAGGCTGCAGTTTCGCCAGAAAGGGGAAGCAGTATTAGTGATAGCCAAGTATGCGACGATTACACAAAGGAAGATTATTTAATTACTTAATTGATATGTTAGAATCAATACAAAATCGTGCCGCTAGATTCATCACTTCCAGGTACAGCCGTGAAGAAAGTGTCAGTGTGATTAAATCATCTCTAGGACTCGAACCATTGGTGTTGCGTCGGAAAATTGCAAAACTGTGCCTTTTCTAGCGACATTATTTTAACTTCCCCCGAACTGCATCGAAGGCTTCTAATCCCACCATCCGTACATCTCGTCGCCTTTTTAACTCTTGCAGCATCCAGCGCTTGCATGGTTCAACATTTTCCTTTAATCAATCGTTTTTGCCTAGCGCCATTATAGAGTGGAACAATTTACCAGATAGAGTTGTCAATGAGCACAACCCCATTATCGTCAAGCAGCTGCTTACTGATCACCTTAAACCCCAACCTTATAATGACCGTACTGTGCCTTCATTCTTTTGCGATTGCCGTCTCACATTGCGACTGTTCTGCTGATTTGCTTTTGCATTCTATTCAGTGTGCCTCTTGGCTTTTTTTTGTTGTTGTTTGTTTGTTTTAATGCGAATCCACAGGCTGAGTCTTGTAAGAAATTGTAATCATATCTTTGTTTCTATCCTTATCTTCTGTAACCCCCCCCCCCCCTTATGTAATACCCCGACAGGGGTCCTTAAAGGGACACTAAAGTGAAAAATGATTTCTTCTGCATCAGTAAATTACCGTTCTACAACACCAAAAACACCACTCTTACAACGCTAAGACGTTTGGTAAGCCAGAAAAAGCGCAAGAACGAAATCGGGTGGCGACACCTACTTGAGTTCCCGCACCTGGAGGCTGTGACGTCATGGATTTTGATGGTATCTTCAAGGGCCTACCAATTATATATAGCGGTACAGATTGACTACATTGTGTTCTAAAGGAACCAAATATTAAATATGGCAAGTTTCGGGAACCTTTATTCAGCCAACGCGGCCCAAATGCGAAAACATACTTTGGAATCCCTGACGTCACGCTGACGTACCGGCGCTGGGGTTGCGGCGCGAAATTCAAATACTGATACTTGGACCTTCATTTTCCGATCTAATAATCAAACTATTTATTTGAAATGACTGCCTGCAGGGTTCTCAAACAATGCTCCATTAGTCTAAACTGATTTATTGTTTCCCTTTAGTGTCCCTTTAAGGAAAAATAAATAAATGATGATGATGATGATGATTACACCACTGGGAGGACTCGGGCTGTGAAATTGAACTGTCTCCTACCATGAGGTCTTGTATATACTCATATAACGCCGTCACTTCAGCGCTCAATTCTTCGAGGTCACACAAAGTTCCTTCAAGTGCAAGAAATATATATATATATATATATATATATATATATATATATATATATATATATATATATATATATATATATATATATAGGGAGTTCGGAAAGCTGGCAAGTCCCCCCCCCCCCCAATCCCTGGAAAAATGAAAACTCTCCACCTATGGTATCTGCCCTGCAGTAAATACGTGAACACCACAAAATGTAAGCAGATGCCAGAAGTGCCAACTACAGCAATGCAGGGAAGTACAAAGTACAGCAAACTCCCATTAAGTTGACTTTGGCAGGACATACTAAATGTCTATGAAAGTTCACATTCAGAATTAAATTCAACATCTGTTTAGCAGAAAGTGGAAATATCTTTTTTGATGATGATGTACAGTTAAACGTTAATATAATGAAGTATTTAACTTTTCATAACCTCTTGTCCTGAACACCATGTATTTAGAATCTCAATATAACGAAGTGTGTTTGCATGCGATTTCAATACAACGAAATTTCACTGCCACGGCAAAGGAATGCCGAGACATTAACTAAAAACTTCCAGAAACGCAGATGGTCAGATGATGGAATTACAAGCAGCTGCTTGCAAATGCACCTTTCAAATCACATGCGGCGCGACACAAGCGACGGCCGAAGTAGAGCTGCATCATGTTCAAAATAAAATCTAAGTGCGATAAGATCCTATCGTGTCCTGCACACTGTGTGCTTTAGGTGCGAGTGAAATGGTATAAAATCCAAGTGCAATAAGAACCAATAGTGCCCTGGGCACTGTGTGCTTTAGGTGCGAGTGAAAGTGTGCGATGTTGAGACAAGATGGTGGCTTCACGAGGGCCCCCTTCCCACCTGAGCAAACGGAAAGACGGGAAGGGAGCAAGCTTGTGGTAACGTGATCAAGCACGCGCTAGGGGGCGGAAAGGCGCTAAGTTGGCGCACGTCTCGGCAGTGGCTGTGCATGGCTGTAAGTGCGGCTGAGCACATACGCAGCCACGCAGTGGTTTTATTTAGGCATTAAATGAATGACATAATTTGTGTATACAGAAGAAAGTTTCATGATCCAAAACTGAATCAGGACCTCCTATACTAGTGAATGTAGAAAAATTTAGGCAGCAAACAGCAATAGCAATCACAAACAATACCATACATCACAGGCAAAAAAATAAATAAATAAAAATGAGAAAATTAATAAACTGCAGCAGCGAAAACAAACAATAAAATACAGCGCAGGCAAAAAAGAAAAACAAAGAACAGCAAACCAAGGAACCAAAGTCAAAATTAGACAGGGTAAGAAACAATGGTAATTCAACACTTCTAAGCAGTCGTCGGATGGTTACAGGATGAAAAATAGTAAAAACAAACTACAAAAAGCAAACAAAAAGAAGTCGCATCTCTAGTCAGCAATGTCAAACAACCCCTGATGAGATGCTTCATCAACAAAAGGTTGTGGACAGGTAGGTATGATAGGGAGAGGGACAACAAAATGAAGTGAAAAAAAAAAAAACAAACAAACAAACAAAAAACTAAAAAAGTGAACAAAATGAAAATAATTGAACAGCAATTATGTACTCAGGGCATCTTTGTTGATTATTCGAAAGCATTTGATTGTATAAATCATTCCACACTACTCAACAAACTTGAACATTATGGATGGAAAAAAATGGGTGAAAACTCCACATAGGCAATTTGTGGATCATCTAATGGTATTGTTGAGGACCAATAGTGCGTATAACAGCAAAAGTGAATGATTCTTTGTCTGAAGCAGCGTTACACTTGAAGTGCAGAAAAATCGGGTAATGATCAGTGATGTCGACATTAAGAACCCCTACATCCAGGGCTGGTGATAGATTAGAAAGTTACATTTAACTCAATGTCTTGTCATCGTTTATAGTATGTGTTAGACTTGATATAAATAGCTACACCTCTATGACTGCTGCTTGCTCTATGCAAGTATTCAGACTTATATGAAGGGAGACAAAACAGATTTTTGTCGTCGTCACAAAGCCAGGTTTCAGAGATACTGATAAGTGAAAAAGGATTGTCAAGAGCAGAGAGAAGATGCTGTATGTCGTCAAAATGTTTACGGACGCTTCTTGCATTATTATGAGTAGCAGAGCAGGAGCAGGAGACAGGCGTAAGAAAGCTGTTGAGTTGGTCTATTGAGAAGTAGATAGCCATAAGTGGATGGACTTTAGAGCTGCAACAGATGGAGAATTTCAGATTGAATGTGGTCTGCTAACAGATTTTGGATAGGTCAGCTTCGAAAGCGATGCGGAGCACTTTGCTCTCTGTAGTCCTTCTGGCTTTGATTTGACAGTTGTCAGTTAATAAGAACTTCCAGTTATTCGTCTTTTTTAGGGAGAGTGCCTGAGAAAAAAGTGCCTTGTTTTCAGATGGAAGGTGGTCGTTAATGTAGACAGGGCTATTGGTGGCTCCAGACAATCCAATGTCTTCTAGGCATAGTTTAGCCTTCCGAGCCTTGCTCACGAAATTTGCCTTTTTCATCCAGGAGCAGAAGCAAGCAAGCAGATTCTTTGTACCAGCTTTTCAGGGTGCCAGTTTGCAATCAATCATATCACCTATAGTCTGCATATCTGCACTTAATGAGATAGCATCACATTTTGTGCTTTTAATGCCTTGTTCTCCGCAATCAGAGAGGCGTTTTCCTATTGCAAGCTTTCCACGAGGTCATTCATGTGCTCAGCGCTAACTACCAGCTCAGTCATTTGTTTTTTGATGTCAGTGAAGTTCACACTAGATAGCTGTGCTTTGACGATGAATTCGTTAAAGATAGCGTCAACCAAATCATCAGAACACTTGTAGAGTCTGGCTTCAAGCTCAAGAACTTCTTTTGTTCAGCTTAGCAACAGTAGACACCGCGCAGAATTCAGCTAAGTGTACAGATATGCGCAACATGATCAGTCGCAGCAAGCAACAACCCAACATGCGCTGCCCGCTGCCGGCGCTTTTCATGATAGTGTCGTCCCAGTGCGGGTGGATGCTATCAGCCGCGGGAGCGGAGTGCACGCAAAAGTGCGGCTGGCTTTGCTTAATTCGTGCCGCCAAGAAGATATTGTCGACGACTTCCAAATTTATCAAAATGAATTCCTTTGTGGTTGAAATTGGCTTTCTTTGATTGCTTGATAATTCTGAAAATTTTGCGGCTCCTTTCCGAGTAAAAAAAAATCTATCGGCGACTGTACCTATTTGCATAAAAAACGGTCGAATTTCAATAGAACAAAATTTCAATATAACAAAGTAAATTGCCGATTTTACAAATTTTGTTATATCGAGGTTTAACTGTATAGCACTTTATGGTGCAAGGGTCAGATAAGGCCAGAAAGTGCCATGCACATGGTGATGAGTTTTCAATGAATTGCTTATGAAATGGTGAAATGAACTGTGAACGTTGGATGTACATGGCTGTAAAGAGGGCTAAAATCAGTCGCTGTAACTTGCATAAAATATATCAGTATTAAAATAATGACAATGACTAAAGATTTGTGCCATGAATATAAATGTTTGGTTACAAATTGATGATGCAGAAATAGCTCGTTTTGCTTGTCACAAATGGGCACTGTATATAGAATGAGGCAAGAGCGACAAGCACTGTAAAGTGTGGTTGCCATTGTCCATTTCGTGTAATTGAAAAATTGTCCTGTAAAGCAAATTGCCATTTCTTATAGGTGGCACCAATACTCTCTTCCTTGATTGTTAATCCAACTATCTACAAAGAAAATTTTCCAACTTAATGGTGGAGTAGCAATTTTTTAAACCATTGAATGGGTGGCACTACTAGTATGTTTGATAAATTGGAAGGTGCAGACACAGTTCTGACTCTATTATATTTATGTACAACAGCCAAGACAATGGCATTCAAAGTTTTCAGTTATTTTGAACACTGATCAGAGCCTCGATTAGCTGTGCAAAATAATACAGTGAATTCCCCTTTAAAAAATGTTTTATGATGCTTGTCATACATATATATATTGTGAGTGGTTTTGGCATACCTTATCTTTCTCATCTGTAAGCAATTAAACCTAAATATAACGAAGTAGGTAAAATCAACAACTTGCTTCATTATATTGAAATTTCATTGTATTGAAATTCAACCTTTTTGCAAATAAGTACAGTCGTCGATCGATTTTTTTACACAAAAAACGGCAGCAGAATTTTCAGAATTATTGGGCAATCGAAAAAAGCAAATTTGAATGAGAAAACAATTCATTTTGATGAATTTGGGAGTTGGTGATGAATGATATGGTTTCATGCCATGCCGACGATGTCTTCACATAGGTGGTACGAATTAAGCGAAGCCAGCCACACTTTTGCGTGCACTCTGCCCCCGCAGCTGATAGCGTCGTCCCCACTGGGACGACACTATCGTGAAAAGCGCCGGTAGCGAGGAGCGAATGCTTCATCTGCCTCTCGCTCCAACAAGTCACCGAAACTCACGATTATGCAACTTTTAATACTAAACGCGTGGGAAGACAGCTTAGATGCTGCCACGCTGTCTTGGCACACCCACTCATTGCACATGCGGCAGATTACCTTTTAAGCAGGGTGTGCAGCTGCGTATGCGCTCAGCTGTGCTTACAGCCATACGCAGCCACAGCCGAGACACGCGCCAGAAATCCAGAAATCGCGAAGACCCCCCCCCCCCCCCCGTCCTGGCTCTCGAGCGCGCTTTCTTGTGTTACTGCGAGCGAGCTCACCTCCCCCTCTTTTCCTTTTCTGGTGCAAGAAGGCGGCACTTGTGCATGAAGCCTCCATCTTTCCTTCTCACCCTCACACTCTCATTCACACCTAAAGCACAAAGTGTGTGGGGAGCGATAGGATTTTATCACACTTGGACTTGATACGAAACACGATGAGGCTCCACTTCGGCAGTTGCTCTTGTCGCACCCCGGGCGATTTGAGAGGTGCGTTAGCAAGCAACCGCTTGTAATTCAATCATTACACAATCTGCATCCACGGAATATTCTATTTATTGTCTTGGCATTCCTTTGCTACGGACGCAAAATTTAGTTATATTGAAATCGAATACAAACACACTTCGTAATATTGACATTCTAATTACATGGTGTTCTATGGACAAGATATTATGAAAAGTTAAATACCTTGTTATATCGAGGATGCATAATCATCATTCCAGATCTTTTTGGTGGCTGCTCTCTGTGACCTCGCCTAATAAAAGCATTCATTCTGCTTCCATCCTTTCAACATAATTATTTATGAACGACAACTTCCTTGCAATAAAGACAAAGGCCTGGTAGAACACAGCAGTGACGTTTATCAGTCATCAGTCCAGTTCTCCCTTGCCCATGATGGCCATGCGGCTTCATACACCCAGTTTGATCCCTGTAAAGGTAACATGAATAACTTATTAAACATTCGTGCAAGCAGCAACCATAAAAAGGCAAGTGAGCATACATTTTTTTGTCGGTACTGTTATTAGGCTATTGTTGAAATTTCTTACTCGGGGGACGATCAGATCATAGATTGTTGCCACAAAAATCTGTCACCACAGACGGGCATTTCTAGTTTACAGTATAGTATTCGACTTGTGGTTCCTCTCCTCTGACTCTCAGCAGCCAGATCAAAAGCCACTCTCAGTCTAAAAGAGCTGAAGCACCTCAGTTGAATGCTTGTCGAGAGCACAAACAATGGGCACTGCTGGGCAACTTTCATGACAGCCTGATGGCAGGCTGCTATAGACTGGCTAATTGCGTAGATTCTGGCCACTGTTCAGCTTCTTCATCACAATTAAAACCTGTTTCATACATAACAGGCAACGTTATGAAAGCTAGAAAGAATTCTCCAACTGCCCGCACTCACGATAAAAAATTAGTGCATAACATATGAATCAAAGTCATGCAATTTGATGCAGCATACTTTTATGTCACAATATATGATGCAATCAACTGCATGAAAGGCATTACAGGTCTGAACCTATTTACCCCTGAATGAGCAGAGTGACATGTTTCTGTAAACAGCGGCCACAGAGCAACATTTTTGCTCACGACCCAAACACAGTATGTCATATACTGGCAGCAGAAAGGTGCATTAATAATGTGTGATTTGATGTAACCTTGTGTTTACAAGTTGGAATATATTTAGTTAGCAATACCTTAGAGGTCAAGACAGGCATTAAGTAAGGGGAGCATGCAGTACAATTAAAAATATAATGACAATTGCAATACAAAACATCGGCAAGGAGAGAACAGTAGTACATTTAAGGAAGATGGCAAGGCCAACCATGAAGAAAAAGGAAGATAAGTGCTGCATAAGAACAAAAAAAGCAAGCAAGGGAGCGAGACAAGGAAATAACACTACATAATCACATTGACTCATGTTGTTTTGATGAAGTGGTTCAAGAAGGTGTAAAGGTATGCAAAGGGCTTTTCATGCCAAGGACCTCATAAACATAGTGAAATGATGGCAACAGGAATGAGTGGTTATTCCGTAGAGTGTTGCAGATAATAAACAGCTGCATTATGAAATGGCAAAATGCGTAAAGTGAGATTTCTATTTCTATTGTCTATGAGACCTCTGCAATTCCAGTGTACAATGAAAGCCATGGTTGTAAAATGAAAAATGTACTGATGTGTGTGAACTTAAAAATTGAAGGTGACATGCGTTAGGAAACAATACGCGTTTGATGCACAGTAACCATTAGGTTACCTGTCCCTTTTTAGATGCAGTTACAAGGAGCTTGTCCCTCTTGGAGCGCTCAAAAGAACGCTATTCCTTTGGCGTCGATGCCGCTGAGGTTTTGGAATCGACCTCCATCACCTTCTCTGAGGCACTGGATAATCAAGAGCCAGGCGCCGAGACATGCATCTCGGGCCTTGGCGTTCGGTTCAGTCTTAAGACCTGCAGAACAGCTGTCTGCAGGGCCGTCTTGGATGATGGTGGAGCAGCACTAGCTGCTGCCAGCAAGGGGGCGGATGGAGTTGCTACAGATGTGGCGCTACCCCCTGCTGTGCCATATTGGCATAGCTTATTTGAGGTAAGAGTGAAGGCCTCTTCCTTGCTTCGAAAAATGAAATCTTCTCTTTTGCTGTGAGGGCGATCACCTCCTTCCAACAGGGTCATCATTGTGGATATGCTGGATGATCCCCTCTGCAGTTTACACAGCATGGGGAGCGTTACAGTTTTCAGATGGATGGTCGCTGGCACTGCACTTCACGCATGTTTCTTTGCCCCTACATGATTGTGATTGTGAACAAGGGGATGCTACAGGTTGTGAGAAACCTGCAGATGCTAGCTATGCACCGCCACTATAACCTAATGTACATACCCAAGACTGGATACATTACACATGGTTATCTCTTGCTGCCAGGAAATTTGGAAGTAAGAAGTGAAAAGAAGACAGGAAAGATGAAAAGGGGAAAGAGAGAGACAAAGATTGGACAGGCGAAGGTGACTGCCAATTTGCTCCAGGTGGGTCAGTCTGGAGGCGCCGTCTATGTGAAGCAGAGGCCAAAGAGGTGTGTTAACTCCCCCAAGGGGTCTTAAAGGTCCGAACATCCGGCATCGGCTGAACCCCCAGAGAACAAGTTAAGAACCGCGCAAAGAGCGATGGAACGAAAAATGACAGGCAAAGCATTCAGAAACAGCAAGAGATTGGTGTGGATCAGAGAGCAAAAAGAGGGGGGGAGGACCATTAGAATTACAGGATGGGTGCAAGGAGAAGGTAAGTGCAGTCGAGGACGGCAGAAAACTAGGTGGTGTGATGATATGAGGAAATTTGCAGGCGCAAGTCGGAGTCGACTGGCGCAGGACAAGGGTAATTGGAGATCGCAGGAAAAGGCCTTTGTCCTGCAGTGGACATAAATAGGCTGCTGCTGCTGATGATGATGAGAAAGCCAACAAATTATTAACGCGATAGCGTTAAGGAGCTCGTGTCGCAGAAAAGCCGGTGTCGTCGGCGGCTTTGGCCGTGAGCGATAAATCACGGCAGGCACTTCATAAATAAAAAGCAACTTCCAAGATGGGCTGGGTGGGAATCGAACCAGGGTCTCCGGAGTGTGAGACGGAGACGCTACCACTCAGCCACGAGTTCGATGCTTGAAAGCAGTACAAAAGCGCTCCTAGTGAATGCAGTGTTGCCTTAGAAATGTGCCGTAGAAAGTTATACTGCGGTGTATATCGATAATTATGAGCATGTAACTTATAGAAGTCCCAGTTACACGAGTAGCGAAGTACGTTTCCGCTACATTTCTTCTGCGCTTACCGCACACGCAGAGCCATCTTGCAGCAAACACAGAAGACCCCCTCCTCTCTATGTACGGCGCTGCCCCGACAGGTTGCACACGGGTTGCAGAATCAAGCGCCGTTCCTTTCGTTAGATTTCCATCCATCCATCCATCCATCCATCCATCCACCCATCCATCCATCCATCCATCCACCCACCCACCCACCCACCCACCCATCCATCCATCCATCCCCCCGCCCGCCCGCCCGCCCGCCCGCCCGCCCGCCCGTCCGTCCGTCCATCCATCCATCCATCCATCCATCTGCCTGTACTGATCACGACGTTTGGCTGGCCTAGATCGTTTCCCCCGCGCACGCAAAACGCACAATTTGCGTGCGCGTTAGAATTGAGTACGACCCTAAATCTGCATTATCATATCACCATCAGCATTTCAAAATGGCCGCTTCGCCTGTGCTTCGAGTGCACTGTCCGTATTCCCAGTCTTCCCGTTTTCCACATTTGCTGTTTCAGCCCAGAAGTGCCGACTGCAAAGACATGCCGAGTTCATCACAATGCTGCAATTAAAAGGAAAGTGATCACGTGTGCGGAGACAGACAGAGATCGGGCCACACTACGGGCGTTCCGAGTTCCTGAAACTTGTGCGTGGAACTGGCACAAACAGGAGAAGCATTCTACTTTGGCGGCTGCTACGTACGGCGCAGCCGCGTGGTCCCTATCTTGAAAGCGATATGCGATGGACATAAGAGTCTACGCATCTAGGCACGCCGTGCTGTGTTCTCGTCGCTTAGTGCGCGTTGAAGTGAGAGGTTGCACAAAGGTCAATTCACTTGCTCCTGCTACCGCACTTCTCCACTCCAGCATTTTGAGAGAGTTTCCGTGGTCTTTCCGCGAGACATGTTCATGTTTGATTTTGCGTACATGACACCATGCTTGTTAATTTAGTTAGTAAGCAAATGTTTAAAAGTTTATACGGCCGATAAAAGTACTATCGTTGCTTTTCATATAGCTGTCTGCTAATTTGCTATCATAACCGATGCTTCGCCTTTCGAGCGAAACTGCGACTTTATTTATTGCAACTTTGGTGTATTGGGAGTAAATCTTTGTTCTTCCAAATGAGAGAAAGTTGTATTCCTGTACGAAAGAATCAGGTGCGTGGTTTTGTAAAGGACCTTTCTTTTTTTAAGTCGCAGCAAACGGGTGCGCGTTACAATAGAGGGCGCATTAGGATCGAGTAAATACGGTAACGCATGTCCTTTACTGACCTTAAGGGCTAAAATCGCCACAGGCACGTCCAAAAAAGCTCTGAAGGTGACAGGAGACGGCAGGTGCATGTGTGTATAATTAAGGAATACCGTATTTACTCGCATAGTGATCACACTTCTTTGTCAGAAAAATTGATGCAAAATCAGGGGTACGATCATTACACGGGTTAAATTTCCTGCGAAAAGAAAAACTTTTTTTTTTAATCCCGCATTTGCTGCGGGACACCACAAAAATGGCGGCTGGCGGAGCAAGCAGAATGCGCTGAACGCAATTTTTTTTCTTCTCGTGAGTACATATGTGCATTGAAACAGTTTCTTCCGTATCAGTAATGAATAATATTAGTATCAACAAGTTTGCAGCAATAACGTAGCCATGTCCACTTTGAGTGGACAGAAATAGATGGGTGCACTTAGCTTCCTGTGACATAGAAACACATGGCCGGCATGCTGCGGCTACTGCGGCATCTGTCTTCACTACTATCCTAATATGGCACGTTTCCGCTAAGGGTGGGTGAATATCTTAGCTGTGTTACAAGCATCGGCTTATGAATAGGGTACACATTTAACGTATCAGTGCAAATGTGGCTACTACCGTTGCCGCTCGAGATTTGTTGCATGCCCACGAGTGCAGATGAGAAGAATCGAAAGGCGCCTTTTTTGTTGTTGTTGACCACAACCATTCTAAAGTTTACACATAATAAAAGCAAGTTTGGTTGCAGCTTTCTTTTTAGTCATGGAAGTGCGGAAAGTGATGAAAGTAATGAAATGAGGCATTTACTTAAGAATGTTTGGTGCGTGCAGACCGCTTGGTTTGTCTTGAGTCGTTCACGTAGCATTCGACAGAAGGTAAGCGCGATCAATATTAGCTCGACTTGGCACACGACATATCGCTGCGCCAAGTTCGGGGTGCGATCATTACACGGGAAATTAAAAAAATCTAATTTTGACAACAAAATTTAGGGGTGCGGTCATTATGCGAGTAAATAGGGTACTAACTGCGGCCCGTGACAATTGCCCTTTACCACGCTTAAGCTTCACATCAATACTTCACATATGCTTCACCGCATAACACTTGTATTGAGGCGAAGATGACTTTCAGGAAAATGGCATTATACAACGGGCTATGCTTTCCGAACTTTGAAGCCAATCACGAGGATTGCAATGGCGGAGTCGGTGCCATATCTGACAGCGCCGAATTCTTTCAATGAAAACCCCGGAACCCAACAGCAAGAAGCTTAATAGAGAATGTTGAAGCAGCTCGGCCTAGCGTTGCTGCGGTGGTGGCTACGGCTGCCAGCAGATCTACGTGCTAGAGCACCGGTTCGAGGCGACGAGATAATCAAAATGGCAGTGGCGGTGATATTGATTCATGCCGTTTTGGACCTGCAGTCACGGCAAGAAGTCCGGAAAATTGGACGGTGAAGGGTTCTTGCGTCCGAAATTTCAGACATTCTTATAAATTGACTCTACAGGGTACGTTGTCAGGTTTGGAGATGAACGTGTAAGACAATCGGAGGAACTTGGGGGGACAGGACTAGGTGAGCAGGGTTTATTTACATATTAACATTTTGAACAAGAGATACATTTAAACAGTCTATGCGTGACTCCCAAATGGAGCCCGCAAGACGAACATACAGCAAACGAGCACACAGCTCACGAGTACATTTCGAGCATAGAGCACGACGACGAGCACACTCTAGCAGCCGACAATCGCTGCTTATAAGCGCTTGGTCCCCCCTTGATTCCAAGGGGATGGAAACGTTCGTCCAGTCATTGTAAAAAGGCCGCCTCTCCCCGGGACGGGTTACACACACACACACACACACACACAGGTCCAATGGTCCGGAGCCGATGTCAGAGGGGCTTCGTAGAACTCCAAGCCGTCCCGGGTAGCGCGCCCGGGTAGCACACTGTCTTGCGTCTTGCTCGGCGTGTGGGAAGGAGCCTACAACGACATTCCCACGGCAACTCCCCTACCTGTAGCAGATCAGGTCCGCGTTGGGGAGTTGGGTAACAATAGTTGGCCCGCCGAACTCATTCGGCGCCTCTACATTCCAGAGCTGCCTTTCTCCTTGGTCGCCTCGTGTGTCGGCAGACTGTGACGAATCCTGGGGCCCCCATACTGCAAACACCCTTTTGCCAAGGCGACGCATGGTCGGTTAGCATTGTCGTCCTCGCTCGTTCTCCGAAGGGCACTGCCACCCCGGATTGATCGACGCACCTGCAGCAGGTTGAAATAGCTGCAGGCCAATCCTAACAATGTACATGATGCTGTGAAGCCGTCCTAATTATCGGGCATGTCCCAAAAATCGGGTGTCCGGAAAATTTGTCGTTGACTGTACACTGGCAACTTCTCCAGCCGACGAAGCAGTGTCAAAGACGATTCGTTACGATTCCTCCCTGTTACTCAAGCTAGCGTTTGCGCGACTTATGCTTGCTTTCTATAAAATTACAGCTAATTTTCCCTGATAGAAGCACAAATTCCCTGAGTTTTCCCTGAGTATTTCCAGACTATGCAAAATCCCTTCCTGTTTTTCACTGTTTTTCTCAGGATATTCGATTTGACAATGTAGGTAATGTTGCCTGTCTCTTCTGCTTTGTCAGCAAGGGTATCAGCTGGAGACATTAGATCAGCAACCGTTGATGCAAGTGTTGCTTTCTTTCTTCTCATGTTGTCAATCTCCTCCTTAACAACGCGTTTTTTTTACTACCTTGATCCTTCAAGCTGCTCCTTTCTCTGCGATTCCAGATATGCTTGATAGTGGTGCCTTGCTGCTGACACTGAGGTCCTCAACTCCTTTGTTATCGGAACATTCAGGATACCGCATACCTTGTTGACAGTGTCACATATTGACACTTGTACTTATCTTTATCGGGTGACCATGTTTCACTGCCTAACAAATGTTATCGCACAGCGCAGGACGCACCTGCATGTATCGGAAGTTTCTGGAATGTTATCAGTGGTTGCATCCGCTGTCTCTGTCGCCGAACCTTGTGAATGACACACGGGTCCAAGTGATTACTCTGGAGCATTCAATGACTGATGTATAAAAAGCCAACACACTTGACCCGCTGATCAGATTTCCGACGATCGCCGACTGTGTTCCCCGTTATCATTGTGCTTTAAGTGTAACTCGCTTTTGTGGGCACAAGTTCGCCCAATAAAACGCTAGTTTCACTATTCACTGTTTTGCTGTCTTCACCGTCACTACCACGTGACATCTGGTGGTGGTGCTAGTATGTTAGCACCACCAAAGCCATGATCCAAGCCCGAACCACGAAGACAACACCACCGTTGCCAACGGCCAGCGAGCGAGCCACAGCTTTAAAGGACTGCCCCCGGAGCACGGACGTTTGTCTGAGACGACCAACAAGATTGTTACTAAGTCAACGACCCCAATGGCAGCACCAGCATCCCCTATCGTGCTTCAACAGCCTACAGAGCCACCTACCTTCCGTGGAGCTTCGTCAGAGGATCCAAAAACCTGGCTGGGGACTTTCGAAAGGTAAGGGCAAAATTTTGCTGTAGCCCAAGTGATGGCAGGCCATTCAAAGTCGTTAGCGACCATCACGCGTTGTGTTGGCTAGCAAATTTAAAGGATTCTTCAGGACGGCTCGTGCAGTGGAGTCTCAGACTACAAGAATACAACACCACTGTAACCTACAAGTCCGGAAGAAAGCACTCTGACGCCGACTTCCTATCACGTGCCCCCATTGACCCGCCGTCGCAAGATGACGACGCCTTCCTTGGAATAATAAGCGCAGAAGACTTAGCTGAACAGCAATGAGCAGACCCAGAGCTATAAAGCCTCAATGAGTATTTGGAAGGGCACACCGACATTGCCCCTAAGGCATTTAAGCGAGGATTGTCTTTGTTCTTGCTACAAAACAACCTGCTCGTGAAAAAGAACTTCTCACCAGTCTGCGCCAACTACCTTCTTGTTGTTCCGTCAGTGCTGCATCCAGAAGTACTGCACGCCCTACATGATAATCCGATCGCTAGGCACCTCGGATTCTCCCGGACGCTGTTGAGGATACAGGAAAAGCATTGCTGGCCGCGCCTGACTGCCAACGTCACCCATTCTGTCAAGACATGTCGGGACTGTAAGCGACACAAAACACGACCAACAAGGCCAGCAGGATTGCTACAACAAATTGAGCCTCCTTGCCGACCATTTCCGCAAATCAGGATGGACTTGTTGGGACCCTTTCCGACGTCAACATCCGGAAATAAGTGGATTGTTGTGGCGACGGACTACCTCACCCACTTCGGTGAAACAAAAGCTCTGCTGAAAGGTAGCACAGCCGAAGTGGCGAAATTCTTCGTAAAGAACATCCTGCTGTGACAGGGTGCCCCAGAATTCCTCATCACCGTCACCGACACAGGAACGGCCTTTACGGCAGAGCTCACCCAAGCCATTCTGCAATACATCCAGACAAACCACAGGAAGACAACTGCGTACCACCCACAGATGAATGGTCTTACAGAGCACCTGAAAAGACCCTCGCCGACATGCTAGTAATGTACGTCGACGTCGCGCACAAGACCTGGGATGCCGTCCTGCCGTACGTAACCTTCGCTTAAAACACGGCAGTCCAAGAAACAACAGACATCATGGCATTTAATCTGGTTTACAGCAGGAACCCGACAACAACTTTTGACGCCATGCTGCTGCACGCCACCAACGAAGAGAATCTTGATGTCGCCACCTATCTCCAGCGTGCCGAAGAAGTGCGACAGCTTGCCCGCCTGCGGATCAAGAACAAGCAGAAAACTGACAGCCGACACTACAACCTTCGACGACGCTATGTCGAGTACCAGCCCAGTGACCGTGTTTGGGTCTGGACCCCAATTTGCCGACGAGGATTTAGCGAGAAGCTTTTACGCCGCTATTTCGGATCCTACAAGATCACCCGACACATTGGTGCACTCGTCTTTTCGGCATTTCACTATCACAGCGGCGCCACTCATGACCTGAAATAGTCCACGTTGCGCGACTCAAGCCATTCTACCAGCGCTATAGAAATTTGGGACTTTGCGTAGCTGAAGCAATGCGTGTTGCGTGTTGAAGCAATGAACGACAATCTTGTGGGCATCATTAAGGAGCGTGCAATGGAAGTCGGTGGTAACTCCGTTAGGCAGGATACCAGCAAACTATCGCAGGAGACGAAAGATCTGATCAAGAAACGCCAATGTATGAAAGCCTCTAACCCTACAGCTAGAATAGAACTGGCAGAACTTTCGAAGTTAATCAACAAGGGTAAGACAGCTGACATAAGGAAGTATAATATGGATAGAATTGAACATGCTCTCAGGAACGGAGGAAGCCTAAAAACAGTGAAGAAGAAACTAGGAATTCGCAAGAATCAGATATATGCGTTAAGAGACAAAGCCGGCAATATCATTACTAATATGGATGAGATAGTTCAAGTGGCTGAGGAGTTCTATAGAGATTTATAGAGTACCAGTGGCACCCACGACGATAATGGAAGAGAAAATAGTCTAGAGGAATTCGAAATCCCAAAGGTAACGCCGGAAGAAGTAAAGAAAGCCTTGGGAGATATGCAAAGGGGGAAGGCAGCTGGGGAGGATCAGCTAACAGCAGATTTGTTGAAGGATGGTGGACAGATTGTTCTAGAGAAACTGGCCACCCTGTATACACAATGCCTCATGACCTCGAGCGTACCGGAATCTTGGAAGAACGCTAACATAATCCTAATCCATAAGAAAGGGGACGCCAAAGACTTGAAAAATTATAGACCGATCAGCTTACTGTCCGTTGCCTACAAACTATTTACTAAGGTAATCGCAAATAGAATCAGGAACACCTTAGACTTCTGTCAAGCAAAGGACCAGGCAGGATTCCGTAAAGGCTACTCAACAATAGATCATATTCACGCTGTCAATCAGGTGATAGAGAAATGTGCGGAATATAACCAACCCTTATATATAGCTTTCATTGATTACGAGAAAGCGTTTGATTCTGTCGAAACCTCAGCAGTCATGGAGGCATTACGGAATCAGGGTGTAGACGAGCCGTATGTAAAAATACTGAAAGATATCTATAGCGTCTCCACAGCCACCGTAGTCCTCCATAAAGCAAGCAACAAAATCCGAATAAAGAAAGGCGTCAGGCAGGGAGATACGATCTCTCCAATGCTATTCACAGCGTGTTTACAGGAGGTATTCAGAGACCTGGATTGGGAAGAATTGGGGATAAAAGTTAATGGAGAATACCTTAGTAACTTGCGATTCGCTGATGATATCGCCTTGCTTATTAACTCAGGGGACCAATCGCAATGCATGCTCACTGACCTGGAGAGGCAAAGCAGAAGAGTGGGTCTAAAAATTAATCTGCAGAAAACTAAAGTAATGTTTAACAGTCTCGGAAAAGAGCAGCAATTTACAATAGGCAGCGAGGCACTGGAAGTCGTAAGGGAATACATCTACTTAGGGCAGGTAGTGACGGCGGATCCGGATCATGAGACGGAAATAATCAGAAGAATAAGAATGGGCTGGGGTGCGTTTGGCAGGCATTCTCAGATCATGAACAGCAGGTTGCCATTATCCCTCAAGAGAAAAGTATATAATAGCTGTGTCTTACCAGTACTCACCTACGGGGCAGAAACCTGGAGGCTTACGAAAAGGGTTCTACTCAAATTGAGGACGACGCAACGAGCTATGGAAAGAAGAATGATAGGTGTAACGTTAAGGGATAAGAAAAGAGCAGATTGGGTGAGGGAACAAACGCGAGTTAATGACATCTTAGTTGAAATCAAGAAAAAGAAATGGGCATGGGCAGGACATGTAATGAGGAGGGAAGATAACCGATGGTCATTAAGGGTTACGGAGTGGATCCCAAGGGAAGGGAAGCGTAGCAGGGGGCGGCAGACGCTTGTACTTATCTTTATCGGGTGACCATGTTTCACCGCCTAACAAATGTTATCACAGTGCAGGACGTGCCTGCATGTATCAGAAGTTTCTGAAATGTTATCGATGGTTCCATCCGCTGTCTCTGTCGCCGTACCTCATGTAATCTGATTTTATGTTTGCGCGACGCGAATGGCGCAGAATTTCGTGGAAAACATGTAGGTCCCAGTGATTACTCTGGAACATTTGAAGACTGATGTATAAAAAGCCGACGCACTTGACAAGCTGATCAGATTTCTGATGATCGCCGACTGTGTTCCGCGCTATCGTTGCGCTTTAACTCTTTCACTACCGTGCCTATTCAAATGGATCAGTTTGATCGACGCATTTCAAGTTCAAATTCTCGCGCTCTTGCGCGGCATGCGAGCGCCTAGCGCCATCTAGGTTAGAAAGTGGGAAACACACAACGTGATCCACTATGTTTTGTTGGTTTATTGCTTTCCGGTGCGTCTCCCCGTGCCACAAGAAGTTTCAGATGATCAGGCAAGTGCGTTGATCATGGCGTCATCGCGCGCAGATGCTTCTAAAAGACGTGTTTCTCGCCAATCGAGCGCTTCTGTAGCTGATTTTGTGGATTAAATCAGTAGTAGTGAGCCTGAAGAAGATGTGGAGACATCAGAGTTCAGTACCGAGAACGAGGATGCATCAAATGAAGCCGGAACATCCAGCGGGTGAGTGTCGGCTCCATGTGCGGTGCACATTTCGATTACTAATAAATAGTTATGGGCGGTGCAGCATGTACTCAAAGCTATATTACATATTTTCAGGGTCTCAATGTCATACAGACACGATTCCTTGCCAGCAGCTGTAAAATGCGTACAGTTTTTTCCAAGAAGAAACCCGGGGGTCGAAGTTGGCGGCACGCTCTGGAGTAATGCACGGCACTTCATACGGGCCGTCGATGTCTTCCAACTATTTTTTACTGCAAAGCTAATCAACATTATCTGCGAAAACACAAACAAATATGCGTGGACACATATTTTAGAGATGCAGACATACACAGAAAAGGACGGCTCATGGAAAAATTTCAGTCCCGGTGAAGTAATGCAGTGCATAGGAATTCTGATCTACATGGTAATTGTGGAACTGCCTCACCTCCATCTATACTGGAATACTTCGGAGTTATTTTCGGGTCTCATTCCTCCAAAGATTATGCGCAGGAGCCGATTTTTTTATTCCTTGCTTTTCTCGGTGTCATGGACCCGGAGAAGACTGACCCTGTCCGCGATGGCAAGCTGCACAGTATCGCATATGTACTGCAGCATATGAATGACGTGCCAGGTCAGCTTTTTCAGCCATACCGAAATTTGTGCGTGGACGAACAAATGGTTAAATCAAAAGGACGATCGGGAATTCGGCAGTATATGCGTGAAAAGGGGGTCAAATGGGGGTATAAGCTATAGGTCCTCGCAGACTCAAGAACAGGCTACGCTGTTCAATTCAGTGTTTACACCGGGAAGTCAGAAATACCTAGCTCAAAGGGATTGGCTTATGACGTTGTAACCCACCTGTGTGATGCATATTTGGATCAAGACTAAAACAACTACCTTGACAACTTCTACATGTCCACCTTCCTCTTTGAACATCTTCTTGAAAGGAAAACTCTCTCTTGCGGAAACAACGCGCAAAGATCGTCGTGGATTTCCCTCCCAGTCGAAAGACTCCACTTGGGAAAAAAGAGCAACTCGAGGGGACATTCGCTGGCTGCAGTGCCGTAATGTGCTGTACTTGCAGTGGAAAGACAAGTGCGCTGTAAACATGATAAGCACAGTACATACTGCAAACAATCACGTCACTGCAATGCGAAAAGTGAAGAGAGGAGATCAATGGAAAAAGCTCCCCATCAGGAAGCCACTTTTGATAGAAGACTACAATGAGGGCATGCTTGATGTTGACAAGTTTGATCAACTTATTGCTTCTTATAATGTCTTGATGAAGTGTGTCAGGTGGTGGAAGACACTGTTCTTCCACTGCATTGACATTGCTGTCGTCAACAGCTTCATCATTTTCCAGGAACACAGGGAACATCACCCCGAGACAGAGGAGCTCTCTAGAAAGACTGGCTTTGACCAGCTTGCATTTCAAATTGAGCTGGTAAACCAGATTTTTGGGATGGACGACAGACATAACCACCCTACACGTTTTCCAAAGAAGTCTGAGCACAAGCCCCAGGTCCAAAAAAAGCGCCGTAACTGCAAGCTCTGCTACAAGAAAAACAAAGTAGAGATGAAGACGGCAGTTTATTGTGAGCCATGCGGTATGTATCTGTGTTTCACCCCGACGAGGGACTGCTTTGGAGAATGGCACGCCACTCAACCACGCTAACTTTTTTTTTTTTGAAAACACAGTTTTCTGCAAGACTTTCTGAAACTTGTGTCATCTCTTTAGGACATAATAGGCTACAAAATGAATATCTTCAAACTTTTTCACTATTAATATTTTTTAAAGTAGTACACCTTTTTCAAGCAGAATGGCAACCACACTGTATAAATTTTGACATTACATTCATTTTTTCATTAATTTGTGTAATAAATATATATGCAACATTTGTGTTATTGAATAGGAAATTCTCTTAGCTACATTTTGATACCAAACAATATAAATAAGGCATTAGTGCAAAGCCACCAAAAAATATTTTCTTCCACATAGTAAAAACTGCCCTTTTTCCCTGGTAGCCAAAGAGTTAAGTGCAAATTGCTTTTGTGGGCACAAGTTCGCCCAATAAAACACTAGTTCCGCCATTCACCATTTTGGTTTCTTCACCGTCACTACCACGTGAATCCTCTGTGAGATGTAGCATCCTTTAGGTTCTCCACAGAGACTTGGCCGTTCACGCTGAACCCTCTCTCCACAATAGCCTGGCTATGGCTAAGGGAAAGGAGGTGAACCACCTTCCATATCTCAGTATGGGATGAACTGAACTTGAGCCGTTCCGAGAAAAATTCCTCCAATCTGTCTACACTCTTATCAAACAGTCTCAGCTTGTGTTTCTCTTCTTGCAGCTGCCCAGCATATTCAGCAAGAATAGAGACTCGCTGGTGACTACACAACCTTTTTGCAACGATAAGGGCATCCAAAATTTTCTTGATAACTGCTAGGCACTGCTCTAGCGTGGCGCACATCTGCTGTGGGTCCAGTGAGGAAAGGTTTCTAACAAAGGGGAACCTCAGCGGGCTCTTCTCAAGGATCTTCTTTGTCACACCAACCAAGAGCTTCTTGCAGTGCATCTTAACAGTAAATGAATCTTTCGGGCTGACCTTGGAGTTCTTGAGAATTCTTCTACTGCATGGCTGATACCCATCTTTTCAAGCGCACAGCGGTTGCTAGGGTCTTCAATGTTGATTTTCAACAAGCCTGTGATTCCAGTCGAGGCAGACAGAACTGAAAACTTCACAAACTTTGTGAGCAGCATTTTGACAACAGTTTCAAGGTCCTTTGCTAGAAAGAACACTAGTGGCTTGTCTGCTTGGTATTCCGTCAGGAAAGGCGTGAAGATCTTTGCTATTCTAAGAACAAAGTTCAGTTTTGCTGGAACCAGCAGGTCAGTGCAGAAGTTACACAAGTTCTGGAACCAGGCACATTTCGGCAGGTTCACTTCCTTCTTCTTCTTTTTTTTTTTTTTCAGACTCAATGCATTTTTTCAAATCAGACCACAAAGAAAGGGCTCGCTCAGTCACGGGGTCGTTGTCTACCCAGCGATGGGCAACATACTTAGAGGGATTGACAACCGATATTCAAGGACCTTGCCTTTTTATGGCCCAACACATAGCTCACCCTCGGTAGTGTTTATATTTGCAGCGGTTATTTCCAAAAGCACATGGATATTTATTAAGCAGAATTTTTTTACCTGAGCAGCCTCTAAAGAAGTAACAGTCCCTCCTCCAGCAATGCTAAGAAGTGAGAGCAATGTTGATAGCCGGCCTCACAAACTGTGAAAGCCGCCCATCGTTCTGCTTTCACAGGAGCGAGTGTAACTGTGGTTAAGCACCTATGTTTTGACCTTTTCAACCACATTTGAAAATAAACAGCTGGTGCAATAAGCTTGTGTTGTTGTACAGGCATTTGTTATATTTGTACTACTTTTTTCCCCAAGTACACGCCTACGTCGTGGCTGGCTGGCCCCCATTGTCGTCGTTCTGTCACGAGACAAGCCAAGCCAACGCATTGAAAACGAAGTCGAAGGCAGTGCCACTTTTCTACTTGCTACAAAAGAAGGCTTATCTGCACATTGTAAGTCAGGAAAAACTTATGATAATAAAACGTATACTCGTTTCAATACTAATAATAGGACCAGGAACCGCATACACTAGCAGAAGGTCACATGGTGGACCTCTTATGTAGCTTCACGTTTTTGTTGCGTGGGGCGACAAAGGTCATTTTTTGCTACCTTTAGTGACAAATTAAAGATATAAATCCACGTTGAATGAGAAAAACACGGCTCATTTTAGTCGCTATGATAGGGAATCGTTCCATCATCGGGGTTATCTTGATTCATGTTCCGAGCGGTTGTCTGTCCCTTTAAGGGGAAATGTTGCCTGACCGTTCACTGCTGAGAAGTCTTCGCATTTCACTGGGGAGTCTTCAAACAGTGCACTCAGGCTTGACAGTAGTGTGTCCATGCCCCAATTGTTGGCAGTTACACCTGACCTGTAGGCATTGTGCACAATGTGCAGTTCACAAGTGCTCAAATCGAGACACTGCACCTGATAGTTTTTTTGCAGATGCTCCTGCAGACGTTTGAAAAACTTGACATTGGGTCTATCCATAGAAACTTGCAGGCTCTTCGACAGCGCTAACAGCTTCAGTGCATTCAATAGTTTTTCTTGAATTTCATCCATTGTTGTGTGGCCTATAAAAACCGACGAGAAGTATCTTGTTGCGACTCTTTATGAAGCATCCCAGTACTGGATGTGAATATCCATTTGCTTCTGGTGTAAGTAATCATTAGTGGACTCATCAAACAGGACAAAGTAACAATCACATTTCTCCATCTCCTGTTGCATGGATGAAAGAAAAATGGCCCCAGACCATGGCACACCATGTAATTGCACTTCTTTTCCCCACAAAAGAAGGACTTCGCAACTTCGCTATCTGGGAACATCTTTTTTTAAGAGGTCATTTGTGCAGGATAATGAACTACAGGGGAAGTGAATTGTTACAACCTTTAGCGTCCACAAAATCTCTGCATCTGTCACCAACTTGTGTGCTTTGCATGTGGAATTCAAGTCCGATAACTGCTGGGACCGCATGGACGGGTTGGGCACTCACGCATGGCACCACGTAACTCTTTAAGGAGCTACCACCTGCTGTCTTCATGTTGCCATGGTGTTTCCCACTCTACTGATGACTTTTTTGTGCAGGTTCACCCATTCACGAAATGTCAGAAGTTCTTCCACATGGTCAGCATTTCACGCGATTCGCGCTCGTTAGGTCTGGCGCAGCCCAGTCTTTAGATGAGTCCTTGCTCAGCCACGAATACTAAATGAGCACTTCCTGGGCATGATGGACTTCAACTATGTCCATGTCCACCATTTTCCGTGTAAAAGCAAATGCAGAAGGACCAAATTAGGCACAGCAAACAAGCAACATGTGAGCATCCACAAACTATGACGGAAAAAAACGCAAGATGGCGAACAGAAGGCAGATTCTAGTGGATTGTATGGTGACGTAGATTGGGTTGACAAGTTCCTGCTCCCAACGTTGTCTTGTGCTTAATGAAAACTCGCTAAACGTGTTGTAACTTTGCACAATACATTAAAATGTTTGTTTGTTACAATTAAATATTTATTTACATTAGCTAAAACTTAAAATTCATGATAAACATTTTGAATTCTTGTGAATAGACAAAGCCATTTATTATCACTGCAAAAATCAAGGGTTTTCAAGCACCGCTAAAAAATTCCAGGCCTTTCAAGGCCTTGAAAATGACACTTCTAAATTCAAGGGTTTTCAAGGACCTGTGCGAACCCTGCTTGTGGTTGGTTCCCTTTAGTGAGATTCTAGTGCTAAGTTCATAAGAATACTTTCGAAAGATTGTGCTGTTTGCGAATGGTAGTGCTCGAATGAATCCCATTTACCCTGAAAGAACCCTCAACTGCCACTTCTGCGGCTGCCATTTTTTTTTTCGAGTTCCTTTTTGTTCTTAGTATACATATCTTGACATCAGTAGCCACAAGGTGGCCAGTTAAAATGTCCTGCTTAACAATACAGAAGCCAACCTTTAAATTTGTGAGAAAACTAATCCATGCACCTTCCCACGAAGACCACGAGTCCTAGAACATAGAAATTACATATAAGATGGGTGAAGTTTTATATCAAGACTGCAGAGCTGCCCAATGAAAGAGGCTACAACAGTTCTTTCAAACTTTCACTCATACTGTGGGAATCTTAATATGATGCACTCCTATAGGCATTAGTTAAAGCTCTTCACACATTTTCACTTGTAGTTCTTAGACGACCAACAAAGATGCCACGTTCATTAACGAAGCATTGATTTGCCAAGTGCTTGCTAAGCAGCGATTGCTTGTGCGCCCTGAACAATTTAGAGGCTCAAATTTTTGTGTGTGTATTATAAAAGTAATAGTGTACTTATTATTGCATGTTTGCAACCTAAACTTTTTTGCTTTATTTTAGGAAATCCGCTTACTGTAAATGCTCAAATAAGAGGAATGAGTCCTGTGTCATGGTGAATATTATTATAAGCGGGCATGACGGTAGTATACCATCATACCACACAGCGGTTACTTCAGTGAGTATGGTATATTTACTAAATGACAGTTACCTTGTAGCGCAGGCAGTGCAGATATATAAGAAGATCCTTGGGCTCAGGGTCTTTGTACTTGCAACGACACTCCAAGCATTCTTGGCGACGCACAAATTTCGCCTTGTCAAAAGCTTGCTTCTCCGTCATGGCACGAAATGTCACAGACTCTGCACCTTCCAAGTAGTGATTTAGGCTTTCTGGGAAATGGCTGGTGGCAGGCTTCTCCAAGAGTTCACATCTATCCATTGTGTCACCACCACCACAGCCCTCATCTTCTGGCAAACAGCCATCTTTTTAGAAAGAAAGGAGACAGTATCAGTTAAAAGCAGGGGTGCTACTGCTCAGTTTCACTAGCAAGCAACTTTTTATCCTATATTAATGCAGGTTCCATTTAATTTGAGAAAAATAACATTGACAGTTTTTGGATATATAGCGAAACAGCTAATCTTTGCTACTTTTAAGAGATGCTTGCTAAGGAATGCTAGGAAAGACCAAATGATGCTCTCATCTGGACCTCATTCACATGTTGGTGGTCCAAACATGTTCCACTAGGCCAATGACTCGCACATACAGTGCAATGATGTATTCGAAGTATTGTGCCATATTGAAACCAAGCACGGTTTTAAACCTGCTTCCATCTTTAGAGTCACAAAAAATGCTCATCTTGTATTTAAATTAAAGCCTACAAAAACTAATCTTAACACCATTTCACATTCTGCTTAGTTACTCCTGGGCATTTGCATGCATGCTGCGGTTAAGAAGTTATGCCTTCATATATCACCTGATCTCTTGATCTATGTAAGCACTAACTTTTACATCATTTTGGACTTTGTTTGGCTTAATGCTGGGTGCTCATCTGCATTAAGGAAGAAGTTTAGGTGCACACTATGGTATGAATATGGCTGTGTGCATCATACACACCACATCTGTGCAAATACTCTGATGCCCAAAGCAGAGAAGTGACAATACGTATACATATGCCAAGTGCTACGAGGAGGGGTGGGACTGCCCAGTCATTTTGGAACAATTTTTGAAGCAAGTAAAATTGCATTTTAGAGCAGCTTGGAGCACACAAAATTGCATTCTGGAGCAGCTTGGAGAAGACTAAATTTCATTTTGAGCAATTTAGAGCACATAAGATGTAATTTAGAAGCAGTTTGGAGCAGGCCAACTTGAATTTTGGTGGAATAACAGAATATGGAATATGGCAGCACACTTCAAAACCCTGACGGAACACAGAATAAACCAACACGAGCGCAGTGCTGCAACATCTTAAGCTGAATTTTGAAGCAGATTACCCTGATACTGAAACTGTCTAGTGCACGTAAATTTTGGTAAAAGTGCCTGTAGATTTTTTATTAGTTGTAGCAATCACAAAAGACATGCATTCTGGAATAGTGAGTCCAAAATTTCGAAAAGCAGCCAGAGACATATCTATAAATACATTTTTCTTTAATGTCTCGACAGTGTTGGTAAAGTGGCTGGAAATCCGCTTGACCAATAGACCATACGGAGAAGCCAGAGTTATGAACTACTGTGGTTAATAGAAATCCATTTCCACATAACAGAAATAGTTTCACCTTGCTGCAAGCCAATCAGAATTCAGTGCGGTAGAAGCACGCTTTGTAGCTATAGCGTGGTAGAATATGGAAGAGTGGGTGGAGTGGTGGCATGGCACATGCTTCCCGGTAAAGTCAAAAGCATCAGTGCCATTGCGATTTAATGAATATATTTCCGTGTCGATGCTCATGATGATAGCAGAAAATGCTGTCAAATTATGCGGTCCAACTGACGTGGTAACCCAATTTCTAGGTCACCATATCTCACCACAGGCCCAGAGAGCCGCAGTCGAGCCTGGGCTGATATACATATAGTAAAACTATCCCAATCCGTTTTTATTTCAAATGCGCCATTAGCCATTCGTGATAGGTCGAAATGGCTGAGGCCTCGCCCATATGAATACAAAAACAGATTGGAATAGTTTTATGTTATACCGGCCCTGAGGACAGAGATGCCTGCCCACTGAACCCACTGCAGCATGTGCCTCCCTGATATGTACCTCACTCGCAATGCCCTCAGCCTACTTTTCATTGTTTTGCATCTCAGCTAGGAAACGCTGTGCCACTCGGCCCACTCAACCATATTCTAGTAAAATCTAAATACAGCTGCCCTAGCCATTCTGAGAGCAGTAACGACAGCTGGGACTGGTCATGAGCATGCCGACCACTTGCTGGAAGCACCGAAAAGTCCAGCGTTACAAGCACATAAACTATGAGAAACTGTGCAGGAGGCGCAGTCATGCGGTGTGCGGAACGTGAACGGCTGTACTCTTTGTGGGAGAACGAATCCGCTCGCTGTTCGTGGCCACTGCAGGATCACACATGCTGAAGACGTTCTGGCGCAGTGTGGCACAACTTCGGTCATTTTTCTGTGTTTGGCACAGTTTGGCAAAGGAGTCCCACCCCTGTACAAGGCATGAATTGTAGAGGTTTACTTAACTCTTTCGTTACCCTGCCTATGAAAATCGATCAATCTGATTGGACAATTATTGGCAGATTGGGGCACCTGGAAAAATAAAACTTCGAGTGGAGGTATTGTCGAAGCCAACCTCTAGTGCTCCTAGAGGTTAAGCAGAATGACGCAAAATGTGCGCTTCGGTCGACTTGGCAACATTTTTAAATACCAGCAGTTGTGAAGATAAACAAACTTCTCTTGGTTTGTCAGTTTTTTTATCCAACATATAGGCTGTTTAAAGATGTCTCAAACAATGGTAGGTGCTCATGAGCGCATGCTATTTTGATAATTGTGTTTGACTAACATAAAGTAAAACTTTGTTTTCCCTTATGTGGGCTGCCTTTATCCCTGTGCTTCGACAGCGTATGTAAAAATTATTAGTACAAGGAGTCCTTCCCATCGCGTGAGGTTTTCACTCACACAAGAGCACATAGTCCATTTCACACCAAGCTTCAACCAAAGCTTCACTAGCTGTCTAATCTCTTGCATTTTTTACACCACCTGTGCAAGTGCTCTTATTTATAGTGTAAAATATTGTGCAACATTCCACATTTCTGTACAGCACTGTACAGTACCCCAATAAAGCGTGGGGAGGCTCCAGCGCCAATTGAATGCACACTAGTCCACCTTGCTTGCACAGAAAAATTTATCAAATGCAATAATCAATTATAAGGAGGCTACTGCATGCTCCTCGACTTGACAACCATTGCTTCGTGAGCTTAAACAATTTAGTAACGCACAAACCAGGTGCCCGCTGTAATGAGTAAAAAACAAATGCTCCCTCTACAATAGGAACTTATGCATTTTCAAATCTTTTGGTATGATCAGACTCAGAAAAGCTGGGAACTAGAAACCAGGTGCATGTTTTGCATATTTCAGATTATTTTAACTCTCAGTACTTACAATAAAAATAGCAAATTATTACTTTCATTTGTGCTCCTTGAGATGCTTCTCTGAAGTTTCACATAAGAATTCTCAAAAATTGCCTGAGCAATTATTACTGTTACACATCCATTCAAAACACCATTGATCAGGCTATACGTTCATGTATAACAGTAGAATAAAATGTTAAGACATAAAATCAATGAAAATGAGCACAGTTTAGTCATAACCATAGTGTTAAAGGTACATTACCTAACAAAACATTACCAAAACATAATCTTGATAATTCATGATCACCAGTAAGCCTCTCGAGTCTTTGCAGGAGTATGTTTACCTAGGTCAATTACTCACAAGGGACCCTGATCATAGTAAGAAAATTTACAGAAGAATGAAAATGTTTTGGAGTGCCTGCAGCAGGCATTACCAAACATTAACTGGGAGGGAGCTTACCACTGTTGTTTAAAAGTGTACGATTGGATTCTACTGGTGCTAATATACGAGGCAGAAACTTCAACGTTAACAAAGAAGCTCGAGAACAAGTTAAAGGGTCCCTGAAATGGTTCGGACAAATTTTGTAGGTGCATAGTGTACAACTACAATAAAACATCTGCGCCACAATTTGAGTGAAGCGTCTCAAATTAAAGAAGCTACGGACAATTAGAAGTTACCCTCCTCCCTAGTCATGCTTTTCCTCCTCAACTTGTTCGCCGAGCGATCTGGGCTAAGCACTGCCTTCACTGGCTCTCTGTCACGATATGAAGTCCTATCGTCTACTTCCGGTGTCTTGGAGTCAGTGCGCGAAGCCTCTTTAACCTCTCCGCTAAAACCCCTGCAAGAGCTATCCAAGCAGCATGTGTTGAGAGCGTTCGGTGACAGCATCGAGCATGTCCGGTATTCTGGTAAACAGGCAATCTGTGTGTTTTAAGGGATGGGCGGAGGCCTAAATGTGAGTGGCCTGCATGATGTAGCCACCTGGTGGTGCAGAGATTAACCAGGCGTACACAGATCTAATATTGCTGTAACCAAGTGTAAAAAATTTTAAACATCTAAGATGTTTTCACGATTACACTGCTGCCAAAAATTTACATCAGCAGCAAAGCAGAATACACTTGGTCATTGCTATTCTACCTCTTTGTTTGTCTGGTTCAGCTCTGTGGCACCAGGTGGTTGCACCTTGAAGGCCGCTCATGTTTGCACTTCCGCCCATCTGCCAAAATGCCCAGTCCATCTGTGTTTACCAGAATGCCAGACATGCTAAAACTCTATTGTGGCAGTAATCCTCAGGCGTAAAGTGACAGCTGCAAACATGTAGGTCCTGGTGCTGATTAGATACCAACAGCCTGATGAGCTGCAGCCACACTGCTCGCCTGTTGCTTTGTAGATGGACACAATGCCACAGCTTGACATGTCGCCGATTGCTAGATTTTCAGCCCTTAACGTAATGAGGGCAATCCATGGTGCTTGCAAAAAGAAAGCTCGAGACAAACACTGACTGCACAGCTTGCGTCAACACGAAGCACGTTGCAACACAAGTAGATGACACTTGCTGGGTGCCAGAAGTGCTTCAGTGTAGTGATAAATAGTCGTGTATTCTTTCTGTTACATTTTGTGTTATAGAAACAAATTAACCAGTCTTCCGACTATTATGGCCATAAAGTTGCAAAAATTATCAATCACACACCATGGGTAGCCAATCAGATAGCTCGTCCAACTGACGTCACGTGCGCCAGCTATGTAGCATGTAACAGGGTGGCTGAAAACTCAGCGGTGCCACTGCAATCGGAAGCAATGCACAAATTTAAAATCTTAGATTAAATTACATACTTACAGAAGCACTTAAATGTGTCAAGGATCACAAGGACCTACCCTAATGACTCAGTACATCTGTGCAAAATCGGTAAAATCGTTTCAGGGTCCCTTTAAAGGGCCCCTCACCAGGTCTGGCCATTTTAAGCTGACAAGCGCCATGCATACAATGCATGCTAACAGTCGTGTCTGCTAAGTATTACATCGCTACGCGCCATGAGAAGAGCTGAAATTTCAAACCGAACACCGTTTGCCCTTCTCCTCACAGGCACTGCGCTCCCAGCCGGAGAGTAGACGTATATCGTGCAAGTGCGTTTACATACATCGCACTGCTGTGGCATCGTTCATAGTGACACGTGACTTCGTGAATTATTCAAAGCAACATCTGTTATCTGTTTGTGATCTGTTGCTTCAAGAGATGAATTAAAGTTAAGAGAAATAATAAAATACAGAAACCGAATGTCTGCATGTTATTGTTTTGCTCTGCAACGCAGCAAGAGAGATGTACTTCAGTTTTGTCTGCTTGTTCCCACATTGAGCAGTCCCGCGTGCGCACACAAAAAAAGTATGTCATTTTCTACTGTGTTCCAGCGCGCAATGATGCTCCATGAACTGCTTGTGTATGCCTTATCATAAGAAGCCAACAAACACGTTCATATCCTTATGATACAACTAATAAAAATCGGGCCCCCCCGTTAACCCCCTTTCTTCTCATTTGTGTCTGCCTTAGTATTTATATAGCACTCGCTTAAATCCCTAGTCAGATGTTCTCTTTCACAACGTGCAAAATCGTGTGCTGTGCGAAATGAGACAAACGCAACAGCTCGCGCGTGACTCCATTAACAAAAGTGCGCCGCACAGCAAAAAAACAAGGAAAAAAAGAATAGAAGGAGGGGCCTATGACGTATGTGTCACGCGATCCTCAAGTTCCAGTATGTGAGAACGCAGGGAAGGAATTTCGCTTGTGGAGGCTAGACTGGGCAAGTGGAAGAGTGTCTCTTGACAGTGGCCCTCGCCTTCTGAAATTATGGGTTCATGGCACTGAAATATTTCTATCTTGGCTATTAATTAACCAATGTGAAAAATTTTTGCGGCAGAATGCTCCCTAGAGGGCACGTAATAACCTCTAGTGTATAAGCGAAATTTTCTACGTGGTCTGGTGACGGGCCCTTTAAAGGGCCGCTCACCAGGTCTGGCCATTTTGAGTTGACAAGCAGAGAGCACACAATCGAGCCAACGACTGTGTTTGCAAGGAATTACATCGCTACGCGTTGCAGAAAGGTCTGAAATTTCAATCCAAACGCCGTTTTCCCTTTCCCTCGCGGTGACCGTGCTCCAAGTCGGACGGTGACGTACTCGTGCCCCTGCGCCTACGTACTCGTGTCTGCAGTGCGACGTCACTCGTGGTGACACGCGACTTCGAGAATGATTCAAGGCAACATCTGTTACTTGCGTGATCTGCTGCTTGAATTGACGAAATGAAGTTTAGAGCAATAATAAAACACACGAACGGAATGTTTGAGTGTTTTTTGTTTTACTTCGCATTGAATCAAGAGATGTACTTCCGCTTCGTCTACTTGTTCCCATGGTCATGCACTCACATGCACAAAGTACCAGAACTATGCAATTTTCTACCGTGTTCGAGCGCATGATCATGCTCTGCGATCCACTTGTTCTGCCTCAGTATTCGTGTAGCACTGAATTATACTACTAGTCATGTGTTCTTGTGCACAGTGCCCAAAATCGTACGCTGCACAAAACAAGACAACAGCTCGCGCACAACGGCGTCAGCAAAAGTGTGCAGCGCCGCAAAAAGAAACGAGGAAAAAAAAAATGAAGGCGGGGCTCGTGACGTATGCGTCACATGATCCTCGAGGTCCGGTATGGGAGAATGCAGGGAAGGAATTTCGCTTGCGGAGGCTAAACGGGGCAAGTGGAGAGAGTGTCTCACTTGGCAGTGGAGCCCGCCTGCTGAAATCATCAGTTTGCGGCACTGAAATATTTCTATCTCGGCTATTAATGAGCTGACTTGAATAATTTTTGCGGCAGAATGCTACCCCCCCCCCCCCCCCCCCCAGAGGACATGTAACAACTTCCAGCGTGTAACCAACATTTGCTATGGGGCCTGGTGAGGGGCCCTTTAAGGACCACACAAAGAGCGAGGGAATGAAAGGTGTTATGTGTAACTTTATGAGATAAGAAGACAGCGGTGTGGATCAGAGAGCAAACGGGGTTAACCAATATTGTAGTTGACATAAAGAGGAAAAAAAAAGAAAGAAAAATGGAGCTGGGCAGGCCATGTAATGCGTAGGGCAGATAACCAGAGGGCCATTAGCGTTACAGAACATGTACCAAGGGAATGGAAGCACAGCTGAGCATGGTAGAAAATTAGGCAGGGTGATGGTATCAGGAATTAGCAGGCACCAGTTGGAATCAGATAGAGCAAGAAAGGGTAATAAGAGATCACTGGGAGAGACCTTCGTCCTGGAGGTGGACATAAAAATAGGTTGATCATGAAGATGAGCCTTTCGATTTAACTAAAGCCAGCGTCAAAGCTATAAAATCCAGAGTGTTTCCAAGATTGGAATACTGTTTATATAGATGTTTTACATCCCTATGAAGGAAGAAGTTCTGTGCCATTAATTATCTTGTGTTTCAGCTCTCTTCTGTAACAGCCATGCTGCAAGAGCCCTGTGCTCTGCCTGGCTCTACTTAAACCATGAAAGTGGACACACAGTGGGACACAGTACTAATGATATGATGGGCAGTATCACGAGTTTTCATTAGAATCAATGGGTTGTTGTACACACGTTTTTATGCATCTTTGGTGGGGCCGTACCAATGAATCTGAATTATTCAGAAATTTTATTTATTAAGACTTGAATTATCAAGCTTTGACTAGACTCAACAAATCAACAGCAGCATGATCCATAGCAAACGCCTGTAATACAAAATTAGTTATAAAATCAGGGCTGCTGCAAGGGTATGATGTAGGACCACCTTTGTCTAGTACCTGCACCAATAAAGCTGCTTGACTGACATTAAATGAGGAAATTTATTTATGCACCTGCAACATGGTATTAGTCTTTCCTAGCACATCCCATGAGGCCATTAGCACCCTACCACCTGTGGGCATCAATTGCTATACTGGTTTGCCAGAAAGATAAATTTCGTTACTATATAAAAGGAAGACTGTTTGTTTTCATTGTGTGTACAAATACTAAAATACTAACTAATTTGTTTTCACACTAGTGACTACTGACAATGTTTGTGTCCTCTGGTAATGTTGGCAAAAAGTAAACAACACCTGGATCTGAACCTGGATGCACTGTGTTGGATGGAGCATGCATGCTAATTTTCTAGCAAAGCATTTCTCAGTCTGCACCTATTTGTGTGCTCTGTAATCCCTATGCAGTGCAACTATCAGGAAAATGGTACAAAAAGTCTTGGAGAGTCCAATGCTACTATTTAAGATAATTTACAACCTAACGCTTTTAGCAACAATTTCAATGGGATGCTTGTACAGACACTACCTTTCCAGTAACATTTAGAACAAGACTGTTACATTATGCCCTTTACAATGCAGAGGAAAGTATGTTTTTTTTTCTTTCAGTGCACAAATTATGGCATGAAACTTGCACTATGTGCCCATTAAGTTTTTTTTAGTTAAAAATTCACAGAAACCTAATTCACAAAGTCTTGAGTACTGTATTATGCATGCAATTTGATTATACTGCTATTCATCCAAGTTACTTTGTTTGTAAGTGTTATTCGACGTAATAAATACAATTTCTTAAAAATCTCATGTGCCTCATGACAATGCAACTCGATCTATGTTCGCCTCTGTATACAAACAGAATCGCCTATGTTAGTTATGTACATAGTAGCTGAAAAATTAATGTGATATGATGATTACACCTAGTTGGAGCAACAAGAGCCAAGGCACAGTGCCAGGCCAGTAATGACTGAATCTCGTGTTTTCAGTGGCAAACAAAAACTTGAAATTTTGTTCATTGAATTGCAGAAGTCCTTGTTATAATTCAATGGGTTATAACAAAGTATAATCATAATTTCCCTTGAAATTCCCCTAGAAATCCAAGCATTTAAAATACCCATTTTAAAGAAGTGAAAATTTTAATAGGACATACCGAATCTTTCTCATTTCAGACAAGATTTTCTGATAATTTTGTGTGGATTAAGCTGCAACCTGGAGGCATGCAATTCTATTTGTAAGTTGTCTGAATAAGCCGTTCAAATCACCTGGTAACGTGCCAATCTGGCTACACTGCTGTGTGGGCTCCGTAGCCGGGTTGCACTCTACCATTGTTGCCTTATAACGTCCACTGGTCAATGCAGCCTTAGCCAAAGGAGTGTATGGCTTTCGTAACAAAGGTAGATGCACTATACATGCTGCGCCTTCTAACCATGGCCGTGATAATCCGCTGTACAAGCACAGTCCAGGGAATTCGACAATAATCCACTTAGTGGCTCGTGCTAGTCTCATTTTCTTGGTGAACACTCAGCTTATCTGCACCTTGAACGTGCTGGTGAAGTGCTGCTATAGTTTCTGATTGAGTGCAATGCCACAGTCAGTGGACACCAGCTTAAATAAACACATTTTTGTTGTTTACAAGCGTCCACTTGTGTACGGCGATGATGATTGTACGAAATCAAAGGCTTGCAGCACTCTGCTGGCATACTCACAAAACAGTGCAAGACTTATTGTGCCACTACATGAGCACACATGGCAGTTATGAAGATGGATGAGCATTGACAGCTGCATTAGAGGAAGGTCATCTCACTGACAAAGTTGCAAAAATCTGTCACAATCCTTCAGTGGTGCCCAGATAGATTTTGCGTCGGGTTACTGAGTGGTAACTAACAAGACAGCTTTGCCTTTCCTGGCTGCCAATATAGGGCATGAATGCAGACAATTGTTAAAATGAAATATGGTCCCCCTTCAACTTTGTTAATAGCAAGGTATTAGTGTAATTTTAAAAATGTTGAATAACTGATCATCACTGGTCCTTGCTACCTTGCTATCAAATTTGTTAATAGTAAGGTATTAGTGTAATTTTTAAAAGATTAAATAACTGATCATCACTAACTAGTTAGCTAGCATAAGAAATACTCGTGACTTCTCTACAGGACTGCTGGAAAATAAATTGGTTTAAAAAAAGAAGGCCTCAGTATATATTGTCGGACCTCGATATAACAAAAGTTGCAATCTAACAAACTATTTTCATTTCCCAGTCTTAGTTTAATTGAAAAGAGTATACTTTCTTATGTAAGTTAATGAAGTTATGCAAGTTGCCGAGAATGCTGGGAAGTGGGTGCCAGGAGGCCTAGGATTTGTCGCCTTCCGATGTGCTCCCTACTGACACCAAAAATGTTCTGCTGAGACCTGCGCAGTGGTTGCATTACGATTCCGGACACCATCTTATTTGACAGTTTTACAGGTGCTGACACTGCTGTACTGACATGCGCAGAACTTCACGACGGCGAGATCATTCGTCAGGTTTCTGCTGCACCGCCGGACAATGACTCCCAGTCGAAAGATGACGCACCATGTGCTACGCTGCCGTCGCATGTAGAGCGCGTACAAGCAGTGACTGTGCTTTCAGCTGCCTATAGTAACCATACGACCCTCTCCGAGATTAAGGCTTATCTGATTGCGTGTAAACAAAACAGCGTGCAACGGCGCATTCACGATTTTTTCAAGCCTACTGCCGAGCCCGAATAAGTGCGTGGAAATAAAGGATTTCTTTTTTTTTTCTTAAACTGCTTTTTCGGACACCTGTTTACTCAAACATTTTCGCAGTCCCCTTAGGTCCGAATAAACGGTTGGGGACTGTATATCCCATAAGCCACCAGCAGCACCACATGAGGTGTAGGTTGGAAACCTTCCCTACTAACAGTAATGGGTAAGCTTCCCCTAGTACAGTTTCCTTGAAGCTCTGCAAGTTAAACTACCGTATTTACTCGCCTAATGATCGCACTTGCGTAATGATTGCACCCCTGAATTTTGTCAAAATTCTATTTTTTTTTCTTTGCCGTGTAATGATTGCACCCTGAACTTGTCGCAGCGATATGTTGTATGCCAAGTCTAGCTAGTGATGATCGTGCTTACCATATGTCAAATGCTATGTGAATGACTCTTGAAGACATACCAGGCAGTCTGCACGCACCCAACATTCTTAAGCAGATGCCCCATTTCATTGCTTTCATCACTTTCCGCACTTTAATGAAAAAAAAAAAAAAAGCTACACCCAAACTTGCCTCGGCTTTATTATTTGTAGGCTTCATAATGGTGTTGGTCAACAACATAAAAGGCGCCTTTCGATTCTTCTCGTCTGCACTTGTGGGCATGCAACAAATTGCGAGCAGCAATGATAGTGGTAACATTTACACTGATACGTTAGAAGTGTACTCTATTCATACACCAACGCTTGTAACACAGCTAAGATATTCACCCACCCTTAGCAGAAACGTGCAATATTAGGATAGCAGTGAAGACAAATACCACAGTTTCAGCAGCACGCACGCCATGTGTTTTTATGTCATTGGTAGCTAAGTGCACCCATCTCTGCTTCTGTCCCCTCAAAGTGGACATGGCTACGTTACTGTCGCAAACTTGCCAATATTAACAGTATTATTCATTACTGATACGGAAGAAACTGTTTCAATGCGCGTAATGTACTCACGAGAAAAAAAATAATCGCATTCAGCGCTTTCAAATTGCTCTGCCAGCCGCCATTTTTGTTTTGCTGTCCCGCACTACCAGCGGCAGCTGCCTGCTTGTTGACCCGTTGTCATCCCGCAGCAAACGCGGGATGAAAGATGAAAATTTTTCTTTTCGCAGGAAATTTAACTTGTGTAATGATCGCACCCCTGAATTTGCGTCAATTTTTTTGACAAAAAAGTGCGATCATTATCCAAGTAAATACGGTATCGATTTGAAAGTACTGAAGATAGACCTGTACTCTGGAAGGTAAAGGTTTTACAGTTACATTTCAGAACTGCTTAAGGACATTAAAGTGTGTTACATGTCCATCTGCTCCAGGGTCACTTCTTATACTAATGCAAAGGATCATGCGAAAATTTCTTTTTACCTGAAGTCAAATCCATTTCAGGGCCCAGCCACTTTTTAAGGTTATGTACTTCCAAAAGGTCCTCCACCAACTGAAAATTACATCACAAAACGTCAAAGTGCCACAGAATGTGATCTAAAGAATACAGTTCTCTTGACATGATCGCTAGCAATACCTGTTCTTTCGTTTTCTCTGTGAGGCCACCTTTAGCTTTTTGAGATCCAAAAACTGTGTGATTGTAGAGTGGATCATTAACAATTGGGTAACCTGCAAGAATAAAATCAATCAAAGCAATAAATGTGTGAAAGGTGCAACCACACGTGCCTATCTATATTTTCAACTACCAATTGTCCTTAATGTGTCAACTCTCACCTATGAACAACTCAGTGGTCACCCATCTTATTTTTCTTTGTCTGCCAATTTTAACTTTTATTGGACACATATAAAGCTTTGTCCTTTGAATAACCTCCCTGTCATGCACACGCACTATAAAGATCTGACAAACAAAAATCTGAGGTATCAGTGCATTGTATTTACCAGAAGACTGTAATAATCATGTACAGTGGAATCTCGATGATACGAATCTCACGGGGTCACGAAAAATATTCGTATCAGCCGAAATTCGTATCATCGAAACAATTAAAACTAGCTAAATCAAAGTCATAGGTGAACTCACTCAGACACAAGTACGTAAAAAGGATTTATTTCTTGTAGAAAATTCTCTAATGTCCTCTGCCTCTTTTTCTTTGTCAGGTCAATTAGCAGACTTTGTTCAAATCCATAAAAACGCGTGCACGTGTCGTCGCTGATTTCGTTCGCGCACGCCTCAGAACTTAGCGCGCATGCAGCGTTTCAGCCGCCGGTGGTGGGTCCTTCGCCGTCGCCCACGTCTAACACAATGAACGCAGCCCGAAGCACAGCAGCCACTCCGTCCAATGGCACGCGGAAAATGAAGAAAAGCACAAAAGCAACACAAGTGCCACCGCTTCGAACTCTTCGCGCCCAGTCGCGGCCTCCGCGCTGTCCGGCGCCGCGTCCGCGCCTCCGCACCAAAAGAGAGAGGGAGAAATCGCGTAACTGCGTGCTGTTATCTTTCACTGCCATCGGTGGGACTCATTAGAGAGTTTTAGCCCAGCGGGTTTACGGCCAGCGGAGCGGAGCGGTCTTCGCCGTTGCGCCAGCGGAGCGGCTCGTGAAAAAAGAATTTTAGCCCAGCGGATCACCCGCTCGAGCGGGGTAAAGAGCGGGGCGCTTTGCTGCCCCACCTAGTGGTTCGAATAGGAGTTACTGAGAAATGAAATTGAATCACGCTTGCTTTTATTATGCAAGAAATGTTGAATAAAGATATATTACAAGTTCTCAGTGCATTATTTGTTAACAATGTACTGAGTACTAATGTACGGGTCAGCGCGGCAGTCGCCGTTTTCGATGCAGAACTGCCGGCGTTCATGTTCGCGGCTGCCGTCTTGCATTTCCCATACACGCCCGCGCGCGCTTACGCACGCTCGCGCGCTGCGTATACCCTCCGCTGGGGAGTGCTTTCCAGCGGGCGTAAACGCATCTCCGTAAAACCGCTGGCCGCCTCAGCGTGGTGCGCATGCGCAGTGGCGTCTCCGCTCGCCCGCTCCGCTCCGCTGGCCGTAAACCCGCTGGGCTAAAGCGGGAGACACACGGTCCGATTTGGTGTCCGATCAGGCGTCCGACGCGCCGGAACGGCAGCCGGAATCGAGGTGTTTTGCCGTGCCGAAGCGCCGGATCGGACGTCCGGCGTGCGACAAACCAGGCAGATTTTCATCGTCCGACGCGTCCGACAACCGCACCGTCGTCTGGCCGCAGCCAATGACAGCGCGGCTGGCATGTGACGTTCCCTCCACGGAGGCGGCGCTGGCTGGCCGGTTTCTCGCAGTGTTTTTTTTTTTTTTCCTTGCCTGCTGCAGTTTGTTTCCGACACGAAATAGTTACCAGTTCAGTAAAATTATCTCGACGTGTGCCTGTTATTCAAAGCAACGCCTAGTACATTAGGACTAAGATACTGACGAGATCAGGAGACGCGACGCGAGGGCATTTCGCGGGCAGACAGCACACACCGACCGTCTGAACGAGGCTGCTCGCTTTGCTTGCACGTTTGCCCTTCGCAACGACTGCGTCGAGTAAACCAATCATATTTAATTACGGGCGACCTAAGTGCACAGTATTAATTGTTTTGGCAAACATAAGCGCTCTTCGACGAGCTCGGGTTGGATCGTAAGCGCCGTCGGCCGCGGCGTCTGCCTAGCTAGGCCTACCGGCCATATCGCTGGCTGTTAGCGGAGTCGTCAGTGGACGACGCGCCGTCGTGAAGTGTTTTGTCACTCGTAGGGGCATAACGTTATTGGCAGTGTTCGCGTAAAGCGACGCAGTGTTGTGGAGAGTTGTTTATATTGCGTTTCTCGACGTGGCTCTGAAGTCAAGCTGGAGTGCTGGATCTGGGCGGAGCTTACGCGCCGCTAAATCTTTCGGATGCACGCACCGTGTGTCCCGAATCATCGTATGCCGCATGCCGGAGCATGCGGGGCCGCACGTCGGATCGGACGCCGAATCGTACCGTGTGTCTCCTGCTTAAAACTCTCTATTCTCGCGGTCGCGTCCATCCGTGCGCTGGAATCGTGCCAACTGTGGTCTCTCCTCCGCGCAGCGGCGCAACCTCCTCCCCTCCTTAGCAACCGGCGCGCCGGTCAGGGGCGCAGCTGCGCATAGCAACCGTGACGTCACACAGTAGCGGTAGAACGGGCGCGCGCGCGTCGGCGGTGGCACCGCCGCTCCTTCGCCAGCCGTTTCGTTGCAGTCGAGTGAGAGGCCCGTGTTTGGGCGCCATGCGGTTCGGGGAAGCGCCAGCGGACGCCGGATTCCCCCAACTCCAAACGCCAGAAGAACAAGGAGCGAATGCGCATGCCACGAATGAACATGTCACCAGATGCGAAAGCAAGGGAGGCAGAAAAGAAACGCCAACAGCGACTGATTAGATCGCCGGGTACCAAAGGCAGGGAAGCAGAACGAAAGCGGCAGCAGCGACAGGCGATATCGCCGAACACCAAAGCGAATGAATTGGAGCGCAGACGGCAGCAGCGTCTGGCTTTCGCCAAGAACACTTTCAAATTTCCAATGTCTTCGGTAATTTTCGTATCAACCGACGCGGGTCGAAAATTGATTCGTAACAACCATTCTCCAACACGTTGCAAAGTAATGGGGCTCGGCCGGGACCACAGAAAAATTCGTATCATCCAGAAATTCGTATCAGCCGTGATCGTATCATCGAGATTCCACTGCAATGTCTGTAAGAGGGAGAAACAAAATCTTTAAACAGACCTGCTTGTACTGCCCATCAAAAATATTGCCTCAGGATAGTTTGGCACTACTGCAACAAAAATAAAGACAAAAAGCACTCCCCAAAGATAGGCTTGCACAAAAACACACCCTGCACAATCAGAGAATCTGCGAAAAAATGGCAACCTGTCAGTGCAGAAGCTTTATGGAAGAGCATCCTGCATTCCAAAAACATTAGTATTAACCTGTATAATTAATCTTGTTCTTTTTCGTACTACAAGCATTCAGCTTCAGGAAAATTTGTAACTGCTTGTTCTTTTTATATGTACCCAAACAGGATAGTATTGCAATCATTGCTATTACTACTTCACTTCTGCAATTGGTGTAGGGTTGCCACTTGGCCTGTTTTCCTCTAGTGCAGATGGTTCTTTCCTCACAGTGCCAGCTGCTGGTTCAACCCTTACACATGCCATTTGCTGGTCTTATGGTTCTCCCTAAATCAAAACATTACTTGCGTTGCAAGTGTTCTGTCAGGCATTCATACATGCCAAGCAACTGAATTGTTGCAACCAGATTACTGTTCGGTGACATGAAATTGTTGTGCTATCCGAGGCTGCGAGACTGAGCGGCTTGGCCCGTCCTTTCGCATTTTTCTCCTGAGCTTTCTCTTATGAGCCCTAGCGCAACTTATGTTTCTCTCCGATACATCTTCTCAGCAGCCATCTGATGTTGGTGCTTATCACATCAGCTGGCACGACCAGTCCGGGTTGCGAGAACCAAATGGGTGCAAATTGTTCATTCTCCTGCCTCTCAATAAATTTTAATTAAACAATGTTTGTACTCAACGTTTTACAACATTATATTGTTTCTATTTGGTTTTATATTTTTGCATACAATACTTCTTGCAGAAAACACACCTCCTCCCCTTCTCAGTGCAGTTTTTTGTTTTTTCCTCGGCAAAGGGTGCAATCCTAAACTTATGCAGCTCTAGGGATGACCAGCCTATAAAGTCAATGCATGTATCTTTACTTGCCTAAATACTGCAGGTGCACACGGATTTGATGCATGCGGCCGGTGAATGGCTTGCCTGAGGCAGAGAAAAATAATTACATACTTTCATTACTGCAGTCAAATGCCACTTGAGCAACCTTAAATTCTACAATAGCCAACTATGAGTCGTAACTTAGAAGTTGCACAAGTAAACACAACACCAGTAACATTTCCCACAAGTAATCGCAGCTACCATGCCAGCCTTGTAAACAAGAACTCTCTGTACAATCCTTTACAGGAGTTTACACTCAAGAGCTACTACAGGTTTTCCTGCTCACTTTAATCCAAGTGCCACGGAAATAATGTGGGTGCCAGACTATGTAATGCAAGTGCCAAACAATTAATCCTGACATCATTGCATTTATTAACCTCAGTGCCAGCACAAATAGGTTGCGTGCTATGGTCGGATACAACTTAAGTCTGCAGTGAAGCCCTGCCCATTCCCTTATAATCGCCAGCCACTGTTCCTCCGCGAGGCTGCATATAGTTCATACTTCAATCTTTCCCTGTTACCTAAATAAGGCAGTAACCACAAAAATGAAATGATAAGCAGCTAATTTTATACCTTTTCACTTGTCTATTATAGCGGAACAGCAAAAGCCTAATTCTTTATTGAACTGGAATAAAGTGCTTGCTTCGCTGCAACTATTTATTGTCAAGTTTCACTTCAGTTGGCAGTGAAGTTTCATGAGTAAACCTGGCTCAGAAATAAAATGAACTGTACCACAGACTTTTGAAGAGTGAAATGCTCAGAGTTTGTCCATGTCTGTTGCACACTTCATCGCTCCCGCTGATGAAAACTCTTCAAGAACAGCAGACACTCCGGAGGTACCAAGCACGACGCCATTTTAAGAATGTCACATGACAATGATGTTGTTTGCTTCTGTGATTGGCTGGCAGACTAACACAACCCCACGCGGTTTGTGCACCTTGGTTGCCAACTGCTGTTTTTTCAACTTGTATCCTACTATAGTGAATTTAGTCCAAGCGCCTGCAGCTTCAACCCAAGTGACAGTCAATTTAATCCATGCAAAAAAAAAAAAACAAAAAAAAATCAAGACTGCGAATCAAAATGGCTGAAACACTGATATACAGTTTCTGGAAGATGACCCCACTAAATTTTGTGGTTGCTGCTAACCTTTATCAAATGAGTGACTGCGGTATTGTGCATAGAAATAAATGCGATGTAATGACCCAACTTATTGGTGTAAAGCGGTAAGAGTTTTAAAAAGTGAATAATTTACATGTTTAGAGACTGAATAAAGGCTAAAAGCACATCTGGTTAGAACTTTACTGAACAATTGAGCACCTGTCAGTTTAGTTATTCATTGGTATCACAGAATTTTGGCTAATCATGTGCGCAGCTGTTTGCATTCTGGCACAAATTTACTGTTGTCTGCTAGCCGACGGCTTTCGGGACTTTCTTGCAGATGCATCAAAAATCATCTGCTGGGCTGGAGAAGTGGGATGGTGTAAGATGCCTTCACACTTCAGACCAGGAAAAAAACTTAAAACCACAAATTAAAAGGTTCCTTCTTTTTATTTTGTATTATTTACACAAAAAAATTTATACAACCATACCTTTCCATTTGCATGTTGCAGAAAAGACAAGCAACTACCTTTACGCATAAGACTCTTTACCCAACCAACTCAGCACTGTCTTTTTTTATAACTGCAGACTGATACCTCGAATGCAGAGCATGACATTATTGGTGCAATCTAGTTTTAGTATAAGTGCTCCATGCATGTCTATCGGCCTCAAGCAAAAAGCTAGAGTCATTCATTTTATAAATGTCAGCAGTGACACCAAAAATTAGTGCTGCCATCTTCTGGTAACTGTATTTCAGTGTTTCAGCCATTTCAATTCGTATTTTTGATGTTTTTCTAGCATGGATTAAATTGATTAGCACTTGTATTAAATTAGCTTTGCATAATCTATTTGCGTTTCAGATGAAATACGTTGGCAATAGGATTAAATGTTAGGCACCCAGAATAAAAAGTCTGACATTCAGATTATTTCCATGGCGGTGGGATTATATCAGATGGTGCTTGGATTAAAGTGAGCACGAAAACCTGCAGAAACATAAATAATTGCATCAAAAGATTAGGGGGAAAGAAAACAACTAACTGGGCCATAAGCAACGGCTCACCCTAGCAACACCATAGCACCTGTGAGGCGTCAACTAATCAAGGCTTGTGCCTGCCATGTCGCCAGGATTTAATAGCACTAAAACACACAAAAATGCAACAATTTCTCATCAACTTACACAGCACAACACTGGACTTTCCGTTGTAACTGAGCCTCTTAAACTCTGTCTTGCACTCCTTCCCATGAGCGCTCACACCACAGACTCCAATCTTGTGAGAGATAACCTCTATGGGCTCACAGCAGGTTACTGTGTCACTGCAGAGCATTTGAAAATAGAGTAGCGCTAAGAACACTGCCACAAACTTGCATTATGGCAAAGTGGAGAGGAAAAAAACTACAATAGTAAAGCAGCCTAAAAGAAAACTAATTCAGCCAGTAACCCTGTGCTATTCAACAAAACACCGAAGCCACTTTGCCAATGTAGCAGGGAGACAAAAAGAAAAGGAGCGTCATTTATGCATAACTGCATGTTTTATCGTAATAGAAGGTTGTGTGCAATAAAATACAAATACATGTACCACTTATCAAGCTCTCAAATCAATCTTTTCATGCCTCCCCCAGCAGCTCGCATTACAAAAATGGGATGTCAACTATTTGTGCGTTAACATAAAAGGGAATCATTACTTTCTGCAAATATGCGACTAATGTAGTACACTAATGGAACTCCTGTACAGGTCAGTCCACTGTTAGAGGGAACAAGCAAGCACATGGCTCATGCTTCACACAGCACCATGTAAGGGAAGCAGCAAAATCCAAGCACATGTGCGAAATGGCACTCGTTGAGTCAATCGCCACGGTACATCACCGAAGTGAATGTCTTTCAATCTGCCATGCAATAACACATGAATGCGAAGCTTCCTCCAGAAAAACAGCGTTTCATGTCGCCTGTAATGTTCTGAAAGCTCGATCATTCTTATGCTCTTAGCATCCATATGGCTGGCAAGTCAAGTGCAAGTTTACTCCTTTAAATTAGTTTTCTGTAACCGCGGCTCAAGACGTGTGGTTGCCCAACCGCACGCAGGAGAAGCGACGGGGGACAGCAGACGATGCGTGGCATGCACCGCCCATGCGCCATTTTGTGCATGCGCTTGGTTTTCACTGCTTCCCGTATATGGCACTGCGTGGAAAATGAGTCACATGCTCGTTTGTTCCCTCTGACAGCGGACTGACCTGTAAATACAAGCATCTTGAATTGTACATACTACAAGCATCAAATGGAACATTTTACAGCTGTTTTAAAAAAAGCACTAATTAGGATACTATTTTATTTTAAAAATACAAAATATATAGACAAAACACTATGTTAGGACATTTATGTGCAACCTAAGTTACAGATATGAAATCTTGCATGCACGATGAACAGGGGGCAGCTGCACTTTTATGTCCTAAAGGTGGCCTGCATGTTCAACAATACACTCTCAATTTAAAGTGTTTCCATCGCTTTTTCCTATCAGCCAAAGAATAGTGCACAAGTAGTGTTCAATAAATTTGAAGCTTAACACAGAATCGAAAACTCCAGCACAGAGACATTTTATTATTCAACCCAGGTTCCTTCAAATGTTGCTGCATATCAAAACATCACTTTTCGATATCTTTGATTAGTATAAAGAAACTCTTGATGGACTCCAGCAAATACTCCAGACTCTTGAGCTCATTATCACTGAAACCTTGACATCATCCAAGATCCTTCATGAAATGTCAGTTTAGAAAAAAAGACACTCGAGGCAAGATCCACAGAACAGACTGGGTGTCTGGTAAATTTGAACATTCACTTCTCTGCAGCATCTTCTTGGCCATAGGATGTGTGGACTCTAGCATCGTGATGAAAGAATTAAATTTCTTGATAAACTGTTCCCATTTTTCCTCGGTGGCCATGCTACTTCTAAAAACATTTTCCTTTCGACCGACCATGATATTTGAGGTCAGGTAGTCTACAGCATTCGCTTGTGGCCAATTTAATTTATTTAAAGGCACTAACAGTATTTGAAGATATCACATTGATCCTGTGGGGCCCGAGGTGCCTTCCCGTGCCTCATCCCCCAGTTATGCAAACCTATCTCCACAAAAACTGGACAGCAATGACCAAATATATGAACTATGACTTGCTTCTGTACTTCATAATCTTCAAGGTGCCTCGCTGCTAAACACTAGGCCTGTTAAATGAGAAGATAGTTCTCCAGGCAACAAATATGCAGAAAGAACTCACTCTGGAAAACAGCCTTCAACTCGACACAGGTACTCCTTGGCGACCAGCCGGCCCTTGATCTCATTCTCCAGCTCCCGGGCTCTGTCCACTGAGCGGCTCATAAGCAGCAGTCCAGACGTGAGCCTGTCCAGCCTGTGTACAGCTGCCACCAATACACCACCACTCATGGAAAAGCACTACTGGCACTAAACGAGAAACCACACTCAGAATAAGCTAGAATATGCCTACAATTCACAATTAGTACATTTTCTAGGTTTGCAAGTGCTTGTGCGTATGTGTGTAATTGGCATGATTCAGCCTTGGGCATGAAGAGTGCATTTAGTTAACACTTGTGCAGCAATGCCCCATGATGCTCTTAACCCCTTAAGTGGTTTTATTATATATTTTTACATATATGTGCAGCATGACACAGACGGGGGGCAATGAACGGACAATATGCTTATGTCATCCACTCTTTGTCCCTTGTCTGTGTTGCGCTGCACATATGCGTAAAAAAAATGTTAACTTATCAACTCACCAAACTTGGTGTGTTCGTTTTATAATTTTGACGAAAAGTGACCTTATTTTGCTAGCTTTATTATGGTTTATTTTCAAGCCATAAAGCCTTTTCAACTAATTTGCTTCATGTTTGTAGCGTGAAAACCTCATTTTACCCCTTCACTTGTTATTCACTTCACTTGTGTGTACTTGTTATTGCCACAAACGGTACAGTTGGAAATGAAGAAAAACGCTATTTTACCCTGCGTCGCTTTCGCTCTCACTTTCACTACCAGAGTCTAGCAGCAGATTTCTTTTGCATGTGCGACTCATGCGAGAGCTGTCAGTAGCAGACGCCATCGTTACAAATCTGCGAAAAGGTGATGAAAAGCATGCAATTCCAAAAAAGCGGTCTTTGAATGCTGATAAAGTGCTGCAATCTATGTAGCAAAAAACAAAAACCACAATAAACATGCCTCTGCAGCGCTGACGAAGTGGCTGCCATCTATGTTGTAAAACGCGAAGACTGAATCAAGGCGACTTTCAAGGCCCCAAAACAGTGCTGACCTCTAGTAGTAAAAACAGAAAAGAGCGAAATAATAGTGGATTTCAAATGCTGACACTGCGACAATCTATGTAGTAGTTTGCAAAGTTCGTCCAAATCACTTTGAAAATGGGATTACTTTTGTTCATGAGCTAAGCTCATCCAAAGCAAATTTAATCAGGGTCACGTTGACAGGATCACTGTTTTGGAATGGGTGCTTAGACCTAATTTGAACGACCTGCTGTGGTTGCCTAGTGGGTATGGTATTGTGCTGCTAAGCACGAGGTCGCAGGATTGAATCCCGGACACGGCGGCTGATTTTTTAGGAGAGCAAAATACGAAAACACCCATGGATTTAGATTTAGGTATGCATTAAAGAACCCCAGGTGGCCAAAATTTCCGAAGTAACCCACTACGGCGGGCCTCATAATCAGATCTGGTTTTGGCAAGTAAAACCTCATAACAAAACAAAAACGACCTAATTTGAATGCTCTACATGTAAATGTGACTATCTGAAGCTTATTCATCCAAGTACTGTACAAGACTACATCCTGCCTTCTAGCATATTATAACATTGAATGCTAACACTGTTTCATTATTTTGCAGAAATTACTTTTTACATCAATATGTTGAGGCTCAAAGAAAACTGGATCAAAGGGAGGCATTACGTGCCCAATTTGAGAGGATCTGGTCTCCAAGGGTTGAATAAATTATTAATCAGTACCAGTCGAAATGTCAGGAACTCCAAGTCCTAAGGATGCCATCGAAATATATAGAATTTTGAAAAAAGGTGATTTTTTTTATTGCAGAAAATGTTATTTCGAATCTATACATGAAGCATGTGCTACTTTTTTTGTTGCTTCTATAATCAATACCCCTGGAATAACATTCTGAATCGAGCATCGTTTGAGTGAAATAATGCAATTATAGATAGCATAAAACATTTTATTACTACATAGATATCTTTTGTTTCTTTGAAGTGTCACCTTTGTGATCACTTGATGTGATCACATAGTGCCCCTTATAATTTCATTCACTCATTCACTTTTAAGTAGGCTTGTCTATAACTAAACAGGATATTGGAACTTTCGTGTGGAATAATGTCGTTAAAAGTGCCCAAACCACCCCTTGCGAACGTGGAGTTAAAAGGCCCCCCACGAGCTTTGGCCATTTTGAGCTGACAAGCGCAGTGCACACACTGTGTGCTAACTATTGTATCTGCTAAGTATTACATCCCTCCGCTCCGTGGAAAGAGCTTAAATTTCAAATCAAATCAAATCAAATGCTGTCTGCCCTTCTTGCAGGCGCTGTGCTCCCAGCTGGACAGTCGATGTCAATTGTGCAAGTGCACCTATTTACATGGCCGTGCTGTGACGTCACTCATAGTGACACATGACTTCGAGTATTCAAGGCACCATCCGTAATTTATTTAATCTGTCTGGTGCTTCAATAGACAAATTAATGTTTAGAGAAATAATAAAAGACAGAAACCGAATGTCTGGGTGTTATTGTTTTACTTCTTGCAAGAGATGTAATTCCATTTTGTCTGCTTGTTCCCACATCTTGCAGTTGGACGTGCACAGAACGAAACTGTCATTTTCTACAGCGCTACAGCACTACGATCACACTCCTTCATCCTCTTGAGCCTGCCTCAGTGGTTGTGATTGTGGCACTGACCTATACCACTAATCAGGTGTTCTCGTGCAGAGTGTGCAAAATCGTCCACTATGCAAAACAAGACAAATGCAACACCTCGCACACAAGGCCGTCACTGGAAGTGCGCTATTCAGCAAAAACGTGAGAGAGAGAAAAAGAAAGAAGGTGGGGCCTGTGACGTATTTGCCACATGATCCTCTGGCTATGTTATAGGAGACAACAGGGAAGGAATTTCACTTGCAGAAGCTACATGGGGCAAGTGGAGAGAGTGTCAATGTTGGCAGTGACGCTCACCTCCTGAAATCATAGATTCACACTTCAAATATTTCTATCTCTGCTATTAATGAACTAATCTGAAAAATTCTTGTGTTAGAACACTCCTTAGAGGGCACGTAATAACTTCCAGTGTATAACCAAAATTGGTGTATAACCAAATGTGGCCTGGCGAGGAGCTCTTTACGGAGTTAAAGGGACACTAAAGAGAACCCTTGAATAAGTTCACATTGATAAAGTATTCTTCCAAAACTACTATTTTCATCACTTTTGCAGAAACAGGTTCAGTATTGGAAGAAGAAATTAAGTCCGAACTTCAATTTCTTGAATTTCGTGCCAAAATCCTAGTGTCGGTACGTCAGTGTGACGTCATGGAGAAAAAGTTCTTCAAGCTTGCTAGGTCAAGTCTTTGGTTTCTTCAGAGTGCAATGTAGTACTTTTTTACCAGTGAGCAGTTAGCTAGACCCTTGTAGACACTGTCAAATCCATTATGTCATGGCAACCTGCTGCAGGAACCTTAAGGCACCATCATTACCTTCCTTTCAATTTTGTGCCCTTTCTGGCCCATCAAGCCTCTTTTCATGGTAACAGTGGCTTTTTTGGTATTGTAGAAGCATAATTTTCTAATACATCTAAAGTTATTTTTTTCTTTGGTGTCCCTTAAGTAACTACAAATGAGAGGTGGTGGTGCTATTTTTCCCTGTCAATTGGTGTTTCAACAAATGCTGACAGTATTTAATTCTGCCAAACAACAGAAAACCTACATACACAATGTTTTGTTAATATGAATGCACATGTGCAAGCTCATGTACATTGCCCAATGTTGAGGACATGTTCAAAGTTGCAATGCCACACCACCAGGTGGCCTCTTGTGCTTTCGGCCTGACATTCTGCGAGTGTTTCTGCCAGTTGTGCAGATAACTGGCAACTGTTGAACTTGAAGAGTGCAAGAACATCGTGCAGCTTCACAACAGTGTCTTTATGTAATCAAAACAGTTCAGAGTGAATGGCAGATGGTGCAAAAATGCAACGTAGCATAAAGCCCCCAGAAAAAAACTGAAGTAGCCCCAGCTGCGCCCCTTCGTCTCTGCCTCCTCTCCTAGCAGCTGCAGCAGCGCCTCAAAAGTTGTCAGCAAGGAAACTGTGGACATGAGAGCCACGAGCACTGCCGGGCTCGACTGGCACATGCTTGCTAGCTCGGGAGTTGCGTCTTCAGCGTCCTTCGTCCCAAGGATGTGCTGCCATTGCCTCGGCGCACGTGCTGCGTCGTGAGTGGACATTCAAGATGGGGTGCTTGCTCAACCTTCCAAAAGCATAGTGCGTCACGTTTGAAAGCGCGCGATTTCTCAGTGCCACCGAGCTTACCCGGATGTCCATTTCCAGTGCAGTGGCACTGCGTTCAGGAGCGCCAACGCTGAGTGCGTCTGCATGCAAGCACACTCGCATCTGGCCCTGCTTGCTTGCGGGGATGGTTTTTACCAGTATAAGCATTTAGACGAGTTAAATCTTCTATACAACCACTTGCATGACACGATGTACCCCCTAAAATAGCGAACAAGTGGTAACTGCACCATCGGCACAAACCTGTGAGTTTAAAGCCCCTGAAAAAAAAAAATTCTTTTTTAGGGGCTTCATGTCGTGCATCTAAACACAGTGCAAGCACTTCTGTAAATTGACTGATTGAATACGGCATATTCTTACACTTTAAGACGCAACAAAAATCATGCCACTTGCGTCTACATACATTCCATTGTCGTACTCAGCGTTACTTTTTTGCATTTTTCCTTCTCTCGAACTTCTCCCACTAGACCGCTCCGAGCCGCACCGCCCCAGTGTTCCCTAGCAGGATAATTGCACCATCCCATCTTTCAGCCGAGGCCTTGCTCAACAAATGTCGCACCCTGACTAACTTGATTTACAATCTACAAATCACACGAGAGAGGAGATGCCTGCACACTGACACAAATGGCGCTACTTTAGTTTTTTTTCCTGGGGCTTTAACGAAGCAAGTCGTCAAGCATCCTATATGAACCAGCAAGCAGCAGCATCTTCAGCGATGTATAGACCAATGCACACAGCAGCTTGCATTGAACAGGCAGGAAAAGCCAACAGGTACTTTGCCAAGCACATCATGGAGGACGAGTTTGGGATGGTGTGCACCATTTGTATGGATTGGCTTGGAAGTGTCTGTTGCACTTGAGAAGCACACGCCTACTTTGGCCAAAGCATTTCCAGTGGAGCACGACTGGTTTCGTTGTATGCTGTACATGTAGCGGATTGTTGAACAAAAAGACAAGTTGCTTCATTACATACAAATTAAGTGTCTTATGCATGGGGTCAGTTCATTACAGTACATGTTTCACATAACACCGATTCCCAAGATGCATAAAATCTGCAAAATTTTTTTCACTCAATCTTGCTAGTTCCTCAGTGAAAAGTTTCCAGACTAGTGGACAGGAAACCAAAGCTGCCACATGGCTGTCAAGATCGACAGATTTGTTTCTTTGGTCCACGTAAAGAATTTCCAAACATTCTAAGTCTCTCAATGATCTGAAGCAGTGAATGAAGAACTCGCTCACGAATATTCTTCTAGGCAGGCTAGTGCATTCTGTCAACAGAATAAAAAACATGTCCACCTTTGGAATGTCACTTAAAATTCAATTAAATTGTGTGGTTTTATGCGCAAAAACCATGCTTTGATTATAAGGCACGCCGTAGTGAAGGACTCTGGATTAATTTTTAGCACTTGGGGTTCTTGAACGTGCCCCCACTGCACGGGGTTGCATGAGCATTTTTGCATTTCAGCCCCATTGAAACGGGTGACGAGGCTGGGATTTAATACCATGATTATGTTTTTAGCCGTGCAACACCATAGCCACTAAGCCACTGCAGCTGGTACACAATGGCATTGGAAGGAAACCACATGTGACCATGATGCATTAGTGACCCAATTCATGTCACTGCTTTTGTCCTGTAGTATATTAAAGGGGCCACGAACCACTTTTTA